>NC_060186.1:68749359-69049359 GCF_021184085.1 Oncorhynchus gorbuscha | reverse complement strand
ACATGTTTCTGGTTACTTGGAGGGTAGGAGTTAAACATGGTTCTGGTGACTGAGAGGGTAGGAGTTAAACATGGTTCTGGTTACTTGGAGGGTAGGAGTTAAACATGGTTCTCTGGTGACTTGGAGAGGTAGGGTGTTAAACATGGTTCTCTGGTGACTTGGAGGGTAGGAGTTAAACATGGTTCTGGTGACTTGGAGGGTAGGAGTTAAACATGGTTCTGGTTACTTGGAGGGTAGGAGTTAAACATGGTTCTCTGGTGACTTGGAGGGTAGGGTGTTAAACATGGTTCTCTGGTGACTTGGAGGGTAGGAGTTAAACATGGTTCTGGTGACTTGGAGGGTAGGAGTTAAACATGGTTCTCTGGTTAATTTGAGGGTAGGAGTTAAACATGGTTCTGGTTACTTGGATATTAGGAGTTAAACATGGTTCTGGTTACTTGGAGGGTAGGACTTAAACATGGTTCTGGTGACTTGGAGGGTAGGAGTTAAACATGGTTCTCTGGTGACTTGGAGGGTAGGGTGTTAAACATGATTCTCTGGTGACTTGGAGGGTAGGAGTTAAACATGGTTCTCTGGTGACTTGGAGGGTAGGGTGTTAAACATGGTTCTCTGGTGACTTGGAGGGTAGGAGTTAAACATGATTCTGGTTACTTGGAGGGTAGGAGTTAAACATGGTTCTCTGGTGACTTGGAGTGTAGGAGTTAAACATGGTTCTGGTTACTTTGAGGGTAGGAGTTAAACATGGTTCTGGTTACTTGGATGGTAGGAGTTCAACATGGTTCTCTGGTGACTTGGAGGGTAGGAGTTAAACATGGTTCTCTGGTGACTTGGAGGGTAGGAGTTAAACATGGTTCTGGTTACTTGGAGGGTAGGAGTTAAACATGGTTCTCTTGTGACTTGGAGGGTAGGAGTTAAACATGGTTCTGGTTACTTGGAGGGTAGGAGATAAAAACATGGTTCTGGTGACTTGGAGGGTAGGAGTTAAACATGGTTCTGGTAACTTGGAGGGTAGGAGTTAAACATGGTTCTGGTTACTTGGAGGGTAGGAATTAAACATGGTTCTCTGGTGACTTGGAGGGTAGGGTGTTAAACATGGTTCTCTGGTGACTTGGAGGGTAGGAGTTAAACATGGTTCTCTGGTGACTTGGAGGGTAGGGTGTTAAACATGGTTCTCTGGTGACTTGGAGGGTAGGAGTTAAACATGATTCTGGTTACTTGGAGGGTAGGAGTTAAACATGGTTCTCTGGTGACTTGGAGTGTAGGAGTTAAACATGGTTCTCTGCTGACTTGGAGGGTAGTACTTAAACATGGTTCTGGTTACTTGGATAGTAGGAGTTAAACATGGTTCTGGTTACTTGGAGGGTAGGACTTAAACATGGTTCTGGTGACTTGGAGGGTAGGAGTTAAACATGGTTCTCTGGTGACTTGGAGGGTAGGGTGTTAAACATGGTTCTCTGGTGACTTGGAGGGTAGGAGTTAAACATGGTTCTCTGGTGACTTGGAGGGTAGGGTGTTAAACATGGTTCTCTGGTGACTTGGAGGGTAGGAGTTAAACATGATTCTGGTTACTTGGAGGGTAGGAGTTAAACATGGTTCTCTGGTGACTTGGAGTGTAGGAGTTAAACATGGTTCTCTGCTGACTTGGAGGGTAGTACTTAAACATGGTTCTGGTGACTTGGAGGGTAGGAGTTAAACATGGTTCTCTGGTGACTTGGAGGGTAGGGTGTTAAACATGGTTCTCTGGTGACTTGGAGGGTAGGAGTTAAACATGGTTCTCTGGTGACTTGGAGGGTAGGGTGTTAAACATGGTTCTCTGGTGACTTGGAGGGTAGGAGTTAAACATGGTTCTGGTTACTTGGAGGGTAGGAGTTAAACATGGTTCTCTGGTGACTTGGAGGGTAGGGTGTTAAACATGGTTCTCTGGTGACTTGGAGGGTAGGAGTTAAACATGATTCTGGTTACTTGGAGGGTAGGAGTTAAACATGGTTCTCTGGTGACTTGGAGTGTAGGAGTTAAACATGGTTCTGGTTACTTTGAGGGTAGGAGTTAAACATGGTTCTGGTTACTTGGATGGTAGGAGTTCAACATGGTTCTCTGGTGACTTGGAGGGTAGGAGTTAAACATGGTTCTCTGGTGACTTGGAGGGTAGGAGTTAAACATGGTTCTGGTTACTTGGAGGGTAGGAGTTAAACATGGTTCTCTTGTGACTTGGAGGGTAGGAGTTAAACATGGTTCTGGTTACTTGGAGGGTAGGAGATAAAAACATGGTTCTGGTTACTTGGAGGGTAGGAGTTAAACATGGTTCTGGTAACTTGGAGGGTAGGAGTTAAACATGGTTCTGGTTACTTGGAGGGTAGGAATTAAACATGGTTCTCTGGTGACTTGAGGGTAGGAGTTAAACATGGTTCTGGTTACTTGGATAGTAGGAGTTAAACATGGTTCTGGTTACTTGGAGGGTAGGACTTAAACATGGTTCTGGTGACTTGGAGGGTAGGAGTTAAACATGGTTCTCTGGTGACTTGGAGGGTAGGGTGTTAAACATGGTTCTCTGGTGACTTGGAGGGTAGGAGTTAAACATGGTTCTCTGGTGACTTGGAGGGTAGGGTGTTAAACATGGTTCTCTGGTGACTTGGAGGGTAGGAGTTAAACATGATTCTGGTTACTTGGAGGGTAGGAGATAAACATGGTTCTCTGGTGACTTGGAGTGTAGGAGTTAAACATGGTTCTCTGCTGACTTGGAGGGTAGTACTTAAACATGGTTCTGGTGACTTGGAGGGTAGGAGTTAAACATGGTTCTCTGGTGATTTGGAGGGTAGGGTGTTAAACATGGTTCTCTGGTGACTTGGAGGGTAGGAGTTAAACATGGTTCTCTGGTGACTTGGAGGGTAGGGTGTTAAACATGGTTCTCTGGTGACTTGGAGGGTAGGAGTTAAACATGGTTCTGGTTACTTGGAGGGTAGGAGTTAAACATGGTTCTCTGGTGACTTGGAGTGTAGGAGTTAAACATGGTTCTCTGCTGACTTGGAGGGTAGTACTTAAACATGGTTCTGGTGACTTGGAGGGTAGGAGTTAAACATGGTTCTCTGGTGACTTGGAGGGTAGGGTGTTAAACATGGTTCTCTGGTGACTTGGAGGGTAGGAGTTAAACATGGTTCTCTGGTGACTTGGAGGGTAGGGTGTTAAACATGGTTCTCTGGTGACTTGGAGGGTAGGAGTTAAACATGGTTCTGGTTACTTGGAGGGTAGGAGTTAAACATGGTTCTCTGGTGACTTGGAGGGTAGGGTGTTAAACATGGTTCTCTGGTGACTTGGAGGGTAGGAGTTAAACATGGTTCTGGTGACTTGGAGGGTAGGAGTTAAACATGGTTCTCTGGTTAATTTGAGGGTAGGAGTTAAACATGGTTCTGGTTACTTGGATATTAGGAGTTAAACATGGTTCTGGTTACTTGGAGGGTAGGACTTAAACATGGTTCTGGTGACTTGGAGGGTAGGAGTTAAACATGGTTCTCTGGTGACTTGGAGGGTAGGGTGTTAAACATGATTCTCTGGTGACTTGGAGGGTAGGAGTTAAACATGATTCTCTGGTGACTTGGAGGGTAGGGTGTTAAACATGGTTCTCTGGTGACTTGGAGGGTAGGAGTTAAACATGATTCTGGTTACTTGGAGGGTAGGAGTTAAACATGGTTCTCTGGTGACTTGGAGTGTAGGAGTTAAACATGGTTCTGGTTACTTTGAGGGTAGGAGTTAAACATGGTTCTGGTTACTTGGATGGTAGGAGTTCAACATGGTTCTCTGGTGACTTGGAGGGTAGGAGTTAAACATGGTTCTCAGGTGACTTGGAGGGTAGGAGTTAAACATGGTTCTGGTTACTTGGAGGGTAGGAGTTAAACATGGTTCTCTTGTGACTTGGAGGGTAGGAGTTAAACATGGTTCTGGTTACTTGGAGGGTAGGAGATAAAAACATGTTTCTGGTTACTTGGAGGGTAGGAGTTAAACATGGTTCTGGTAACTTGGAGGGTAGGAGTTAAACATGGTTCTGGTTACTTGGAGGGTAGGAATTAAACATGGTTCTCTGGTGACTTGGAGGGTAGGAGTTAAACATGGTTCTGGTTACTTGGATAGTAGGAGTTAAACATGGTTCTGGTTACTTGGAGGGTAGGAGTTAAACATGGTTCTCTGGTGACTTGGAGGGTAGGGTGTTAAACATGGTTCTCTGGTGACTTGGAGGGTAGGAGTTAAACATGATTCTGGTTACTTGGAGGGTAGGAGTTAAACATGGTTCTCTGGTGACTTGGAGTGTAGGAGTTAAACATGGTTCTGGTTACTTTGAGGGTAGGAGTTAAACATGGTTCTGGTTACTTGGATGGTAGGAGTTCAACATGGTTCTCTGGTGACTTGGAGGCTAGGAGTTAAACATGGTTCTCTGGTGACTTGGAGGGTAGGAGTTAAACATGGTTCTGGTTACTTGGAGGGTAGGAGTTAAACATGGTTCTCTTGTGACTTGGAGGGTAGGAGTTAAACATGGTTCTGGTTACTTGGAGGGTAGGAGATAAAAACATGGTTCTGGTTACTTGGAGGGTAGGAGTTAAACATGGTTCTGGTAACTTGGAGGGTAGGAGTTAAACATGGTTCTGGTTACTTGGAGGGTAGGAATTAAACATGGTTCTCTGGTGACTTGGAGGGTAGGAGTTAAACATGGTTCTGGTTACTTGGATAGTAGGAGTTAAACATGGTTCTGGTTACTTGGAGGGTAGGACTTAAACATGGTTCTGGTGACTTGGACGGTAGGAGTTAAACATGGTTCTCTGGTGACTTGGAGGGTAGGGTGTTAAACATGGTTCTCTGGTGACTTGGAGGGTAGGAGTTAAACATGGTTCTCTGGTGACTTGGAGGGTAGGGTGTTAAACATGGTTCTCTGGTGACTTGGAGGGTAGGAGTTAAACATGATTCTGGTTACTTGGAGGGTAGGAGATAAACATGGTTCTCTGGTGACTTGGAGTGTAGGAGTTAAACATGGTTCTCTGCTGACTTGGAGGGTAGTACTTAAACATGGTTCTGGTGACTTGGAGGGTAGGAGTTAAACATGGTTCTCTGGTGATTTGGAGGGTAGGGTGTTAAACATGGTTCTCTGGTGACTTGGAGGGTAGGAGTTAAACATGGTTCTCTGGTGACTTGGAGGGTAGGGTGTTAAACATGGTTCTCTGGTGACTTGGAGGGTAGGAGTTAAACATGGTTCTGGTTACTTGGAGGGTAGGAGTTAAACATGGTTCTCTGGTGACTTGGAGTGTAGGAGTTAAACATGGTTCTCTGCTGACTTGGAGGGTAGTACTTAAACATGGTTCTGGTGACTTGGAGGGTAGGAGTTAAACATGGTTCTCTGGTGACTTGGAGGGTAGGGTGTTAAACATGGTTCTCTGGTGACTTGGAGGGTAGGAGTTAAACATGGTTCTCTGGTGACTTGGAGGGTAGGGTGTTAAACATGGTTCTCTGGTGACTTGGAGGGTAGGAGTTAAACATGGTTCTGGTTACTTGGAGGGTAGGAGTTAAACATGGTTCTCTGGTGACTTGGAGGGTAGGGTGTTAAACATGGTTCTCTGGTGACTTGGAGGGTAGGAGTTAAACATGGTTCTGGTGACTTGGAGGGTAGGAGTTAAACATGGTTCTCTGGTTAATTTGAGGGTAGGAGTTAAACATGGTTCTGGTTACTTGGATATTAGGAGTTAAACATGGTTCTGGTTACTTGGAGGGTAGGACTTAAACATGGTTCTGGTGACTTGGAGGGTAGGAGTTAAACATGGTTCTCTGGTGACTTGGAGGGTAGGGTGTTAAACATGATTCTCTGGTGACTTGGAGGGTAGGAGTTAAACATGGTTCTCTGGTGACTTGGAGGGTAGGGTGTTAAACATGGTTCTCTGGTGACTTGGAGGGTAGGAGTTAAACATGATTCTGGTTACTTGGAGGGTAGGAGTTAAACATGGTTCTCTGGTGACTTGGAGTGTAGGAGTTAAACATGGTTCTGGTTACTTTGAGGGTAGGAGTTAAACATGGTTCTGGTTACTTGGATGGTAGGAGTTCAACATGGTTCTCTGGTGACTTGGAGGGTAGGAGTTAAACATGGTTCTCTGGTGACTTGGAGGGTAGGAGTTAAACATGGTTCTGGTTACTTGGAGGGTAGGAGTTAAACATGGTTCTCTTGTGACTTGGAGGGTAGGAGTTAAACATGGTTCTGGTTACTTGGAGGGTAGGATATAAAAACATGGTTCTGGTTACTTGGAGGGTAGGAGTTAAACATGGTTCTGGTAACTTGGAGGGTAGGAGTTAAACATGGTTCTGGTTACTTGGAGGGTAGGAATTAAACATGGTTCTCTGGTGACTTGGAGGGTAGGAGTTAAACATGGTTCTGGTTACTTGGATAGTAGGAGTTAAACATGGTTCTGGTTACTTGGAGGGTATGACTTAAACATGGTTCTGGTGACTTGGAGGGTAGGAGTTAAACATGGTTCTCTGGTGACTTGGAGGGTAGGGTGTTAAACATGGTTCTCTGGTGACTTGGAGGGTAGGAGTTAAACATGGTTCTCTGGTGACTTGGAGGGTAGGGTGTTAAACATGGTTCTCTGGTGACTTGGAGGGTAGGAGTTAAACATGATTCTGGTTACTTGGAGGGTAGGAGTTAAACATGGTTCTCTGGTGACTTGGAGTGTAGGAGTTAAACATGGTTCTCTGCTGACTTGGAGGGTAGTACTTAAACATGGTTCTGGTGACTTGGAGGGTAGGAGTTAAACATGGTTCTCTGGTGACTTGGAGGGTAGGGTGTTAAACATGGTTCTCTGGTGACTTGGAGGGTAGGAGTTAAACATGGTTCTCTGGTGACTTGGAGGGTAGGGTGTTAAACATGGTTCTCTGGTGACTTGGAGGGTAGGAGTTAAACATGGTTCTGGTTACTTGGAGGGTAGGAGTTAAACATGGTTCTCTGGTGACTTGGAGGGTAGGGTGTTAAACAAGGTTCTCTGGTGACTTGGAGGGTAGGAGTTAAACATGATTCTGGTTACTTGGAGGGTAGGAGTTAAACATGGTTCTCTGGTGACTTGGAGTGTAGGAGTTAAACATGGTTCTGGTTACTTTGAGGGTAGGAGTTAAACATGGTTCTGGTTACTTGGATGGTAGGAGTTCAACATGGTTCTCTGGTGACTTGGAGGGTAGGAGTTAAACATGGTTCTCTGGTGACTTGGAGGGTAGGAGTTAAACATGGTTCTGGTTACTTGGAGGGTAGGAGTTAAACATGGTTCTCTTGTGACTTGGAGGGTAGGAGTTAAACATGGTTCTGGTTACTTGGAGGGTAGGAGATAAAAACATGGTTCTGGTTACTTGGAGGGTAGGAGTTAAACATGGTTCTGGTAACTTGGAGGGTAGGAGTTAAACATGGTTCTGGTTACTTGGAGGGTAGGAATTAAACATGGTTCTCTGGTGACTTGGAGGGTAGGAGTTAAACATGGTTCTGGTTACTTGGATAGTAGGAGTTAAACATGGTTCTGGTTACTTGGAGGGTAGGACTTAAACATGGTTCTGGTGACTTGGAGGGTAGGAGTTAAACATGGTTCTCTGGTGACTTGGAGGGTAGGGTGTTAAACATGGTTCTCTGGTGACTTGGAGGGTAGGAGTTAAACATGGTTCTCTGGTGACTTGGAGGGTAGGGTGTTAAACATGGTTCTCTGGTGACTTGGAGGGTAGGAGTTAAACATGATTCTGGTTACTTGGAGGGTAGGAGATAAACATGGTTCTCTGGTGACTTGGAGTGTAGGAGTTAAACATGGTTCTCTGCTGACTTGGAGGGTAGTACTTAAACATGGTTCTGGTGACTTGGAGGGTAGGAGTTAAACATGGTTCTCTGGTGATTTGGAGGGTAGGGTGTTAAACATGGTTCTCTGGTGACTTGGAGGGTAGGAGTTAAACATGGTTCTCTGGTGACTTGGAGGGTAGGGTGTTAAACATGGTTCTCTGGTGACTTGGAGGGTAGGAGTTAAACATGGTTCTGGTTACTTGGAGGGTAGGAGTTAAACATGGTTCTCTGGTGACTTGGAGGGTAGGGTGTTAAACATGGTTCTCTGGTGACTTGGAGGGTAGGAGTTAAACATGGTTCTGGTGACTTGGAGGGTAGGAGTTAAACATGGTTCTCTGGTGACTTGGAGGGTAGGAGTTAAATATGGTTCTGGTTTCTTGGAGGGTAGGAGTTAAACATGGTTTTCTGGTTACTTGGAGAGTAGGAGTTAAACATGGTTCTGGTTACTTGGAGGGTAGTACTTAAACATGGTTCTGGTGACTTGGAGGGTAGGAGTTAAACATGGTTCTCTGGTGACTTGGAGGGTAGCGTGTTAAACATGGTTCTCTGGTGACTTGGAGGGTAGGGTGTTAAACATGGTTCTCTGGTGACTTGGAGGGTAGGGTGTTAAACATGGTTCTCTGGTGACTTGGAGGGTAGGAGTTAAACATGGTTCTCTGGTGACTTGGAGGGTAGGAGTTAAACATGGTTCTGGTTACTTGGAGGGTAGGAGTTAAACATGGTTCTGGTTACTTGGAGGGTAGGAATTAAACATGGTTCTGGTGACTGAGAGGGTAGGAGTTAAACATGGTTCTGGTTACTTGGAGGGTAGGAGTTAAACATGGTTCTCTGGTGACTTGGAGAGGTAGGGTGTTAAACATGGTTCTCTGGTGACTTGGAGGGTAGGAATTAAACATGGTTCTGGTTACTTGGAGGGTAGGAGATAAACATGGTTCTGGTTACTTGGAGGGTAGGTGTTAAACATGGTTCTCTGGTGACTTGGAGGGTAGCAGTTAAACATGGTTCTGGTTACTTGGAGGGTAGGAGGTAAACATGGTTCTCTGGTGACTTGGAGGGTAGGAATTAAACATGGTTCTGGTTACTTGGAGTGTAGGAGATAGACATGGTTCTGGTTACTTGGAGGGTAGGTGTTAAACATGGTTCTCTGGTGACTTGGAGGGTAGCAGTTAAACATGGTTCTGGTTACTTGGAGGGTAGGAGTTAAACATGGTCCTGGTTACTTGGAGGGTAGGACTTAAACATGGTTCTCTGGTGACATGGAGGGTAGGGTGTTAAACATGGTTCTCTGATGACTTGGAGGGTAGGAGTTAAACATGGTTCTCGTTACTTGGAGGGTAGGAGTTAAACATGGTTCTGGTTACTTGGAGGGTAGGAGTTAAACATGGTTCTCTGGTGACTTGGAGTGTAGGAGTTAAACATGGTTCTGGTTACTTTGAGGGTAGGAGTTAAACATGGTTCTGGTTACTTGGATAGTAGGAGTTAAACATGGTTCTGGTTACTTGGAGGGTAGGAGTTAAACATGGTTCTGGTGACTTGGAGGGTAGGAGTTAAACATGGTTCTCTGGTGACTTGGAGGGTAGGGTGTTAAACATGATTCTCTGGTGACTTGGAGGGTAGGAGTTAAACATGGTTCTCTGGTGACTTGGAGGGTAGGGTGTTAAACATGGTTCTCTGGTGACTTGGAGGGTAGGAGTTAAACATGATTCTGGTTACTTGGAGGGTAGGAGTTAAACATGGTTCTCTGGTGACTTGGAGTGTAGGAGTTAAACATGGTTCTGGTTACTTTGAGGGTAGGAGTTAAACATGGTTCTGGTTACTTGGATGGTAGGAGTTCAACATGGTTCTCTGGTGACTTGGAGGGTAGGAGTTAAACATGGTTCTGGTTACTTGGAGGGTAGGAGTTAAACATGGTTCTCTTGTGACTTGGAGGGTAGGAGTTAAACATGGTTCTGGTTACTTGGAGGGTAGGAGATAAAAACATGGTTCTGGTTACTTGGAGGGTAGGAGTTAAACATGGTTCTGGTAACTTGGGGGGTAGGAGTTAAACATGGTTCTGGTTACTTGGAGGGTAGGAGTTAAACATGGTTCTCTGGTGACTTGGAGTGTAGGAGTTAAACATGGTTCTCTGCTGACTTGGAGGGTAGTACTTAAACATGGTTCTGGTGACTTGGAGGGTAGGAGTTAAACATGGTTCTCTGGTGACTTGGAGGGTAGGGTGTTAAACATGGTTCTCTGGTGACTTGGAGGGTAGGAGTTAAACATGGTTCTCTGGTGACTTGGAGGGTAGGGTGTTAAACATGGTTCTCTGGTGACTTGGAGGGTAGGAGTTAAACATGGTTCTGGTTACTTGGAGGGTAGGAGTTAAACATGGTTCTCTGGTGACTTGGAGGGTAGGGTGTTAAACAAGGTTCTCTGGTGACTTGGAGGGTAGGAGTTAAACATGATTCTGGTTACTTGGAGGGTAGGAGTTAAACATGGTTCTCTGGTGACTTGGAGTGTAGGAGTTAAACATGGTTCTGGTTACTTTGAGGGTAGGAGTTAAACATGGTTCTGGTTACTTGGATGGTAGGAGTTCAACATGGTTCTCTGGTGACTTGGAGGGTAGGAGTTAAACATGGTTCTCTGGTGACTTGGAGGGTAGGAGTTAAACATGGTTCTGGTTACTTGGAGGGTAGGAGTTAAACATGGTTCTCTTGTGACTTGGAGGGTAGGAGTTAAACATGGTTCTGGTTACTTGGAGGGTAGGAGATAAAAACATGGTTCTGGTTACTTGGAGGGTAGGAGTTAAACATGGTTCTGGTAACTTGGAGGGTAGGAGTTAAACATGGTTCTGGTTACTTGGAGGGTAGGAATTAAACATGGTTCTCTGGTGACTTGGAGGGTAGGAGTTAAACATGGTTCTGGTTACTTGGATAGTAGGAGTTAAACATGGTTCTGGTTACTTGGAGGGTAGGACTTAAACATGGTTCTGGTGACTTGGAGGGTAGGAGTTAAACATGGTTCTCTGGTGACTTGGAGGGTAGGGTGTTAAACATGGTTCTCTGGTGACTTGGAGGGTAGGAGTTAAACATGGTTCTCTGGTGACTTGGAGGGTAGGGTGTTAAACATGGTTCTCTGGTGACTTGGAGGGTAGGAGTTAAACATGATTCTGGTTACTTGGAGGGTAGGAGATAAACATGGTTCTGGTTACTTGGAGGGTAGGAATTAAACATGGTTCTGGTGACTGAGAGGGTAGGAGTTAAACATGGTTCTGGTTACTTGGAGGGTAGGAGTTAAACATGGTTCTCTGGTGACTTGGAGAGGTAGGGTGTTAAACATGGTTCTCTGGTGACTTGGAGGGTAGGAATTAAACATGGTTCTGGTTACTTGGAGGGTAGGAGATAAACATGGTTCTGGTTACTTGGAGGGTAGGTGTTAAACATGGTTCTCTGGTGACTTGGAGGGTAGCAGTTAAACATGGTTCTGGTTACTTGGAGGGTAGGAGGTAAACATGGTTCTCTGGTGACTTGGAGGGTAGGAATTAAACATGGTTCTGGTTACTTGGAGTGTAGGAGATAGACATGGTTCTGGTTACTTGGAGGGTAGGTGTTAAACATGGTTCTCTGGTGACTTGGAGGGTAGCAGTTAAACATGGTTCTGGTTACTTGGAGGGTAGGAGTTAAACATGGTCCTGGTTACTTGGAGGGTAGGACTTAAACATGGTTCTCTGGTGACATGGAGGGTAGGGTGTTAAACATGGTTCTCTGATGACTTGGAGGGTAGGAGTTAAACATGGTTCTCGTTACTTGGAGGGTAGGAGTTAAACATGGTTCTGGTTACTTGGAGGGTAGGAGTTAAACATGGTTCTCTGGTGACTTGGAGTGTAGGAGTTAAACATGGTTCTGGTTACTTTGAGGGTAGGAGTTAAACATGGTTCTGGTTACTTGGATAGTAGGAGTTAAACATGGTTCTGGTTACTTGGAGGGTAGGAGTTAAACATGGTTCTGGTGACTTGGAGGGTAGGAGTTAAACATGGTTCTCTGGTGACTTGGAGGGTAGGGTGTTAAACATGATTCTCTGGTGACTTGGAGGGTAGGAGTTAAACATGGTTCTCTGGTGACTTGGAGGGTAGGGTGTTAAACATGGTTCTCTGGTGACTTGGAGGGTAGGAGTTAAACATGATTCTGGTTACTTGGAGGGTAGGAGTTAAACATGGTTCTCTGGTGACTTGGAGTGTAGGAGTTAAACATGGTTCTGGTTACTTTGAGGGTAGGAGTTAAACATGGTTCTGGTTACTTGGATGGTAGGAGTTCAACATGGTTCTCTGGTGACTTGGAGGGTAGGAGTTAAACATGGTTCTGGTTACTTGGAGGGTAGGAGTTAAACATGGTTCTCTTGTGACTTGGAGGGTAGGAGTTAAACATGGTTCTGGTTACTTGGAGGGTAGGAGATAAAAACATGGTTCTGGTTACTTGGAGGGTAGGAGTTAAACATGGTTCTGGTAACTTGGGGGGTAGGAGTTAAACATGGTTCTGGTTACTTGGAGGGTAGGAGTTAAACATGGTTCTCTGGTGACTTGGAGTGTAGGAGTTAAACATGGTTCTCTGCTGACTTGGAGGGTAGTACTTAAACATGGTTCTGGTGACTTGGAGGGTAGGAGTTAAACATGGTTCTCTGGTGACTTGGAGGGTAGGGTGTTAAACATGGTTCTCTGGTGACTTGGAGGGTAGGAGTTAAACATGGTTCTCTGGTGACTTGGAGGGTAGGGTGTTAAACATGGTTCTCTGGTGACTTGGAGGGTAGGAGTTAAACATGGTTCTGGTTACTTGGAGGGTAGGAGTTAAACATGGTTCTCTGGTGACTTGGAGGGTAGGGTGTTAAACAAGGTTCTCTGGTGACTTGGAGGGTAGGAGTTAAACATGATTCTGGTTACTTGGAGGGTAGGAGTTAAACATGGTTCTCTGGTGACTTGGAGTGTAGGAGTTAAACATGGTTCTGGTTACTTTGAGGGTAGGAGTTAAACATGGTTCTGGTTACTTGGATGGTAGGAGTTCAACATGGTTCTCTGGTGACTTGGAGGGTAGGAGTTAAACATGGTTCTCTGGTGACTTGGAGGGTAGGAGTTAAACATGGTTCTGGTTACTTGGAGGGTAGGAGTTAAACATGGTTCTCTTGTGACTTGGAGGGTAGGAGTTAAACATGGTTCTGGTTACTTGGAGGGTAGGAGATAAAAACATGGTTCTGGTTACTTGGAGGGTAGGAGTTAAACATGGTTCTGGTAACTTGGAGGGTAGGAGTTAAACATGGTTCTGGTTACTTGGAGGGTAGGAATTAAACATGGTTCTCTGGTGACTTGGAGGGTAGGAGTTAAACATGGTTCTGGTTACTTGGATAGTAGGAGTTAAACATGGTTCTGGTTACTTGGAGGGTAGGACTTAAACATGGTTCTGGTGACTTGGAGGGTAGGAGTTAAACATGGTTCTCTGGTGACTTGGAGGGTAGGGTGTTAAACATGGTTCTCTGGTGACTTGGAGGGTAGGAGTTAAACATGGTTCTCTGGTGACTTGGAGGGTAGGGTGTTAAACATGGTTCTCTGGTGACTTGGAGGGTAGGAGTTAAACATGATTCTGGTTACTTGGAGGGTAGGAGATAAACATGGTTCTCTGGTGACTTGGAGTGTAGGAGTTAAACATGGTTCTCTGCTGACTTGGAGGGTAGTACTTAAACATGGTTCTGGTGACTTGGAGGGTAGGAGTTAAACATGGTTCTCTGGTGATTTGGAGGGTAGGGTGTTAAACATGGTTCTCTGGTGACTTGGAGGGTAGGAGTTAAACATGGTTCTCTGGTGACTTGGAGGGTAGGGTGTTAAACATGGTTCTCTGGTGACTTGGAGGGTAGGAGTTAAACATGGTTCTGGTTACTTGGAGGGTAGGAGTTAAACATGGTTCTCTGGTGACTTGGAGGGTAGGGTGTTAAACATGGTTCTCTGGTGACTTGGAGGGTAGGAGTTAAACATGGTTCTGGTGACTTGGAGGGTAGGAGTTAAACATGGTTCTCTGGTGACTTGGAGGGTAGGAGTTAAATATGGTTCTGGTTTCTTGGAGGGTAGGAGTTAAACATGGTTTTCTGGTTACTTGGAGAGTAGGAGTTAAACATGGTTCTGGTTACTTGGAGGGTAGTACTTAAACATGGTTCTGGTGACTTGGAGGGTAGGAGTTAAACATGGTTCTCTGGTGACTTGGAGGGTAGCGTGTTAAACATGGTTCTCTGGTGACTTGGAGGGTAGGGTGTTAAACATGGTTCTCTGGTGACTTGGAGGGTAGGGTGTTAAACATGGTTCTCTGGTGACTTGGAGGGTAGGAGTTAAACATGGTTCTCTGGTGACTTGGAGGGTAGGAGTTAAACATGGTTCTGGTTACTTGGAGGGTAGGAGTTAAACATGGTTCTGGTTACTTGGAGGGTAGGAATTAAACATGGTTCTGGTGACTGAGAGGGTAGGAGTTAAACATGGTTCTGGTTACTTGGAGGGTAGGAGTTAAACATGGTTCTCTGGTGACTTGGAGAGGTAGGGTGTTAAACATGGTTCTCTGGTGACTTGGAGGGTAGGAATTAAACATGGTTCTGGTTACTTGGAGGGTAGGAGATAAACATGGTTCTGGTTACTTGGAGGGTAGGTGTTAAACATGGTTCTCTGGTGACTTGGAGGGTAGCAGTTAAACATGGTTCTGGTTACTTGGAGGGTAGGAGGTAAACATGGTTCTCTGGTGACTTGGAGGGTAGGAATTAAACATGGTTCTGGTTACTTGGAGTGTAGGAGATAGACATGGTTCTGGTTACTTGGAGGGTAGGTGTTAAACATGGTTCTCTGGTGACTTGGAGGGTAGCAGTTAAACATGGTTCTGGTTACTTGGAGGGTAGGAGTTAAACATGGTCCTGGTTACTTGGAGGGTAGGACTTAAACATGGTTCTCTGGTGACATGGAGGGTAGGGTGTTAAACATGGTTCTCTGATGACTTGGAGGGTAGGAGTTAAACATGGTTCTGGTTACTTGGAGGGTAGGAGTTAAACATGGTTCTGGTTACTTGGAGGGTAGGAGTTAAACATGGTTCTCTGGTGACTTGGAGTGTAGGAGTTAAACATGGTTCTGGTTACTTTGAGGGTAGGAGTTAAACATGGTTCTGGTTACTTGGATAGTAGGAGTTAAACATGGTTCTGGTTACTTGGAGGGTAGGAGTTAAACATGGTTCTGGTGACTTGGAGGGTAGGAGTTAAACATGGTTCTCTGGTGACTTGGAGGGTAGGGTGTTAAACATGATTCTCTGGTGACTTGGAGGGTAGGAGTTAAACATGGTTCTCTGGTGACTTGGAGGGTAGGGTGTTAAACATGGTTCTCTGGTGACTTGGAGGGTAGGAGTTAAACATGATTCTGGTTACTTGGAGGGTAGGAGTTAAACATGGTTCTCTGGTGACTTGGAGTGTAGGAGTTAAACATGGTTCTGGTTACTTTGAGGGTAGGAGTTAAACATGGTTCTGGTTACTTGGATGGTAGGAGTTCAACATGGTTCTCTGGTGACTTGGAGGGTAGGAGTTAAACATGGTTCTGGTTACTTGGAGGGTAGGAGTTAAACATGGTTCTCTTGTGACTTGGAGGGTAGGAGTTAAACATGGTTCTGGTTACTTGGAGGGTAGGAGATAAAAACATGGTTCTGGTTACTTGGAGGGTAGGAGTTAAACATGGTTCTGGTAACTTGGGGGGTAGGAGTTAAACATGGTTCTGGTTACTTGGAGGGTAGGAATTAAACATGGTTCTCTGGTGACTTGGAGGGTAGGAGTTAAACATGGTTCTGGTTACTTGGATAGTAGGAGTTAAACATGGTTCTGGTTACTTGGAGGTAGGACTTAAACATGGTTCTGGTGACTTGGAGGGTAGGAGTTAAACATGGTTCTCTGGTGACTTGGAGGGTAGGGTGTTAAACATGGTTCTCTGGTGACTTGGAGGGTAGGAGTTAAACATGGTTCTCTGGTGACTTGGAGGGTAGGGTGTTAAACATGGTTCTCTGGTGACTTGGAGGGTAGGAGTTAAACATGATTCTGGTTACTTGGAGGGTAGGAGTTAAACATGGTTCTCTGGTGACTTGGAGTGTAGGAGTTAAACATGGTTCTCTGCTGACTTGGAGGGTAGTACTTAAACATGGTTCTGGTGACTTGGAGGGTAGGAGTTAAACATGGTTCTCTGGTGACTTGGAGGGAAGGGTGTTAAACATGGTTCTCTGGTGACTTGGAGGGTAGGAGTTAAACATGGTTCTCTGGTGACTTGGAGGGTAGGGTGTTAAACATGGTTCTCTGGTGACTTGGAGGGTAGGGGTTAAACATGGTTCTGGTTACTTGGAGGGTAGGAGTTAAACATGGTTCTCTGGTGACTTGGAGGGTAGGGTGTTAAACATGGTTCTCTGGTGACTTGGAGGGTAGGAGTTAAACATGGTTCTGGTGACTTGGAGGGTAGGAGTTAAACATGGTTCTCTGGTGACTTGGAGGGTAGGGTGTTAAACATGGTTCTCTGGTGACTTGGAGGGTAGGAGTTAAACATGGTTCTGGTTACTTGGTGGGTAGGAGTTAAACATGGTTCTGGTTACTTGGAGGGTAGGAGTTAAACATGGTTCTGGTTATTTGGAGGGTAGGAGTTAAACATGGTTGACTTGGAGGGTAGAAGGTAAACATGGTTCTATGGTGAGTTGGAGGGTAGGAGTTAAACATGGTTCTGGTTATTTGGAGGGTAGGAGTTAAACATGGTTCTCTGGTGACTTGGAGGGTAGGGTGTTAAACATGGTTCTCTGGTGACTTGGAGGGTAGGAATTAAACATGGTTCTGGTTACTTGGAGTGTAGGAGATAGACATGGTTCTGGTTACTTGGAGGGTAGGTGTTAAACATGGTTCTCTGGTGACTTGGAGAGTAGCAGTTAAACATGGTTCTGGTTACTTGGAGGGTAGGAGTTAAACATGGTCCTGGTTACTTGGAGGGTAGGACTTAAACATGGTTCTCTGGTGACATGGAGGGTAGGGTGTTAAACATGGTTCTCTGGTGACTTGGAGGGTAGGAGTTAAACATGGTTCTGGTACTTGGAGGGTAGGAGTTAAACATGGTTCTGGTTACTTGGAGGGTAGGAGTTAAACATGGTTTCTGGTGACTTGTAGGAGTTAAACATGGTTCTGGTTACTTTGAGGGTAGGAGTTAAACATGGTTCTGGTTACTTGGATAGTAGGAGTTAAACATGGTTCTGGTTACTTGGAGGGTAGGAGTTAAACATGGTTCTGGTGACTTGGAGGGTAGGAGTTAAACATGGTTCTCTGGTGACTTGGAGGGTAGGGTGTTAAACATGGTTCTCTGGTGACTTGGAGGGTAGGATGTTAAACAATGGTTCTCTGGTGACTTGGAGGGTAGGGTGTTAAACATGGTTCTCTGGTGATTTGGAGGGTAGGAGTTAAACATGATTCTGGTTACATGGAGGGTAGGAGTTAAACATGGTTCTCTGGTGACTTGGAGTGTAGGAGTTAAACATGGTTCTGGTTACTTTGAGGGTAGGAGTTAAACATGGTTCTGGTTACTTGGATGGTAGGAGTTCAACATGGTTCTCTGGTGACTTGGAGGGTAGGAGTTAAACATGGTTCTGGTTACTTGGAGGGTAGGAGTTAAACATGGTTCTCTTGTGACTTGGAGGGTAGGAGTTAAACATGGTTCTGGTTACTTGGAGGGTAGGAGATAAAAACATGGTTCTGGTTACTTGGAGGGTAGGAGTTAAACATGGTTCTGGTAACTTGGGGGGTAGGAGTTAAACATGGTTCTGGTTACTTGGAGGGTAGGAATTAAACATGGTTCTCTGGTGACTTGGAGGGTAGGAGTTAAACATGGTTCTGGTTACTTGGATAGTAGGAGTTAAACATGGTTCTGGTTACTTGGAGGGTAGGAGTTAAACATGGTTCTGGTGACTTGGAGGGAGGAGTTAAACATGGTTCTCTGGTGACTTGGAGGGTAGGGTGTTAAACATGGTTTCTGGTGACTTGGAGGGTAGGAGTTAAACATGGTTCTCTGGTGACTTGGAGGGTAGGGTGTTAAACATGGTTCTCTGGTGACTTGGAGGGTAGGAGTTAAACATGATTCTGGTTACTTGGAGGGTAGGAGTTAAACATGGTTCTCTGGTGACTTGGAGTGTAGGAGTTAAACATGGTTCTCTGGTGACTTGGAGGGTAGTTAAACATGGTTCTGGTGACTTGGAGGGTAGGAGTTAAACATGGTTCTCTGGTGACTTGGAGGGTAGGGTGTTAAACATGGTTCTCTGGTGACTTGGAGGGTAGGAGTTAAACATGGTTCTGGTTACTTGGTGGGTAGGAGTTCTGGTTACTTGGAGGGTAGGAGTTAAACATGGTTCTGGTTATTTGGAGGGTAGGAGTTAAACATGGTTCTCTGGTGACTTGGAGGGTAGGAGTTAAACATGGTTCTCTGGTGAGTTGGAGGGTAGGAGTTAAACATGGTTCTGGTTATTTGGAGGGTAGGAGTTAAACATGGTTCTCTGGTGACTTGGAGGGTAGGTGTTAAACATGGTTCTCTGGTGACTTGGAGGGTAGGAATTAAACATGGTTCTGGTTACTTGGAGGGTAGGAGTTAAACATGGTTCTGGTTACTTGGAGGGTAGGAGTTAAACATGGTTCTCTGGTGACTTGGAGAGTAGCAGTTAAACATGGTTCTGGTTACTTGGAGGGTAGGAGTTAAACATGGTTCTGGTTACTTGGAGGGTAGGAGTTAAACATGGTTCTCTGGTGACTTGGAGGGTAGGAGTTAAACATGGTTCTCTGGTGACTTGGAGGGTAGGAGTTAAACATGGTTCTGGTGACTTGGAGGGTAGGAGTTAAACATGGTTCTGGTTACTTGGAGGGTAGGAGTTAAACATGGTTCTCTGGTGACTTGGAGTGTAGGAGTTAAACATGGTTCTGGTTACTTGGATAGTAGGAGTTAAACATGGTTCTGGTTACTTGGAGGGTAGGACTTAAACATGGTTCTGGTGACTTGGAGGGTAGGAGTTAAACATGGTTCTCTGGTGACTTGGAGGGTAGGGTGTTAAACATGATTCTCTGGTGACTTGGAGGGTAGGAGTTAAACATGGTTCTCTGGTGACTTGGAGGGTAGGGTGTTAAACATGGTTCTCTGGTGACTTGGAGGGTAGGAGTTAAACATGATTCTGGTTACTTGGAGGGTAGGAGTTAAACATGGTTCTCTGGTGACTTGGAGTGTAGGAGTTAAACATGGTTCTGGTTACTTTGAGGGTAGGAGTTAAACATGGTTCTGGTTACTTGGATGGTAGGAGTTCAACATGGTTCTCTGGTGACTTGGAGGGTAGGAGTTAAACATGGTTCTCTGGTGACTTGGAGGGTAGGAGTTAAACATGGTTCTGGTTACTTGGAGGGTAGGAGTTAAACATGGTTCTCTTGTGACTTGGAGGGTAGGAGTTAAACATGGTTCTGGTTACTTGGAGGGTAGGAGATAAAAACATGGTTCTGGTTACTTGGAGGGTAGGAGTTAAACATGGTTCTGGTAACTTGGAGGGTAGGAGTTAAACATGGTTCTGGTTACTTGGAGGGTAGGAATTAAACATGGTTCTCTGGTGACTTGGAGGGTAGGAGTTAAACATGGTTCTGGTTATGATAGTAGGAGTTAAACATGGTTCTGGTTACTTGGAGGGTAGGACTTAAACATGGTTCTGGTGACTTGGAGGGTAGGAGTTAAACATGGTTCTCTGGTGACTTGGAGGGTAGGGTGTTAAACATGGTTCTCTGGTGACTTGGAGGGTAGGAGTTAAACATGGTTCTCTGGTGACTTGGAGGGTAGGGTGTTAAACATGGTTCTCTGGTGACTTGGAGGGTAGGAGTTAAACATGATTCTGGTTACTTGGAGGGTAGGAGTTAAACATGGTTCTCTGGTGACTTGGAGTGTAGGAGTTAAACATGGTTCTCTGCTGACTTGGAGGGTAGTACTTAAACATGGTTCTGGTGACTTGGAGGGTAGGAGTTAAACATGGTTCTCTGGTGACTTGGAGGGTAGGGTGTTAAACATGGTTCTCTGGTGACTTGGAGGGTAGGAGTTAAACATGGTTCTCTGGTGACTTGGAGGGTAGGGTGTTAAACATGGTTCTCTGGTGACTTGGAGGGTAGGAGTTAAACATGGTTCTGGTTACTTGGAGGGTAGGAGTTAAACATGGTTCTGGTGACTGAGAGGGTAGGAGTTAAACATGGTTCTGGTTACTTGGAGGGTAGGAGTTAAACATGGTTCTGGTTATTTGGAGGGTAGTAGTTAAACATGGTTCTATGGTGACTTGGAGGGTAGGAGTTAAACATGGTTCTGGTTACTTGGAGGGTAGGAGTTAAACATGGTTCTCTGGTGACTTGGAGTGTAGGAGTTAAACATGGTTCTGGTTACTTTGAGGGTAGGAGTTAAACATGGTTCTGGTTACTTGGATGGTAGGAGTTCAACATGGTTCTCTGGTGACTTGGAGGGTAGGAGTTAAACATGGTTCTCTGGTGACTTGGAGGGTAGGAGTTAAACATGGTTCTGGTTACTTGGAGGGTAGGAGTTAAACATGGTTCTCTTGTGACTTGGAGGGTAGGAGTTAAACATGGTTCTGGTTACTTGGAGGGTAGGAGATAAAAACATGGTTATGGTTACTTGGAGGGTAGGAGTTAAACATGGTTCTGGTTACTTGGAGGGTAGGAGTTAAACATGGTTCTCTTGTGACTTGGAGGGTAGGAGTTAAACATGGTTCTGGTTACTTGGAGGGTAGGAGATAAAACATGGTTCTGGTTACTTGGAGGGTAGGACTTAAACATGGTTCTCTGGTGACATGGAGGGTAGAGTGTTAAACATGGTTCTCTGATGACTTGGAGGGTAGGAGTTAAACATGGTTCTCGTTACTTGGAGGGTAGGAGTTAAACATGGTTCTGGTTACTTGGAGGGTAGGAGTTAAACATGGTTCTCTGGTGACTTGGAGTGTAGGAGTTAAACATGGTTCTGGTTACTTTGAGGGTAGGAGTTAAACATGGTTCTGGTTACTTGGAGGGTAGGAGTTAAACATGGTTCTGGTAACTTGGAGGGTAGGAGTTAAACATGGTTCTGGTTACTTGGAGGGTAGGAATTAAACATGGTTCTCTTGTGACTTGGAGGGTAGGAGTTAAACATGGTTCTGGTTACTTGATAGTAGGAGTTAAACATGGTTCTGGTTACTTGGAGGGTAGCACTTAAACATGGTTCTGGTGACTTGGAGGGTAGGAGTTAAACATGGTTCTCTGGTGACTTGGAGGGTAGGGTGTTAAACATGATTCTCTGGTGACTTGGAGGGTAGGAGTTAAACATGGTTCTCTGGTAACTTGGAGGGTAGGGTGTTAAACATGGTTCTCTGGTGACTTGGAGGGTAGGAGTTAAACATGATTCTGGTTACTTGGAGGGTAGGAGTTAAACATGGTTCTCTGGTGACTTGGAGTGTAGGAGTTAAACATGGTTCTGGTTACTTTGAGGGTAGGAGTTAAACATGGTTCTGGTTACTTGGATGGTAGGAGTTCAACATGGTTCTCTGGTGACTTGGAGGGTAGGAGTTAAACATGGTTCTCTGGTGACTTGGAGGGTAGGAGTTAAACATGGTTCTGGTTACTTGGAGGGTAGGAGTTAAACATGGTTCTCTTGTGACTTGGAGGGTAGGAGTTAAACATGGTTATGGTTACATGGAGGGTAGGAGATAAAAACATGGTTCTGGTTACTTGGAGGGTAGGAGTTAAACATGGTTCTGGTAACTTGGAGGGTAGGAGTTAAACATGGTTCTGGTTACTTGGAGGGTAGGAATTAAACATGGTTCTCTGGTGACTTGGAGGGTAGGAGTTAAACATGGTTCTGGTAACTTGGAGGGTAGGAGTTAAACATGGTTCTGGTTACTTGGAGGGTAGGAATTAAACATGGTTCTCTGGTGACTTGGAGGGTAGGAGTTAAACATGGTTCTGGTTACTTGGATAGTAGGAGTTAAACATGGTTCTGGTTACTTGGAGGGTAGGACTTAAACATGGTTCTGGTGACTTGGAGGGTAGGAGTTAAAAATGGTTCTCTGGTGACTTGGAGGGTAGGGTGTTAAACATGGTTCTCTGGTGACTTGGAGGGTAGGAGTTAAACATGGTTCTCTGGTGACTTGGAGGGTAGGGTGTTAAACATGGTTCTCTGGTGACTTGGAGGGTAGGAGTTAAACATGATTCTGGTTACTTGGAGGGTAGGAGTTAAACATGGTTCTCTGGTGACTTGGAGTGTAGGAGTTAAACATGGTTCTCTGCTGACTTGGAGGGTAGTACTTAAACATGGTTCTGGTGACTTGGAGGGTAGGAGTTAAACATGGTTCTCTGGTGACTTGGAGGGTAGGGTGTTAAACATGGTTCTCTGGTGACTTGGAGGTTAGGAGTTAAACATGGTTCTCTGGTGACTTGGAGGGTAGGGTGTTAAACATGGTTCTCTGGTGACTTGGAGGGTAGGAGTTAAACATGGTTCTGGTTACTTGGAGGGTAGGAGTTAAACATGGTTCTGGTGACTGAGAGGGTAGGAGTTAAACATGGTTCTGGTTACTTGGAGGGTAGGAGTTAAACATGGTTCTGGTTATTTGGAGGGTAGTAGTTAAACATGGTTCTATGGTGACTTGGAGGGTAGGAGTTAAACATGGTTCTGGTTACTTGGAGGGTAGGAGTTAAACATGGTTCTCTGGTGACTTGGAGTGTAGGAGTTAAACATGGTTCTGGTTACTTTGAGGGTAGGAGTTAAACATGGTTCTGGTTACTTGGATGGTAGGAGTTCAACATGGTTCTCTGGTGACTTGGAGGGTAGGAGTTAAACATGGTTCTCTGGTGACTTGGAGGGTAGGAGTTAAACATGGTTCTGGTTACTTGGAGGGTAGGAGTTAAACATGGTTCTCTTGTGACTTGGAGGGTAGGAGTTAAACATGGTTCTGGTTACTTGGAGGGTAGTAGATAAAAACATGGTTATGGTTACTTGGAGGGTAGGAGTTAAACATGGTTCTGGTTACTTGGAGGGTAGGAGTTAAACATGGTTCTCTTGTGACTTGGAGGGTAAGGGTTAAACATGGTTCTGGTTACTTGGAGGGTAGGAGTTAAACATGGTTCTGGTAACTTGGAGGGTAGGAGTTAAACATGGTTCTGGTTACTTGGAGGGTAGGAATTAAACATGGTTCTGTGACTTGGAGGGTAGGAGTTAAACATGGTTCTGGTTACTTGGATAGTAGGAGTTAAACATGGTTCTGGTTACTTGGAGGGTAGCACTTAAACATGGTTCTGGTGACTTGGAGGGTAGGAGTTAAACATGGTTCTCTGGTGACTTGGAGGGTAGGGTGTTAAACATGATTCTCTGGTGACTTGGAGGGTAGGAGTTAAACATGGTTCTCTGGTAACTTGGAGGGTAGGGTGTTAAACATGGTTCTCTGGTGACTTGGAGGGTAGGAGTTAAACATGATTCTGGTTACTTGGAGGGTAGGAGTTAAACATGGTTCTCTGGTGACTTGGAGTGTAGGAGTTAAACATGGTTCTGGTTACTTTGAGGGTAGGAGTTAAACATGGTTCTGGTTACTTGGATGGTAGGAGTTCAACATGGTTCTCTGGTGACTTGGAGGGTGAGTTAAACATGGTTCTCTGGTGACTTGGAGGGTAGGAGTTAAACATGGTTCTGGTTACTTGGAGGGTAGGAGTTAAACATGGTTCTCTTGTGACTTGGAGGGTAGGAGGTAAACATGGTTATGGTTACATGGAGGGTAGGAGATAAAAACATGGTTCTGGTTACTTGGAGGGTAGGAGTTAAACATGGTTCTGGTAACTTGGAGGGTAGGAGTTAAACATGGTTCTGGTTACTTGGAGGGTAGGAATTAAACATGGTTCTCTGGTGACTTGGAGGGTAGGGTGTTAAACATGATTCTCTGGTGACTTGGAGGGTAGGAGTTAAACATGGTTCTCTGGTAACTTGGAGGGTAGGGTGTTAAACATGGTTCTCTGGTGACTTGGAGGGTAGGAGTTAAACATGATTCTGGTTACTTGGAGGGTAGGAGTTAAACATGGTTCTCTGGTGACTTGGAGTGTAGGAGTTAAACATGGTTCTGGTTACTTTGAGGGTAGGAGTTAAACATGGTTCTGGTTACTTGGATGGTAGGAGTTCAACATGGTTCTCTGGTGACTTGGAGGGTAGGAGTTAAACATGGTTCTCTGGTGACTTGGAGGGTAGGAGTTAAACATGGTTCTGGTTACTTGGAGGGTAGGAGTTAAACATGGTTCTCTTGTGACTTGGAGGGTAGGAGTTAAACATGGTTATGGTTACATGGAGGGTAGGAGATAAAAACATGGTTCTGGTTACTTGGAGGGTAGGAGTTAAACATGGTTCTGGTAACTTGGAGGGTAGGAGTTAAACATGGTTCTGGTTACTTGGAGGGTAGGAATTAAACATGGTTCTCTGGTGACTTGGAGGGTAGGAGTTAAACATGGTTCTGGTAACTTGGAGGGTAGGAGTTAAACATGGTTCTGGTTACTTGGAGGGTAGGAATTAAACATGGTTCTCTGGTGACTTGGAGGGTAGGAGTTAAACATGGTTCTGGTTACTTGGATAGTAGGAGTTAAACATGGTTCTGGTTACTTGGAGGGTAGGACTTAAACATGGTTCTGGTGACTTGGAGGGTAGGAGTTAAAATGGTTCTCTGGTGACTTGGAGGGTAGGGTGTTAAACATGGTTCTCTGGTGACTTGGAGGGTAGGAGTTAAACATGGTTCTCTGGTGACTTGGAGGGTAGGGTGTTAAACATGGTTCTCTGGTGACTTGGAGGGTAGGAGTTAAACATGATTCTGGTTACTTGGAGGGTAGGAGTTAAACATGGTTCTCTGGTGACTTGGAGTGTAGGAGTTAAACATGGTTCTCTGCTGACTTGGAGGGTAGTACTTAAACATGGTTCTGGTGACTTGGAGGGTAGGAGTTAAACATGGTTCTCTGGTGACTTGGAGGGTAGGGTGTTAAACATGGTTCTCTGGTGACTTGGAGGTTAGGAGTTAAACATGGTTCTCTGGTGACTTGGAGGGTAGGGTGTTAAACATGGTTCTCTGGTGACTTGGAGGGTAGGAGTTAAACATGGTTCTGGTTACTTGGAGGGTAGGAGTTAAACATGGTTCTGGTGACTGAGAGGGTAGGAGTTAAACATGGTTCTGGTTACTTGGAGGGTAGGAGTTAAACATGGTTCTGGTTATTTGGAGGGTAGTAGTTAAACATGGTTCTATGGTGACTTGGAGGGTAGGAGTTAAACATGGTTCTGGTTACTTGGAGGGTAGGAGTTAAACATGGTTCTCTGGTGACTTGGAGTGTAGGAGTTAAACATGGTTCTGGTTACTTTGAGGGTAGGAGTTAAACATGGTTCTGGTTACTTGGATGGTAGGAGTTCAACATGGTTCTCTGGTGACTTGGAGGGTAGGAGTTAAACATGGTTCTCTGGTGACTTGGAGGGTAGGAGTTAAACATGGTTCTGGTTACTTGGAGGGTAGGAGTTAAACATGGTTCTCTTGTGACTTGGAGGGTAGGAGTTAAACATGGTTCTGGTTACTTGGAGGGTAGGAGATAAAAACATGGTTATGGTTACTTGGAGGGTAGGAGTTAAACATGGTTCTGGTTACTTGGAGGGTAGGAGTTAAACATGGTTCTCTTGTGACTTGGAGGGTAAGGGTTAAACATGGTTCTGGTTACTTGGAGGGTAGGAGATAAAAACATGGTTCTGGTTACTTGGAGGGTAGGACTTAAACATGGTTCTCTGGTGACTTGGAGGGTAGGGTGTTAAACATGGTTCTCTGGTGACTTGGAGTGTAGGAGTTAAACATGGTTCTCTGAGACTTGGAAGTACTTAAACATGGTTCTGGTGACTTGGAGGGTAGGAGTTAAACATGGTTCTCTGGTGACTTGGAGGGTAGGGTGTTAAACATGGTTCTCTGGTGACTTGGAGGTTAGGAGTTAAACATGGTTCTCTGGTGACTTGGAGGGTAGGGTGTTAAACATGGTTCTCTGGTGACTTGGAGGGTAGGAGTTAAACATGGTTCTGGTTACTTGGAGGGTAGGAGTTAAACATGGTTATGGTTACATGGAGGGTAGGAGATAAAAACATGGTTCTGGTTACTTGGAGGGTAGGAGTTAAACATGGTTCTGGTAACTTGGAGGGTAGGAGTTAAACATGGTTCTGGTTACTTGGAGGGTAGGAATTAAACATGGTTCTCTGGTGACTTGGAGGGTAGGAGTTAAACATGGTTCTGGTAACTTGGAGGGTAGGAGTTAAACATGGTTCTGGTTACTTGGAGGGTAGGAATTAAACATGGTTCTCTGGTGACTTGGAGGGTAGGAGTTAAACATGGTTCTGGTTACTTGGATAGTAGGAGTTAAACATGGTTCTGGTTACTTGGAGGGTAGGACTTAAACATGGTTCTGGTGACTTGGAGGGTAGGAGTTAAAAATGGTTCTCTGGTGACTTGGAGGGTAGGGTGTTAAACATGGTTCTCTGGTGACTTGGAGGGTAGGAGTTAAACATGGTTCTCTGGTGACTTGGAGGGTAGGGTGTTAAACATGGTTCTCTGGTGACTTGGAGTGTAGGAGTTAAACATGGTTCTCTGCTGACTTGGAGGGTAGTACTTAAACATGGTTCTGGTGACTTGGAGGGTAGGAGTTAAACATGGTTCTCTGGTGACTTGGAGGGTAGGGTGTTAAACATGGTTCTCTGGTGACTTGGAGGTTAGGAGTTAAACATGGTTCTCTGGTGACTTGGAGGGTAGGGTGTTAAACATGGTTCTCTGGTGACTTGGAGGGTAGGAGTTAAACATGGTTCTGGTTACTTGGAGGGTAGGAGTTAAACATGGTTCTGGTGACTGAGAGGGTAGGAGTTAAACATGGTTCTGGTTACTTGGAGGGTAGGAGTTAAACATGGTTCTGGTTATTTGGAGGGTAGTAGTTAAACATGGTTCTATGGTGACTTGGAGGGTAGGAGTTAAACATGGTTCTGGTTACTTGGAGGGTAGGAGTTAAACATGGTTCTCTGGTGACTTGGAGTGTAGGAGTTAAACATGGTTCTGGTTACTTTGAGGGTAGGAGTTAAACATGGTTCTGGTTACTTGGATGGTAGGAGTTCAACATGGTTCTCTGGTGACTTGGAGGGTAGGAGTTAAACATGGTTCTCTGGTGACTTGGAGGGTAGGAGTTAAACATGGTTCTGGTTACTTGGAGGGTAGGAGTTAAACATGGTTCTCTTGTGACTTGGAGGGTAGGAGTTAAACATGGTTCTGGTTACTTGGAGGGTAGGAGATAAAAACATGGTTATGGTTACTTGGAGGGTAGGAGTTAAACATGGTTCTGGTTACTTGGAGGGTAGGAGTTAAACATGGTTCTCTTGTGACTTGGAGGGTAAGGGTTAAACATGGTTCTGGTTACTTGGAGGGTAGGAGATAAAAACATGGTTCTGGTTACTTGGAGGGTAGGACTTAAACATGGTTCTCTGGTGACATGGAGGGTAGAGTGTTAAACATGGTTCTCTGATGACTTGGAGGGTAGGAGTTAAACATGGTTCTCGTTACTTGGAGGGTAGGAGTTAAACATGGTTCTGGTTACTTGGAGGGTAGGAGTTAAACATGGTTCTCTGGTGACTTGGAGTGTAGGAGTTAAACATGGTTCTGGTTACTTTGAGGGTAGGAGTTAAACATGGTTCTGGTTACTTGGAGGGTAGGAGTTAAACATGGTTCTGGTAACTTGGAGGGTAGGAGTTAAACATGGTTCTGGTTACTTGGAGGGTAGGAATTAAACATGGTTCTCTTGTGACTTGGAGGGTAGGAGTTAAACATGGTTCTGGTTACTTGGATAGTAGGAGTTAAACATGGTTCTGGTTACTTGGAGGGTAGCACTTAAACATGGTTCTGGTGACTTGGAGGGTAGGAGTTAAACATGGTTCTCTGGTGACTTGGAGGGTAGGGTGTTAAACATGATTCTCTGGTGACTTGGAGGGTAGGAGTTAAACATGGTTCTCTGGTAACTTGGAGGGTAGGGTGTTAAACATGGTTCTCTGGTGACTTGGAGGGTAGGAGTTAAACATGATTCTGGTTACTTGGAGGGTAGGAGTTAAACATGGTTCTCTGGTGACTTGGAGTGTAGGAGTTAAACATGGTTCTGGTTACTTTGAGGGTAGGAGTTAAACATGGTTCTGGTTACTTGGATGGTAGGAGTTCAACATGGTTCTCTGGTGACTTGGAGGGTAGGAGTTAAACATGGTTCTCTGGTGACTTGGAGGGTAGGAGTTAAACATGGTTCTGGTTACTTGGAGGGTAGGAGTTAAACATGGTTCTCTTGTGACTTGGAGGGTAGGAGTTAAACATGGTTATGGTTACATGGAGGGTAGGAGATAAAAACATGGTTCTGGTTACTTGGAGGGTAGGAGTTAAACATGGTTCTGGTAACTTGGAGGGTAGGAGTTAAACATGGTTCTGGTTACTTGGAGGGTAGGAATTAAACATGGTTCTCTGGTGACTTGGAGGGTAGGAGTTAAACATGGTTCTGGTAACTTGGAGGGTAGGAGTTAAACATGGTTCTGGTTACTTGGAGGGTAGGAATTAAACATGGTTCTCTGGTGACTTGGAGGGTAGGAGTTAAACATGGTTCTGGTTACTTGGATAGTAGGAGTTAAACATGGTTCTGGTTACTTGGAGGGTAGGACTTAAACATGGTTCTGGTGACTTGGAGGGTAGGAGTTAAAAATGGTTCTCTGGTGACTTGGAGGGTAGGGTGTTAAACATGGTTCTCTGGTGACTTGGAGGGTAGGAGTTAAACATGGTTCTCTGGTGACTTGGAGGGTAGGGTGTTAAACATGGTTCTCTGGTGACTTGGAGGGTAGGAGTTAAACATGATTCTGGTTACTTGGAGGGTAGGAGTTAAACATGGTTCTCTGGTGACTTGGAGTGTAGGAGTTAAACATGGTTCTCTGCTGACTTGGAGGGTAGTACTTAAACATGGTTCTGGTGACTTGGAGGGTAGGAGTTAAACATGGTTCTCTGGTGACTTGGAGGGTAGGGTGTTAAACATGGTTCTCTGGTGACTTGGAGGTTAGGAGTTAAACATGGTTCTCTGGTGACTTGGAGGGTAGGGTGTTAAACATGGTTCTCTGGTGACTTGGAGGGTAGGAGTTAAACATGGTTCTGGTTACTTGGAGGGTAGGAGTTAAACATGGTTCTGGTGACTGAGAGGGTAGGAGTTAAACATGGTTCTGGTTACTTGGAGGGTAGGAGTTAAACATGGTTCTGGTTATTTGGAGGGTAGTAGTTAAACATGGTTCTATGGTGACTTGGAGGGTAGGAGTTAAACATGGTTCTGGTTACTTGGAGGGTAGGAGTTAAACATGGTTCTCTGGTGACTTGGAGTGTAGGAGTTAAACATGGTTCTGGTTACTTTGAGGGTAGGAGTTAAACATGGTTCTGGTTACTTGGATGGTAGGAGTTCAACATGGTTCTCTGGTTACTTGGAGGGTAGGAGTTAAACATGGTTCTCTGGTGACTTGGAGGGTAGGAGTTAAACATGGTTCTGGTTACTTGGAGGGTAGGAGTTAAACATGGTTCTCTTGTGACTTGGAGGGTAGGAGTTAAACATGGTTCTGGTTACTTGGAGGGTAGGAGATAAAAACATGGTTCTGGTTACTTGGAGGGTAGGAGTTAAACATGGTTCTGGTTACTTGGAGGGTAGGAGTTAAACATGGTTCTCTTGTGACTTGGAGGGTAGGAGTTAAACATGGTTCTGGTTACTTGGAGGGTAGGAGATAAAAACATGGTTCTGGTTACTTGGAGGGTAGGACTTAAACATGGTTCTCTGGTGACATGGAGGGTAGAGTGTTAAACATGGTTCTCTGATGACTTGGAGGGTAGGAGTTAAACATGGTTCTCGTTACTTGGAGGGTAGGAGTTAAACATGGTTCTGGTTACTTGGAGGGTAGGAGTTAAACATGGTTCTCTGGTGACTTGGAGTGTAGGAGTTAAACATGGTTCTGGTTACTTTGAGGGTAGGAGTTAAACATGGTTCTGGTTACTTGGAGGGTAGGAGTTAAACATGGTTCTGGTAACTTGGAGGGTAGGAGTTAAACATGGTTCTGGTTACTTGGAGGGTAGGAATTAAACATGGTTCTCTGGTGACTTGGAGGGTAGGAGTTAAACATGGTTCTGGTTACTTGGATAGTAGGAGTTAAACATGGTTCTGGTTACTTGGAGGGTAGGACATAAACATGGTTCTGGTGACTTGGAGGGTAGGAGTTAAACATGGTTCTCTGGTAACTTGGAGGGTAGGGTGTTAAACATGGTTCTCTGGTGACTTGGAGGGTAGGAGTTAAACATGATTCTGGTTACTTGGAGGGTAGGAGTTAAACATGGTTCTCTGGTGACTTGGAGTGTAGGAGTTAAACATGGTTCTGGTTACTTTGAGGGTAGGAGTTAAACATGGTTCTGGTTACTTGGATGGTAGGAGTTCAACATGGTTCTCTGGTGACTTGGAGGGTAGGAGTTAAACATGGTTCTCTGGTGACTTGGAGGGTAGGAGTTAAACATGGTTCTGGTTACTTGGAGGGTAGGAGTTAAACATGGTTATCTTGTGACTTGGAGGGTAGGAGTTAAACATGGTTATGGTTACTTGGAGGGTAGGAGATAAAAACATGGTTCTGGTTACTTGGAGGGTAGGAGTTAAACATGGTTCTGGTAACTTGGAGGGTAGGAGTTAAACATGGTTCTGGTTACTTGGAGGGTAGGAATTAAACATGGTTCTCTGGTGACTTGGAGGGTAGGAGTTAAACATGGTTCTGGTTACTTGGATAGTAGGAGTTAAACATGGTTCTGGTTACTTGGAGGGTAGGACTTAAACATGGTTCTGGTGACTTGGAGGGTAGGAGTTAAACATGGTTCTCTGGTGACTTGGAGGGTAGGGTGTTAAACATGGTTCTCTGGTGACTTGGAGGGTAGGAGTTAAACATGGTTCTCTGGTGACTTGGAGGGTAGGGTGTTAAACATGGTTCTCTGGTGACTTGGAGGGTAGGAGTTAAACATGATTCTGGTTACTTGGAGGGTAGGAGTTAAACATGGTTCTCTGGTGACTTGGAGGGTAGGAGTTAAACATGGTTCTCTGGTGACTTGGAGGGTAGGAGTTAAACATGGTTCTGGTGACTGGAGGGTAGGAGTTAAACATGGTTCTCTGGTGACTTGGAGGGTAGGAGTTAAACATGGTTCTGGTGACTTGGAGGGTAGGAGTTAAACATGGTTCTCTGGTGACTTGGAGGGTAGGGTGTTAAACATGGTTCTCTGGTGACTTGGAGGGTAGGACTTCAACATGGTTCTGGTGACTTGGAGGGTAGGAGTTAAAAATGGTTCTCTGGTGACTTGGAGGGTAGGGTGTTAAACATGGTTCTCTGGTGACTTGGAGGGTAGGAGTTAAACATGGTTCTCTGGTGACTTGGAGGGTAGGGTGTTAAACATGGTTCTCTGGTGACTTGGAGGGTAGGAGTTAAACATGATTCTGGTTACTTGGAGGGTAGGAGTTAAACATGGTTCTCTGGTGACTTGGAGTGTAGGAGTTAAACATGGTTCTCTGCTGACTTGGAGGGTAGTACTTAAACATGGTTCTGGTGACTTGGAGGGTAGGAGTTAAACATGGTTCTCTGGTGACTTGGAGGGTAGGGTGTTAAACATGGTTCTCTGGTGACTTGGAGGTTAGGAGTTAAACATGGTTCTCTGGTGACTTGGAGGGTAGGGTGTTAAACATGGTTCTCTGGTGACTTGGAGGGTAGGAGTTAAACATGGTTCTGGTTACTTGGAGGGTAGGAGTTAAACATGGTTCTGGTGACTGAGAGGGTAGGAGTTAAACATGGTTCTGGTTACTTGGAGGGTAGGAGTTAAACATGGTTCTGGTTATTTGGAGGGTAGTAGTTAAACATGGTTCTATGGTGACTTGGAGGGTAGGAGTTAAACATGGTTCTGGTTACTTGGAGGGTAGGAGTTAAACATGGTTCTCTGGTGACTTGGAGTGTAGGAGTTAAACATGGTTCTGGTTACTTTGAGGGTAGGAGTTAAACATGGTTCTGGTTACTTGGATGGTAGGAGTTCAACATGGTTCTCTGGTTACTTGGAGGGTAGGAGTTAAACATGGTTCTCTGGTGACTTGGAGGGTAGGAGTTAAACATGGTTCTGGTTACTTGGAGGGTAGGAGTTAAACATGGTTCTCTTGTGACTTGGAGGGTAGGAGTTAAACATGGTTCTGGTTACTTGGAGGGTAGGAGATAAAAACATGGTTCTGGTTACTTGGAGGGTAGGAGTTAAACATGGTTCTGGTTACTTGGAGGGTAGGAGTTAAACATGGTTCTCTTGTGACTTGGAGGGTAGGAGTTAAACATGGTTCTGGTTACTTGGAGGGTAGGAGATAAAAACATGGTTCTGGTTACTTGGAGGGTAGGACTTAAACATGGTTCTCTGGTGACATGGAGGGTAGAGTGTTAAACATGGTTCTCTGATGACTTGGAGGGTAGGAGTTAAACATGGTTCTCGTTACTTGGAGGGTAGGAGTTAAACATGGTTCTGGTTACTTGGAGGGTAGGAGTTAAACATGGTTCTCTGGTGACTTGGAGTGTAGGAGTTAAACATGGTTCTGGTTACTTTGAGGGTAGGAGTTAAACATGGTTCTGGTTACTTGGAGGGTAGGAGTTAAACATGGTTCTGGTAACTTGGAGGGTAGGAGTTAAACATGGTTCTGGTTACTTGGAGGGTAGGAATTAAACATGGTTCTCTGGTGACTTGGAGGGTAGGAGTTAAACATGGTTCTGGTTACTTGGATAGTAGGAGTTAAACATGGTTCTGGTTACTTGGAGGGTAGGACATAAACATGGTTCTGGTGACTTGGAGGGTAGGAGTTAAACATGGTTCTCTGGTAACTTGGAGGGTAGGGTGTTAAACATGGTTCTCTGGTGACTTGGAGGGTAGGAGTTAAACATGATTCTGGTTACTTGGAGGGTAGGAGTTAAACATGGTTCTCTGGTGACTTGGAGTGTAGGAGTTAAACATGGTTCTGGTTACTTTGAGGGTAGGAGTTAAACATGGTTCTGGTTACTTGGATGGTAGGAGTTCAACATGGTTCTCTGGTGACTTGGAGGGTAGGAGTTAAACATGGTTCTCTGGTGACTTGGAGGGTAGGAGTTAAACATGGTTCTGGTTACTTGGAGGGTAGGAGTTAAACATGGTTATCTTGTGACTTGGAGGGTAGGAGTTAAACATGGTTATGGTTACTTGGAGGGTAGGAGATAAAAACATGGTTCTGGTTACTTGGAGGGTAGGAGTTAAACATGGTTCTGGTAACTTGGAGGGTAGGAGTTAAACATGGTTCTGGTTACTTGGAGGGTAGGAATTAAACATGGTTCTCTGGTGACTTGGAGGGTAGGAGTTAAACATGGTTCTGGTTACTTGGATAGTAGGAGTTAAACATGGTTCTGGTTACTTGGAGGGTAGGACTTAAACATGGTTCTGGTGACTTGGAGGGTAGGAGTTAAACATGGTTCTCTGGTGACTTGGAGGGTAGGGTGTTAAACATGGTTCTCTGGTGACTTGGAGGGTAGGAGTTAAACATGGTTCTCTGGTGACTTGGAGGGTAGGGTGTTAAACATGGTTCTCTGGTGACTTGGAGGGTAGGAGTTAAACATGATTCTGGTTACTTGGAGGGTAGGAGTTAAACATGGTTCTCTGGTGACTTGGAGTGTAGGAGTTAAACATGGTTCTCTGCTGACTTGGAGGGTAGTACTTAAACATGGTTCTGGTGACCTGGAGGGTAGGAGTTAAACATGGTTCTGTGGTGACTTGGAGGGTAGTACTTAAACATGGTTCTGGTGACCTGGAGGGTAGGAGTTAAACATGGTTCTCTGGTGACTTGGAGGGTAGGGTGTTAAACATGGTTCTCTGGTGACTTGGAGGGTAGGAGTTAAACATGGTTCTCTGGTGACTTGGAGGGTAGGGTGTTAAACATGGTTCTCTGGTGACTTGGAGGGTAGGGTGTTAAACATGATTCTCTGGTGACTTGGAGGGTAGGAGTTAAACATGGTTCTCTGGTAACTTGGAGGGTAGGGTGTTAAACATGGTTCTCTGGTGACTTGGAGGGTAGGAGTTAAACATTATTCTGGTTACTTGGAGGGTAGGAGTTAAACATGGTTCTCTGGTGACTTGGAGTGTAGGAGTTAAACATGGTTCTGGTTACTTTGAGGGTAGGAGTTAAACATGGTTCTGGTTACTTGGATGGTAGGAGTTCAACATGGTTCTCTGGTGACTTGGAGGGTAGGAGTTAAACATGGTTCTCTGGTGACTTGGAGGGTAGGAGTTAAACATGGTTCTGGTTACTTGGAGGGTAGGAGTTAAACATGGTTCTCTTGTGACTTGGAGGGTAGGAGTTAAACATGGTTATGGTTACTTGGAGGGTAGGAGATAAAAACATGGTTCTGGTTACTTGGAGGGTAGGAGTTAAACATGGTTCTGGTAACTTGGAGGGTAGGAGTTAAACATGGTTCTGGTTACTTGGAGGGTAGGAATTAAACATGGTTCTCTGGTGACTTGGAGGGTAGGAGTTAAACATGGTTCTGGTTACTTGGATAGTAGGAGTTAAACATGGTTCTGGTTACTTGGAGGGTAGGACTTAAACATGGTTCTGGTGACTTGGAGGGTAGGAGTTAAACATGGTTCTCTGGTGACTTGGAGGGTAGGGTGTTAAACATGGTTCTCTGGTGACTTGGAGGGTAGGAGTTAAACATGGTTCTCTGGTGACTTGGAGGGTAGGGTGTTAAACATGGTTCTCTGGTGACTTGGAGGGTAGGAGTTAAACATGGTTCTGGTTACATGGAGGGTAGGAGTTAAACATGGTTCTGGTTACTTGGAGGGTAGGAGTTAAACATGGTTCTCTAGTGACTTGGAGGGTAGGAGTTAAACATGGTTCTGGTTACTTGGAGGGTAGGAGTTAAACATGGTTCTCTGGTGACTTGGAGTGTAGGAGTTAAACATGGTTCTGGTTACTTTGAGGGTAGGAGTTAAACATGGTTCTGGTTACTTGGATGGTAGGAGTTCAACATGGTTCTCTGGTGACTTGGAGGGTAGGAGTTAAACATGGTTCTCTGGTGACTTGGAGGGTAGGAGGTAAACATGGTTCTGGTTACTTGGAGGGTAGGAGTTAAACATGGTTCTCTTGTGACTTGGAGGGTAGGAGTTAAACATGGTTCTGGTTACTTGGAGGGTAGGAGATAAAAACATGGTTCTGGTTACTTGGAGGGTAGGAGTTAAACATGGTTCTGGTAACTTGGAGGGTAGGAGTTAAACATGGTTCTGGTTACTTGGAGGGTAGGAATTAAACATGGTTCTCTGGTGACTTGGAGGGTAGGAGTTAAACATGGTTCTGGTTACTTGGATAGTAGGAGTTAAACATGGTTCTGGTTACTTGGAGGGTAGGACTTAAACATGTTTCTGGTGACTTGGAGGGTAGGAGTTAAACATGGTTCTTTGGTGACTTGGAGGGTAGGGTGTTAAACATGGTTCTCTGGTGACTTGGAGGGTAGGGTGTTAAACATGGTTCTCTGGTGACTTGGAGGGTAGGAGTTAAACATGATTCTGGTTACTTGGAGGGTAGGAGTTAAACATGGTTCTCTGGTGACTTGGAGTGTAGGAGTTAAACATGGTTCTCTGGTGACTTGGAGGGTAGTACTTAAACATGGTTCTGGTGACTTGGAGGGTAGGAGTTAAACATGGTTCTCTGGTGACTTGGAGGGTAGGAGTTAAACATGGTTCTGGTTACTTGGAGGGTAGGAGTTAAACATGGTTCTGGTTTCTTGGATGGTAGGAGTTCAACATGGTTCTCTGGTGACTTGGAGGGTAGGAGTTAAACATGGTTCTCTGGTGACTTGGAGGGTAGGAGGTAAACATGGTTCTGGTTACTTGGAGGGTAGGAGTTAAACATGGTTCTCTTGTGACTTGGAGGGTAGGAGTTAAACATGGTTCTGGTTACTTGGAGGGTAGGAGATAAAAACATGGTTCTGGTTACTTGGAGGGTAGGAGTTAAACATGGTTCTCTGGTGACTTGGAGAGGTAGGGTGTTAAACATGGTTCTCTGGTGACTTGGAGGGTAGGAATTAAACATGGTTCTGGTTACTTGGAGGGTAGGAGAAAAACATGGTTCTGGTTACTTGGAGGGTAGGTGTTAAACATGGTTCTCTGGTGACTTGGAGGGTAGCAGTTAAACATGGTTCTGGTTACTTGGAGGGTAGGAGGTAAACATGGTTCTCTGGTGACATGGAGGGTAGGAGTTAAACATGGTTCTGGTTACTTGGAGGGTAGGACTTAAACATGGTTCTGATGACTTGGAGGGGAGGAGTTAAACATGGTTCTCTGGTGACTTGGAGGGTAGGGTGTTAAACATGGTTCTTTGATGACTTGTAGGGTAGGAGTTAAACATGGTTCTGGTTACTTGGAGGGTAGGAGTTAAACATGGTTCTGGTTACTTGGAGGGTAGGAGATAAACATGGTTCTCTGGTGACTTGGAGGGTAGGAGTTAAACATGGTTCTGGTTACTTGGAGGGTAGGAGTTAAACATGGTTCTGGTGACTGAGAGGGTAGGATTTAAACATGGTTCTGGTTTCTTGGAGGGTAGGAGTTAAACATGGTTCTGGTTATTTGAAGGGTAGGAGTTAAACACGATTCTCTGGTGACTTGGAGGGTAGGAGGTAAACATGGTTCTATGGTGACTTGGAGGGTAGGAGTTAAACATGGTTCTGGTTACTTGGAGGGTAGGATTTAAACATGGTTCTCTGGTGACTTGGAGGGTAGGGTGTTAAACATGCTTCTCTGGTGACTTGGAGGGTAGGAGTTAAACATGGTTCTCGTTACTTGGAGGGTAGGAGTTAATCATGGTTCTGGTTACTTGGAGGGTAGGAGTTAAACATGGTTCTCTGGTGACTTGGAGTGTAGGAGTTAAACATGGTTCTGGTAACTTTGAGGGTAGGAGTTAAACATGGTTCTGGTTACTTGGATGGTAGGAGTTCAACATGGTTCTCTGGTGACTTGGAGGGTAGGAGTTAAACATGGTTCTCTGGTGACTTGGAGGGTAGGAATTAAACATGGTTCTGGTTACTTGGAGGGTAGGATTTAAACATGGTTCTCTTGTGACTTGGAGGGTAGGAGTTAAACATGGTTCTGGTTACTTGGAGGGTAGGAGATAAAAACATGGTTCTGGTTACTTGGAGTGTAGGAGTTAAACATGTTTCTGGTAACTCGGAGGGTAGGATGTAAACATGGTTCTATGGTGACTTGGAGGGTAGGAGTTAAACATGGTTCTGGTTACTTGGAGGGTAGGAGTTAAACATGGTTCTGGTTACTTGGAGGGTAGGAGTTAAACATGGTTCTGGTTACTTGGAGGGTAGGAGATAAACATGGTTCTCTGGTGACTTGGAGGGTAGGAGTTAAACATGGTTCTGGTTACTTGGAGGGTAGGAGTTAAACATGGTTCTGGTGACTGAGAGGGTAGAGAGTTAAACATGGTTCTGGTTACTTGGAGGGTAGGAGTTAAACATGGTTCTGGTTATTTGGAGGGTAGGAGTTAAACATGATTCTCTGGTGACTTGGAGGGTAGGAGGTAAACATGGTTCTATGGTGACTTGGAGGGTAGGAGTTAAACATGGTTCTGGTTACTTGGAGGGTAGGATTTAAACATGGTTCTCTGGTGACTTGGAGGGTAGGGTGTTAAACATGCTTCTCTGGTGACTTGGAGGGTAGGAGTTAAACATGGTTCTCGTTACTTGGAGGGTAGGAGTTAATCATGGTTCTGGTTACTTGGAGGGTAGGAGTTAAACATGGTTCTCTGGTGACTTGGAGTGTAGGAGTTAAACATGGTTCTGGTTACTTTGAGGGTAGGAGTTAAACATGGTTCTGGTTACTTGGATGGTAGGAGTTCAACATGGTTCTCTGGTGACTTGGAGGGTAGGAGTTAAACATGGTTCTGGTTACTTGGAGGGTAGGAGATAAAAACATGGTTCTGGTTACTTGGAGTGTAGGAGTTAAACATGGTTCTGGTAACTCGGAGGGTAGGAGTTAAACATGGTTCTGGTTACTTTGAGGGTAGGAATTAAATATGGTTCTCTGCTGACTTGGAGGGTAGGAGTTAAACATGGTTCTGGTTACTTGGATAGTAGGAGTTAAACATGGTTCTGGTTATTTGGAGGGTAGGAGTTAAACATGGTTCTCTTGTGACTTGGAGGGTAGGAGTTAAACATGGTTCTGGTTACTTGGATGGTAGGAGATAAAAACATGGTTCTGGTTACTTGGATGGTAGGAGATAAAAACATGGTTCTGGTTACTTGGAGGGTAGGAGTTAAACATGGTTCTGGTGACTGAGAGGGTAGGAGTTAAACATGGTTCTGGTTACTTGGAGGGTAGGAGTTAAACATGGTTCTGGTTATTTTGAGGGTAGTAGTTAAATATGGTTCTATGGTGACTTGGAGGGTAGGAGTTAAACATGGTTCTGGTTACTTGGAGGGTAGGAGATAAACATGGTTCTGGTTACTTGGAGGGTAGGTGTTAAACATGGTTCTCTGGTGACTTGGAGGGTAGCAGTTAAACATGGTTCTGGTTACTTGGAGGGTAGGAGGGAAACATGGTTCTCTGGTGACATGGAGGGTAGGAGTTAAACATGGTTCTGGTTACTTGGAGGGTAGGACTTATACATGGTTCTGATGACTTGGAGGGGAGGAGTTAAACATGGTTCTCTGATGACTTGTAGGGTAGGAGTTAAACATGGTTCTGGTTACTTGGAGGGTAGGAGTTAAACATGGTTCTGGTTACTTGGAGGGTAGGAGATAAACATGGTTCTCTGGTGACTTGGAGGGTAGGAGTTAAACATGGTTCTGGTTACTTGGAGGGTAGGAGTTAAACATGGTTCTGGTGACTGAGAGGGTAGGAGTTAAACATGGTTCTGGTTACTTGGAGGGTAGGAGTTAAACATGGTTCTGGTTATTTGGAGGGTAGGAGATAAACACGATTCTCTTGTGACTTGGAGGGTAGCAGTTAAACATGATTCTGGTTACATGGAGGGTAGGAGTTAAACATGGTTCTCTGGTGACTTGGATTGTAGGAGTTAAACATGGTTCTGGTTACATTGAGGGTAGGAGTTAAACATGGTTCTGGTTACTTGGATGGTAGGAGTTCAACATGGTTCTCTGGTGACTTGGAGGGTAGGAGTTAAACATGGTTCTCTGGTGACTTGGAGGGTAGGAGTTAAACATGGTTCTGGTTACATGGAGGGTAGGAGTTAAACATGGTTCTCTTGTGACTTGGAGGGTAGGAGTTAAACATGGTTCTGGTTACTTGGATGGTAGGAGATAAAAACATGGTTCTGGTTACTTGGAGGGTAGGAGTTAAACATGGTTCTGGTAACTTGGAGGGTAGGAGTTAAACATGGTTCTGGTTACTTGGAGGGTAGGAATTAAACATGGTTCTCTGGTGACTTGGAGGGTAGGAGTTAAACATGTTTCTGGTTACTTGGATAGTAGGAGTTAAACATGGTTCTGGTTACTTGGAGGGTAGGACTTAAACATGGTTCTGGTGACGTGGAGGGTAGGAGTTAAACATGGTTCTCTGGTGACTTGGAGGGTAGGGTGTTAAACATGGTTCTCTGGTGACTTGGAGGGTAGGGTGTTAAACATGGTTCTCTGGTGACTTGGAGGGTAGGAGTTAAACATGATTCTGGTTACTTGGAGGGTAGGAGTTAAACATGGTTCTCTGGTGACTTGGAGGGTAGGGTGTTAAACATGGTTCTCTGGTGACTTGGAGTGTAGGAGTTAAACATGGTTCTCTGGTGACTTGGAGGGTAGGGTGCTAAACATGGTTCTCTGGTGACTTGGAGGGTAGGAGTTAAACATGGTTCTGGTTACTTGGAGGGTAGGAGTTAAACATGGTTCTGGTGACTGAGAGGGTAGGAGTTAAACATGGTTCTGGTTACTTGGAGGGTAGGAGTTAAACATGGTTCTGGTAACTTGGAGGGTAGGAGTTAAACATGGTTCTGGTAACTTGGCGGGTAGGAGTTAAACATGGTTCTGGTTACTTGGAGGGTAGGAATTAAACATGGTTCTCTGGTGACTTGGAGGGTAGGAGTTAAACATGGTTCTGGTTACTTGGATAGTAGGAGTTAAACATGGTTCTGGTTACTTGGAGGGTAGGACTTAAACATGGTTCTGGTGACGTGGAGGGTAGGAGTTAAACATGGTTCTCTGGTGACTTGGAGGGTAGGGTGTTAAACATGGTTCTCTGGTGACTTGGAGGGTAGGGTGTTAAACATGGTTCTCTGGTGACTTGGAGGGTAGGAGTTAAACATGATTCTGGTTACTTGGAGGGTAGGAGTTAAACATGGTTCTCTGGTGACTTGGAGGGTAGGGTGTTAAACATGGTTCTCTGGTGACTTGGAGTGTAGGAGTTAAACATGGTTCTCTGGTGACTTGGAGGGTAGGGTGCTAAACATGGTTCTCTGGTGACTTGGAGGGTAGGAGTTAAACATGGTTCTGGTTACTTGGAGGGTAGGAGTTAAACATGGTTCTGGTGACTGAGAGGGTAGGAGTTAAACATGGTTCTGGTTACTTGGAGGGTAGGAGTTAAACATGGTTCTGGTAACTTGGAGGGTAGGAGTTAAACATGGTTCTGGTAACTTGGCGGGTAGGAGTTAAACATGGTTCTGGTTACTTGGAGGGTAGGAATTAAACATGGTTCTCTGGTGACTTGGAGGGTAGGAGTTAAACATGGTTCTGGTTACTTGGAGGGTAGGAATTAAACATGGTTCTCTGGTGACTTGGAGGGTAGGAGTTAAACATGGTTCTGGTTACTTGGATAGTAGGAGTTAAACATGGTTCTGGTTACTTGGAGGGTATGACTTAAACATGGTTCTGGTGACTTGGAGGGTAGGAGTTAAACATGGTTCTCTGGTGACTTGGAAGGTAGGGTGTTAAACATGGTTCTCTGGTGACTTGGAGGGTAGGGTGTTAAACATGGTTCTCTGGTGACTTGGAGGGTAGGAGTTAAACATGATTCTTGTTACTTGGAGGGTAGGAGTTAAACATGGTTCTCTGGTGACTTGGAGGGTAGGGTGTTAAACATGCTTCTCTGGTGACTTGGAGTGTAGGAGTTAAACATGGTTCTCTGTTGACTTGGAGGGTAGTACTTAAACATGGTTCTGGTGACTTGGAGGGTAGGAGTTAAACATGGTTCTCTTGTGACTTGGAGGGTAGGGTGTTAAACATGGTTCTCTGTTGACTTGGAGTGTAGGAGTTAAACATGGTTCTCTGGTGACTTGGAGGGTAGGGTGCTAAACATGGTTCTCTGGTGACTTGGAGGGTAGGAGTTAAACATGGTTCTGGTTACTTGGAGGGTAGGAGTTAAACATGGTTCTGGTGACTGAGAGGGTAGGAGTTAAACATGGTTCTGGTTACTTGGAGGGTAGGAGTTAAACATGGTTCTGGTTATTTTGAGGGTAGTAGTTAAATATGGTTCTATGGTGACTTGGAGGGTAGGAGTTAAACATGGTTCTGGTTACTTGGAGGGTAGGAGATAAACATGGTTCTCTGGTGACATGGAGGGTAGGAGTTAAACATGGTTCTGGTTACTTGGAGGGTAGGACTTATACATGGTTCTGATGACTTGGAGGGGAGGAGTTAAACATGGTTCTCTGATGACTTGTAGGGTAGGAGTTAAACATGGTTCTGGTTACTTGGAGGGTAGGAGTTAAACATGGTTCTGGTTACTTGGAGGGTAGGAGATAAACATGGTTCTCTGGTGACTTGGAGGGTAGGAGTTAAACATGGTTCTGGTTACTTGGAGGGTAGGAGTTAAACATGGTTCTGGTGACTGAGAGGGTAGGAGTTAAACATGGTTCTGGTTACTTGGAGGGTAGGAGTTAAACATGGTTCTGGTTATTTGGAGGGTAGGAGTTAAACACGATTCTCTTGTGACTTGGAGGGTAGGAGGTAAACATGGTTCTATGGTGACTTGGAGGGTAGGAGTTAAACATGGTTCTGGTTACTTGGAGGGTAGGAGTTAAACATGGTTCTCTGGTGACTTGGAGGGTAGGGTGTTAAATATGGTTCTCTGGTGACTTGGAGGGTAGGAATTAAACATGGTTCTGGTTACTTGGAGTGTAGGAGATAAACATGGTTCTGGTTACTTGGAGGGTAGGTGTTAACCATGGTTCTCTGGTGACTTGGAGGGTAGCAGTTAAACATGGTTCTGGTTACTTGGAGGGTAGGAGTTAAACATGGTTCTGGTTACTTGGAGGGTAGGAGGTAAACATGGTTCTCTGGTGACATGGAGGGTAGGAGTTAAACATGGTTCTCTGGTGACTTGAAGGGTAGTAGTTAAACATGGTTCTGGTTACATGGAAGGTAGGAGTTAAACATGGTTCTGGTTACTTGGAGGGTAGGACTTAAACATGGTTCTGGTGACTTGGAGGGTAGGGTGTTAAACATGGTTCTCTGATGACTTGGAGGGTAGGAGTTAAACATGGTTCTGGTTACTTGGAGGGTAGGAGTTAAACATGGTTCTGGTTACTTGGAGGGTAGGTGTTAAACATGGTTCTCTGGTGACTTGGAGTGTAGCAGTTAAACATGGTTCTGGTTACTTGGAGGGTAGGACTTAAACATGGTTCTGGTGACTTGGAGGGTAGGAGTTAAACACGATTCTCTGCTGACTTGGAGGGTAGGAGTTAAACATGGTTCTCTGGTGACTTGAAGGGTAGTAGTTAAACATGGTTCTGGTTACATGGAAGGTAGGAGTTAAACATGGTTCTGGTGACTTGGAGGGTAGGAGTTAAACATGGTTCTGGTTACTTGGAGGGTAGGAGTTAAACATGGTTCTGGTGACTGAGAGGGTAGGAGTTAAACATGGTCCTGGTTACTTGGAGGGTAGGAGTAAAACATGGTTCTGGTTATTTGGAGGGTAGGAGTTAAACATGATTCTCTAGTGACTTGGAGGGTAGGAGGTAAACATGGTTCTATGGTGACTTGGAGGGTAGGAGTTAAACATGGTTCTGGTTACTTGGAGGGTAGGAGTTAAACATGGTTCTCTGGTGACTTGGAGGGTAGGAGTTAAACATGGTTCTGGTGACTGAGAGGGTAGGAGTTAAACATGGTTCTGGTTATTTGGAGGGTAGGAGTTAAACATGATTCTCTGGTGACTTGGAGGGTAGGAGGTAAACATGGTTCTATGGTGACTTGGAGGGTAGGAGTTAAACATTGTTCTGGTTACTTGGAGGGTAGGAGTTAAACATGGTTCTCTGGTGACTAGGAGGGTAGGGTGTTAAACATGCTTCTCTGGTGACTTGGAGGGTAGGAATTAAACATGGTTCTGGTTACTTGGAGTGTAGGAGATAAACATGGTTCTGGTTACTTGGAGGGTAGGTGTTAAACATGGTTCTCTGGTGACTTGGAGGGTAGCAGTTAAACATGGTTCTGGTTACTTGGAGGGTAGGAGTTAAACATGGTTCTGGTTACTTGGAGGGTAGGACTTAAACATGGTTCTCTGGTGACATGGAGGGTAGGGTGTTAAACATGGTTCTCTGATGACTTGGAGGGTAGGAGTTAAACATGGTTCTCGTTACTTGGAGGGTAGGAGTTAAACATGGTTCTGGTTACTTGGAGGGTAGGAGTTAAACATGGTTCTGGTTACTTGGAGGGTAGGAGTTAAACATGGTTCTGGTGACTGAGAGGGTAGGAGTTAAACATGGTTCTGGTTATTTGGAGGGTAGGAGTTAAACATGATTCTCTGGTGACTTGGAGGGTAGGAGGTAAACATGGTTCTATGGTGACTTGGAGGGTAGGAGTTAAACATTGTTCTGGTTACTTGGAGGGTAGGAGTTAAACATGGTTCTCTGGTGACTTGGAGGGTAGGGTGTTAAACATGCTTCTCTGGTGACTTGGAGGGTAGGAATTAAACATGGTTCTGGTTACTTGGAGGGTAGGAGATAAACATGGTTCTGGTTACTTGGAGGGTAGGTGTTAAACATGGTTCTCTGGTGACTTGAAGGGTAGCAGTTAAACATGGTTCTGGTTACTTGGAGGGTAGGAGTTAAACATGGTTCTGGTTACTTGGAGGGTAGGACTTAAACATGGTTCTCTGGTGACATGGAGGGTAGGGTGTTAAACATGGTTCTCTGATGACTTGGAGGGTAGGAGTTAAACATGGTTTCTCTGTTGACTTGGAGGGTAGGAGTTAAACATGGTTCTGGTTACTTGGAGGGTAGGAGTTAAACATGGTTCTCTGGTGACTTGGAGGGTAGGAGTTAAACATGGTTCTGGTTACTTTGAGGGTAGGAGTTAAACATGGTTCTGGTTACATGGATGGTAGGAGTTAAACATGGTTCTCTGGTGACTTGGAGGGTAGGAGTTAAACATGGTTCTGGTTACTTGGAGGGTAGGAGTTAAACATGGTTCTCTTGTGACTTGGAGGGTAGGAGTTAAACATGGTTCTGGTTACTTGGAGGGTAGGAGATAAAAACATGGTTCTGGTTACTTGGAGGGTAGGAGTTAAACATGGTTCTGGTAACTTGGAGGGTAGGAGTTAAACATGGTTCTGGTTACTTTGAGGGTAGGAATTAAACATGGTTCTCTGGTGACTTGGAGGGTAGGAGTTAAACATGGTTCTGGTTACTTGGAGGGTAGGAGTTAAACATGGTTCTTTACTAGGACTTAAACATGGTTCTGGTGACTTGGAGGGTAGGAGTTAAACATGGTTCTACTTGGAGGGTAGGAGTTAAACTTGGAGGGTTAAACATGGTTCTCTGGTGACTTGGAGGGTAGGAGTTAAACATGGTTCTGGTTCTGGGACTTGGAGGGTAGGGTAGGAGTTAAACATGGTTCTCTGGTGACTTGGAGGGTAGGAGTTAAACATGGTTTCTGGTGACTTGGAGGGTAGGAGTTAAACATGGTTCTCTGGTGACTTGGAGGGTAGGAGTTAAACATGGTTCTGGTTACTTGGAGGGTAGGAGTTAAACATGGTTCTGGTGACTTGGAGGGTAGGAGTTAAACATGGTTCTCTGGTGACTTGGAGGGTAGGAGTTAAACATGGTTTCTGGTTCTGGTTACTTGGAGGGTAGGAGTTAAACATGGTTCTCTGGTGACTTGGAGGGTAGGAGTTAAACAAACTTGGATGGTTAAAACATGGTTCTGGTTACTTGGAGGGTAGGAGTTAAACATGGTTCTGGTTACTTGGAGGGTAGGAGTTAAACATGGTTCTGGTTACTTGAGGGTAGGAGTTAAACATGGTTCTGGTTACTTGGAGGGTAGGAGTTAAACATGGTTCTGGTTACTTGGAGGGTAGGAGTTAAACATGGTTCTGGTGACTGAGAGGGTAGGAGTTAAACATGGTTCTGGTTATTTGGAGGGTAGGAGTTAAACATGATTCTCTGGTGACTTGGAGGGTAGGAGGTAAACATGGTTCTATGGTGACTTGGAGGGTAGGAGTTAAACATTGTTCTGGTTACTTGGAGGGTAGGAGTTAAACATGGTTCTCTGGTGACTTGGAGGGTAGGGTGTTAAACATGCTTCTCTGGTGACTTGGAGGGTAGGAATTAAACATGGTTCTGGTTACTTGGAGTGTAGGAGATAAACATGGTTCTGGTTACTTGGAGGGTAGGTGTTAAACATGGTTCTCTGGTGACTTGAAGGGTAGCAGTTAAACATGGTTCTGGTTACTTGGAGGGTAGGAGTTAAACATGGTTCTGGTTACTTGGAGGGTAGGACTTAAACATGGTTCTCTGGTGACATGGAGGGTAGGGTGTTAAACATGGTTCTCTGATGACTTGGAGGGTAGGAGTTAAACATGGTTCTCGTTACTTGGAGGGTAGGAGTTAAACATGGTTCTGGTTACTTGGAGGGTAGGAGTTAAACATGGTTCTCTGGTGACTTGGAGTGTAGGAGTTAAACATGGTTCTGGTTACTTTGAGGGTAGGAGTTAAACATGGTTCTGGTTACATGGATGGTAGGAGTTCAACATGGTTCTCTGGTGACTTGGAGGGTAGGAGTTAAACATGGTTCTGGTTACTTGGAGGGTAGGAGTTAAACATGGTTCTCTTGTGACTTGGAGGGTAGGAGTTAAACATGGTTCTGGTTACTTGGAGGGTAGGAGATAAAAACATGGTTCTGGTTACTTGGAGGGTAGGAGTTAAACATGGTTCTGGTAACTTGGAGGGTAGGAGTTAAACATGGTTCTGGTTACTTTGAGGGTAGGAATTAAACATGGTTCTCTGGTGACTTGGAGGGTAGGAGTTAAACATGGTTCTGGTTACTTGGATAGTAGGAGTTAAACATGGTTCTGGTTACTTGGAGGGTAGGACTTAAACATGGTTCTGGTGACTTGGAGGGTAGGAGTTAAACATGGTTCTCTGGTGACTTGGAGGGTAGGGTGTTAAACATGGTTCTCTGGTGACTTGGAGGGTAGGAGTTAAACATGGTTCTCTGGTGACTTGGAGGGTAGGGTGTTAAACATGGTTCTCTGGTGATTTGGAGGGTAGGAGTTAAACATGGTTCTGGTTACATTGAGGGTAGGAGTTAAACATGGTTCTGGTTACTTGGATGGTAGGAGTTCAACATGGTTCTCTGGTGACTTGGAGGGTAGGAGTTAAACATGGTTCTCTGGTGACTTGGAGGGTAGGAGTTAAACATGGTTCTGGTTACTTGGAGGGTAGGAGTTAAACATGGTTCTCTTGTGACTTGGAGGGTAGGAGTTAAACATGGTTCTGGTTACTTGGATTGTAGGAGATAAAAACATGGTTCTGGTTACTTGGAGGGTAGGAGTTAAACATGGTTCTGGTAACTTGGAGGGTAGGAGTTAAACATGGTCCTGGTTACTTGGAGGGTAGGAATTAAACATGGTTCTCTGGTGACTTGGAGGGTAGGAGTTAAACATGGTTCTGGTTACTTGGATAGTAGGAGTTAAACATGGTTCTGGTTACTTGGAGGGTAGGACTTAAACATGGTTCTGGTGACTTGGAGGGTAGGAGTTAAACATGGTTCTCTGGTGACTTGGAGGGTAGGGTGTTAAACATGGTTCTCTGGTGACTTGGAGGGTAGGGTATTAAACATGGTTCTCTGGTGACTTGGAGGGTAGGAGTTAAACATGATTCTGGTTACTTGGAGGGTAGGAGTTAAACATGGTTCTCTGGTGACTTGGAGGGTAGGGTGTTAAACATGGTTCTCTGGTGACTTGGAGTGTAGGAGTTAAACATGGTTCTCTGGTGACTTGGAGGGTAGGGTGTTAAACATGGTTCTCTGGTGACTTGGAGGGTAGGAGTTAAACATGGTTCTGGTTACTTGAAGGGTAGGAGTTAAACATGGTTCTGGTGACTGAGAGGGTAGGAGTTAAACATGGTTCTGGTTACTTGGAGGGTAGTAGTTAAACATGGTTCTGGTTATTTGGAGGGTAGTAGTTAAACATGGTTCTATGGTGACTTGGAGGGTAGGAGTTAAACATGGTTCTGGTTACTTGGAGGGTAGGAGATAAACATGGTTCTGGTGACTTGGAGTGTAGGAGTTAAACATGGTTCTCTAGTGACTTGGAGGGTAGTACTTAAACATGGTTCTGGTGACTTGGAGGGTAGGAGTTAAACATGGTTCTCTGGTGACTTGGAGGGTAGGGTGTTAAACATGGTTCTCTGGTGACTTGGAGTGTAGGAGTTAAACATGGTTCTCTGGTGACTTGGAGGGTAGGGTGTTAAACATGGTTCTCTGGTGACTTGGAGGGTAGGAGTTAAACATGGTTCTGGTTACTTGGAGGGTAGGAGTTAAACATGGTTCTGGTGACTGAGAGGGTAGGAGTTAAACATGGTTCTGGTTACTTGGAGGGTAGGAGTTAAACATGGTTCTGGTTATTTGTAGGGTAGTAGTTAAACATGGTTCTATGGTGACTTGGAGGGTAGGAGTTAAACATGGTTCTGGTTACTTGGAGGGTAGGAGATAAACATGGTTCTGGTTACTTGGAGGGTAGGTGTTAAACATGGTTCTCTGGTGACTTGGAGGGTAGCAGTTAAACATGGTTCTGGTTACTTGGAGGGTAGGAGGTAAACATGGTTCTCTGGTGACATGGAGGGTAGGAGTTAAACATGGTTCTGGTTACTTGGAGGGTAGGACTTAAACATGGTTCTGATGACTTGGAGGGGAGGAGTTAAACATGGTTCTCTGATGACTTGTAGGGTAGGAGTTAAACATGGTTCTGGTTACTTGGAGGGTAGGAGTCAAACATGGTTCTGGTTACTTGGAGGGTAGGAGATAAACATGGTTCTCTGGTGACTTGGAGGGTAGGAGTTAAACATGGTTCTGGTTACTTGGAGGGTAGGAGTTAAACATGGTTCTGGTGACTGAGAGGGTAGGAGTTAAACATGGTTCTGGTTACTTGGAGGGTAGGAGTTAAACATGGTTCTCGTTATTTGGAGGGTAGGAGTTAAACACGATTCTCTGGTGACTTGGAGGGTAGGAGGTAAACATGGTTCTATGGTGACTTGGAGGGTAGGAGTTAAACATGGTTCTGGTTACTTGGAGGGTAGGAGTTAAACATGGTTCTCTGGTGACTCGGAGGGTAGGGTGTTAAATATGGTTCTCTGGTGACTTGGAGGGTAGGAATTAAACATGGTTCTGGTTACTTGGAGGGTAGGAGATGAACATGGTTCTATGGTGACTTGGAGGGTAGGACTTAAACATGGTTCTGGTGACTTGGAGGGTAGGGTGTTAAACATGGTTCTCTGATGACTTGGAGGGTAGGAGTTAAACATGGTTCTCGTTACTTGGAGGGTAGGAGTTAAACATGGTTCTGGTTACTTGGAGGGTAGGAGTTAAACATGGTTCTCTGGTGACTTGGAGTGTAGGAGTTAAACATGGTTCTGGTTACTTTGAGGGTAGGAGATAAACATGGTTCTGGTTACTTGGAGGGTAGGAGTTAAACATGGTTCTGGTTACTTGGAGAGTAGGAGTTAAACATGGTTCTCTGGTGACTTGGAGGGTAGGAGTTAAACATGGTTCTTGTTACTTGGAGGGTAGGAGTTAAACATGGTTCTCTGGTGACTTGGAGGGTAGGGTGTTAAACATGGTTCTCTGGTGACTTGGAGGGTAGGAGTTAAACATGGTTCTCTGGTGACTTGGAGGGTAGGGTGTTAAACATGGTTCTCTGGTGATTTGGAGGGTAGGAGTTAAACATGGTTCTGGTTACATTGAGGGTAGGAGTTAAACATGGTTCTGGTTACTTGGATGGTAGGAGTTCAACATGGTTCTCTGGTGACTTGGAGGGTAGGAGTTAAACCTGGTTCTCGTTACTTGGAGGGTAGGAGTTAAACATGGTTCTGGTTACTTGGAGGGTAGGAGTTAAACATGGTTCTCTGGTGACTTGGAGTGTAGGAGTTAAACATGGTTCTGGTTACTTTGAGGGTAGGAGTTAAACATGGTTCTGGTTACTTGGAGGGTAGGAGTTAAACATGGTTCTGGTTACTTGGAGGGTAGGAGTAAAACATGGTTCTGGTTACTTGGAGGGTAGGAGTTAAACATGGTTCTCTGGTGACTTGGAGTGTAGGAGTTAAACATGGTTCTGGTTACTTGGAGAGTAGGAGTTAAACATGGTTCTCTGGTGACTTGGAGGGTAGAAGTTAAACATGGTTCTTGTTACTTGGAGGGTAGGAGTTAAACATGGTTCTCTGGTGACTTGGAGGGTAGGGTGTTAAACATGGTTCTCTGGTGACTTGGAGGGTAGGAGTTAAACATGGTTCTCTGGTGACTTGGAGGGTAGGGTGTTAAACATGGTTCTCTGGTGATTTGGAGGGGAAGAGTTAAACATGGTTCTGGTTACATTGAGGGTAGGAGTTAAACATGGTTCTGGTTACTTGGATGGTAGGAGTTCAACATGGTTCTCTGGTGACTTGGAGGGTAGGAGTTAAACATGGTTCTCTGGTGACTTGGAGGGTAGGAGTTAAACATGGTTCTGGTTACTTGGAGGGTAGGAGTTAAACATGGTTCTCTTGTGACTTGGAGGGTAGGAGTTAAACATGGTTCTGGTTACTTGGATGGTAGGAGATAAAAACATGGTTCTGGTTACTTGGAGGGTATGAGTTAAACATGGTTCTGGTTACTTGGAGGGTAGGAATTAAACATGGTTCTCTGGTGACTTGGAGGGTAGGAGTTAAACATGGTTCTGGTTACTTGGATAGTAGGAGTTAAACATGGTTCTGGTTACTTGGAGGGTAGGACTTAAACATGGTTCTGGTGACTTGGAGGGTAGGAGTTAAACATGGTTCTCTGGTGACTTGGAGGGTAGGGTGTTAAACATGGTTCTCTGGTGACTTGGAGGGTAGGAGTTAAACATGGTTCTCTGGTGACTTGGAGGGTAGGGTGTTAAACATGGTTCTCTGGTGACTTGGAGGGTAGGAGTTAAACATGATTCTGGTTACTTGGAGGGTAGGAGTTAAACATGGTTCTCTGGTGACTTGGAGGGTAGGGTGTTAAACATGGTTCTCTGGTGACTTGGAGTGTAGGAGTTAAACATGGTTCTCTGGTGACTTGGAGGGTAGGAATTAAACATGGTTCTGGTTACTTGGAGGGTAGGAGATAAACATGATTCTCTGGTGACTTGGAGGGTAGGAGGTAAACATGGTTCTATGGTGACTTGGAGGGTAGGAGTTAAACATTGTTCTGGTTACTTGGAGGGTAGGAGTTAAACATGGTTCTCTGGTGACTAGGAGGGTAGGGTGTTAAACATGCTTCTCTGGTGACTTGGAGGGTAGGAATTAAACATGGTTCTGGTTACTTGGAGTGTAGGAGATAAACATGGTTCTGGTTACTTGGAGGGTAGGTGTTAAACATGGTTCTCTGGTGACTTGGAGGGTAGCAGTTAAACATGGTTCTGGTTACTTGGAGGGTAGGAGTTAAACATGGTTCTGGTTACTTGGAGGGTAGGACTTAAACATGGTTCTCTGGTGACATGGAGGGTAGGGTGTTAAACATGGTTCTCTGATGACTTGGAGGGTAGGAGTTAAACATGGTTCTCGTTACTTGGAGGGTAGGAGTTAAACATGGTTCTGGTTACTTGGAGGGTAGGAGTTAAACATGGTTCTGGTTACTTGGAGGGTAGGAGTTAAACATGGTTCTGGTGACTGAGAGGGTAGGAGTTAAACATGGTTCTGGTTATTTGGAGGGTAGGAGTTAAACATGATTCTCTGGTGACTTGGAGGGTAGGAGGTACACATGGTTCTATGGTGACTTGGAGGGTAGGAGTTAAACATTGTTCTGGTTACTTGGAGGGTAGGAGTTAAACATGGTTCTCTGGTGACTTGGAGGGTAGGGTGTTAAACATGCTTCTCTGGTGACTTGGAGGGTAGGAATTAAACATGGTTCTGGTTACTTGGAGTGTAGGAGATAAACATGGTTCTGGTTACTTGGAGGGTAGGTGTTAAACATGGTTCTGGTTACTTGGAGGGTAGGAGTTAAACATGGTTCTGGTTACTTGGAGGGTAGGAGTAAAACATGGTTCTGGTTACTTGGAGGGTAGGAGTTAAACATGGTTCTCTGGTGACTTGGAGTGTAGGAGTTAAACATGGTTCTGGTTACTTGGAGAGTAGGAGTTAAACATGGTTCTCTGGTGACTTGGAGGGTAGGAGTTAAACATGGTTCTTGTTACTTGGAGGGTAGGAGTTAAACATGGTTCTCTGGTGACTTGGAGGGTAGGAATTAAACATGGTTCTGGTTACTTGGAGGGTAGGAGATAAACATGATTCTCTGGTGACTTGGAGGGTAGGAGGTAAACATGGTTCTATGGTGACTTGGAGGGTAGGAGTTAAACATTGTTCTGGTTACTTGGAGGGTAGGAGTTAAACATGGTTCTCTGGTGACTAGGAGGGTAGGGTGTTAAACATGCTTCTCTGGTGACTTGGAGGGTAGGAATTAAACATGGTTCTGGTTACTTGGAGTGTAGGAGATAAACATGGTTCTGGTTACTTGGAGGGTAGGTGTTAAACATGGTTCTCTGGTGACTTGGAGGGTAGCAGTTAAACATGGTTCTGGTTACTTGGAGGGTAGGAGTTAAACATGGTTCTGGTTACTTGGAGGGTAGGACTTAAACATGGTTCTCTGGTGACATGGAGGGTAGGGTGTTAAACATGGTTCTCTGATGACTTGGAGGGTAGGAGTTAAACATGGTTCTCGTTACTTGGAGGGTAGGAGTTAAACATGGTTCTGGTTACTTGGAGGGTAGGAGTTAAACATGGTTCTGGTTACTTGGAGGGTAGGAGTTAAACATGGTTCTGGTGACTGAGAGGGTAGGAGTTAAACATGGTTCTGGTTATTTGGAGGGTAGGAGTTAAACATGATTCTCTGGTGACTTGGAGGGTAGGAGGTACACATGGTTCTATGGTGACTTGGAGGGTAGGAGTTAAACATGGTTCTGGTTACTTGGAGGGTAGGAGTTAAACATGGTTCTCTGGTGACTTGGAGGGTAGGGTGTTAAACATGCTTCTCTGGTGACTTGGAGGGTAGGAATTAAACATGGTTCTGGTTACTTGGAGTGTAGGAGATAAACATGGTTCTGGTTACTTGGAGGGTAGGTGTTAAACATGGTTCTGGTTACTTGGAGGGTAGGAGTTAAACATGGTTCTGGTTACTTGGAGGGTAGGAGTAAAACATGGTTCTGGTTACTTGGAGGGTAGGAGTTAAACATGGTTCTCTGGTGACTTGGAGTGTAGGAGTTAAACATGGTTCTGGTTACTTGGAGGTAGGAGTTAAACATGGTTCTCTGGTGACTTGGAGGGTAGGAGTTAAACATGGTTCTTGTTACTTGGAGGGTAGGAGTTAAACATGGTTCTCTGGTGACTTGGAGGGTAGGAATTAAACATGGTTCTGGTTACTTGGAGGGTAGGAGATAAACATGATTCTCTGGTGACTTGGAGGGTAGGAGGTAAACATGGTTCTATGGTGACTTGGAGGGTAGGAGTTAAACATTGTTCTGGTTACTTGGAGGGTAGGAGTTAAACATGGTTCTCTGGTGACTAGGAGGGTAGGGTGTTAAACATGCTTCTCTGGTGACTTGGAGGGTAGGAATTAAACATGGTTCTGGTTACTTGGAGTGTAGGAGATAAACATGGTTCTGGTTACTTGGAGGGTAGGTGTTAAACATGGTTCTCTGGTGACTTGGAGGGTAGCAGTTAAACATGGTTCTGGTTACTTGGAGGGTAGGAGTTAAACATGGTTCTGGTTACTTGGAGGGTAGGACTTAAACATGGTTCTCTGGTGACATGGAGGGTAGGGTGTTAAACATGGTTCTCTGATGACTTGGAGGGTAGGAGTTAAACATGGTTCTCGTTACTTGGAGGGTAGGAGTTAAACATGGTTCTGGTTACTTGGAGGGTAGGAGTTAAACATGGTTCTGGTTACTTGGAGGGTAGGAGTTAAACATGGTTCTGGTGACTGAGAGGGTAGGAGTTAAACATGGTTCTGGTTATTTGGAGGGTAGGAGTTAAACATGATTCTCTGGTGACTTGGAGGGTAGGAGGTACACATGGTTCTATGGTGACTTGGAGGGTAGGAGTTAAACATTGTTCTGGTTACTTGGAGGGTAGGAGTTAAACATGGTTCTCTGGTGACTTGGAGGGTAGGGTGTTAAACATGCTTCTCTGGTGACTTGGAGGGTAGGAATTAAACATGGTTCTGGTTACTTGGAGTGTAGGAGATAAACATGGTTCTGGTTACTTGGAGGGTAGGTGTTAAACATGGTTCTGGTTACTTGGAGGGTAGGAGTTAAACATGGTTCTGGTGACTTGGAGGGTAGGAGTTAAACATGGTTCTCTGGTGACTTGGAGGGTAGGGTGTTAAACATGGTTCTCTGGTGACTTGGAGGGTAGGAGTTAAACATGGTTCTCTGGTGACTTGGAGGGTAGGGTGTTAAACATGGTTCTCTGGTGATTTGGAGGGTAGGAGTTAAACATGGTTCTGGTTACATTGAGGGTAGGAGTTAAACATGGTTCTGGTTACTTGGATGGTAGGAGTTCAACATGGTTCTCTGGTGACTTGGAGGGTAGGAGTTAAACATGGTTCTCTGGTGACTTGGAGGGTAGGAGTTAAACATGGTTCTCTGGTGACTTGGAGTGTAGGAGTTAAACATGGTTCTGGTTACTTGGAGAGTAGGAGTTAAACATGGTTCTCTGGTGACTTGGAGGGTAGGAGTTAAACATGGTTCTTGTTACTTGGAGGGTAGGAGTTAAACATGGTTCTCTGGTGACTTGGAGGGTAGGGTGTTAAACATGGTTCTCTGGTGACTTGGAGGGTAGGAGTTAAACATGGTTCTCTGGTGACTTGGAGGGTAGGGTGTTAAACATGGTTCTCTGGTGATTTGGAGGGTAAGAGTTAAACATGGTTCTGGTTACATTGAGGGTAGGAGTTAAACATGGTTCTGGTTACTTGGATGGTAGGAGTTCAACATGGTTCTCTGGTGACTTGGAGGGTAGGAGTTAAACATGGTTCTCTGGTGACTTGGAGGGTAGGAGTTAAACATGGTTCTGGTTACTTGGAGGGTAGGAGTTAAACATGGTTCTCTTGTGACTTGGAGGGTAGGAGTTAAACATGGTTCTGGTTACTTGGATGGTAGGAGATAAAAACATGGTTCTGGTTACTTGGAGGGTATGAGTTAAACATGGTTCTGGTTACTTGGAGGGTAGGAATTAAACATGGTTCTCTGGTGACTTGGAGGGTAGGAGTTAAACATGGTTCTGGTTACTTGGATAGTAGGAGTTAAACATGGTTCTGGTTACTTGGAGGGTAGGACTTAAACATGGTTCTGGTGACTTGGAGGGTAGGGTGTTAAACATGGTTCTCTGGTGACTTGGAGGGTAGGAGTTAAACATGGTTCTCTGGTGACTTGGAGGGTAGGGTGTTAAACATGGTTCTCTGGTGACTTGGAGGGTAGGAGTTAAACATGGTTCTCTGGTGACTTGGAGGGTAGGGTGTTAAACATGGTTCTCTGGTGACTTGGAGGGTAGGAGTTAAACATGATTCTGGTTACTTGGAGGGTAGGAGTTAAACATGGTTCTCTGGTGACTTGGAGGGTAGGGTGTTAAACATGGTTCTCTGGTGACTTGGAGTGTAGGAGTTAAACATGGTTCTCTGGTGACTTGGAGGGTAGGAATTAAACATGGTTCTGGTTACTTGGAGGGTAGGAGATAAACATGATTCTCTGGTGACTTGGAGGGTAGGAGGTAAACATGGTTCTATGGTGACTTGGAGGGTAGGAGTTAAACATTGTTCTGGTTACTTGGAGGGTAGGAGTTAAACATGGTTCTCTGGTGACTAGGAGGGTAGGGTGTTAAACATGCTTCTCTGGTGACTTGGAGGGTAGGAATTAAACATGGTTCTGGTTACTTGGAGTGTAGGAGATAAACATGGTTCTGGTTACTTGGAGGGTAGGTGTTAAACATGGTTCTCTGGTGACTTGGAGGGTAGCAGTTAAACATGGTTCTGGTTACTTGGAGGGTAGGAGTTAAACATGGTTCTGGTTACTTGGAGGGTAGGACTTAAACATGGTTCTCTGGTGACATGGAGGGTAGGGTGTTAAACATGGTTCTCTGATGACTTGGAGGGTAGGAGTTAAACATGGTTCTCGTTACTTGGAGGGTAGGAGTTAAACATGGTTCTGGTTACTTGGAGGGTAGGAGTTAAACATGGTTCTGGTTACTTGGAGGGTAGGAGTTAAACATGGTTCTGGTGACTGAGAGGGTAGGAGTTAAACATGGTTCTGGTTATTTGGAGGGTAGGAGTTAAACATGATTCTCTGGTGACTTGGAGGGTAGGAGGTACACATGGTTCTATGGTGACTTGGAGGGTAGGAGTTAAACATTGTTCTGGTTACTTGGAGGGTAGGAGTTAAACATGGTTCTCTGGTGACTTGGAGGGTAGGGTGTTAAACATGCTTCTCTGGTGACTTGGAGGGTAGGAATTAAACATGGTTCTGGTTACTTGGAGTGTAGGAGATAAACATGGTTCTGGTTACTTGGAGGGTAGGTGTTAAACATGGTTCTCTGGTGACTTGAAGGGTAGCAGTTAAACATGGTTCTGGTTACTTGGAGGGTAGGAGTTAAACATGGTTCTGGTTACTTGGAGGGTAGGACTTAAACATGGTTCTCTGGTGACATGGAGGGTAGGGTGTTAAACATGGTTCTCTGATGACTTGGAGGGTAGGAGTTAAACATGGTTCTCGTTACTTGGAGGGTAGGAGTTAAACATGGTTCTGGTTACTTGGAGGGTAGGAGTTAAACATGGTTCTCTGGTGACTTGGAGTGTAGGAGTTAAACATGGTTCTGGTTACTTTGAGGGTAGGAGTTAAACATGGTTCTGGTTACATGGATGGTAGGAGTTCAACATGGTTCTCTGGTGACTTGGAGGGTAGGAGTTAAACATGGTTCTGGTTACTTGGAGGGTAGGAGTTAAACATGGTTCTCTTGTGACTTGGAGGGTAGGAGTTAAACATGGTTCTGGTTACTTGGAGGGTAGGAGATAAAAACATGGTTCTGGTTACTTGGAGGGTAGGAGTTAAACATGGTTCTGGTAACTTGGAGGGTAGGAGTTAAACATGGTTCTGGTTACTTTGAGGGTAGGAATTAAACATGGTTCTCTGGTGACTTGGAGGGTAGGAGTTAAACATGGTTCTGGTTACTTGGATAGTAGGAGTTAAACATGGTTCTGGTTACTTGGAGGGTAGGACTTAAACATGGTTCTGGTGACTTGGAGGGTAGGAGTTAAACATGGTTCTCTGGTGACTTGGAGGGTAGGGTGTTAAACATGGTTCTCTGGTGACTTGGAGGGTAGGAGTTAAACATGGTTCTCTGGTGACTTGGAGGGTAGGGTGTTAAACATGGTTCTCTGGTGATTTGGAGGGTAGGAGTTAAACATGGTTCTGGTTACATTGAGGGTAGGAGTTAAACATGGTTCTGGTTACTTGGATGGTAGGAGTTCAACATGGTTCTCTGGTGACTTGGAGGGTAGGAGTTAAACATGGTTCTCTGGTGACTTGGAGGGTAGGAGTTAAACATGGTTCTGGTTACTTGGAGGGTAGGAGTTAAACATGGTTCTCTTGTGACTTGGAGGGTAGGAGTTAAACATGGTTCTGGTTACTTGGATTGTAGGAGATAAAAACATGGTTCTGGTTACTTGGAGGGTAGGAGTTAAACATGGTTCTGGTAACTTGGAGGGTAGGAGTTAAACATGGTCCTGGTTACTTGGAGGGTAGGAATTAAACATGGTTCTCTGGTGACTTGGAGGGTAGGAGTTAAACATGGTTCTGGTTACTTGGATAGTAGGAGTTAAACATGGTTCTGGTTACTTGGAGGGTAGGACTTAAACATGGTTCTGGTGACTTGGAGGGTAGGAGTTAAACATGGTTCTCTGGTGACTTGGAGGGTAGGGTGTTAAACATGGTTCTCTGGTGACTTGGAGGGTAGGAGTTAAACATGGTTCTCTGGTGACTTGGAGGGTAGGGTGTTAAACATGGTTCTCTGGTGACTTGGAGGGTAGGAGTTAAACATGATTCTGGTTACTTGGAGGGTAGGAGTTAAACATGGTTCTCTGGTGACTTGGAGGGTAGGGTGTTAAACATGGTTCTCTGGTGACTTGGAGTGTAGGAGTTAAACATGGTTCTCTGGTGACTTGGAGGGTAGTACTTAAAGATGGTTCTGGTGACTTGGGGTAGGAGTTAAACATGGTTCTCTGGTGACTTGGAGGGTAGGGTGTTAAACATGGTTCTCTGGTGACTTGGAGTGTAGGAGTTAAACATGGTTCTCTGGTGACTTGGAGGGTAGGGTGTTAAACATGGTTCTCTGATGACTTGGAGGGTAGGAGTTAAACATGGTTCTCGTTACTTGGAGGGTAGGAGTTAAACATGGTTCTGGTTACTTGGAGGGTAGGAGTTAAACATGGTTCTCTGGTGACTTGGAGGTAGGAGTTAAACATGGTTCTGGTTACTTGAGGGTAGGAGTTAAACATGGTTCTGGTTACATGGATGGTAGGAGTTCAACATGGTTCTCTGGTGACTTGGAGGGTAGGAGTTAAACATGGTTCTGGTTACTTGGAGGGTAGGAGTTAAACATGGTTCTCTTGTGACTTGGAGGGTAGGAGTTAAACATGGTTCTGGTTACTTGGAGGGTAGGAGATAAAAACATGGTTCTGGTTACTTGGAGGGTAGGAGTTAAACATGGTTCTGGTAACTTGGAGGGTAGGAGTTAAACATGGTTCTGGTTACTTTGAGGGTAGGAATTAAACATGGTTCTCTGGTGACTTGGAGGGTAGGAGTTAAACATGGTTCTGGTTACTTGGATAGTAGGAGTTAAACATGGTTCTGGTTACTTGGAGGGTAGGACTTAAACATGGTTCTGGTGACTTGGAGGGTAGGAGTTAAACATGGTTCTCTGGTGACTTGGAGGGTAGGGTGTTAAACATGGTTCTCTGGTGACTTGGAGGGTAGGAGTTAAACATGGTTCTCTGGTGACTTGGAGGGTAGGGTGTTAAACATGGTTCTCTGGTGATTTGGAGGGTAGGAGTTAAACATGGTTCTGGTTACATTGAGGGTAGGAGTTAAACATGGTTCTGGTTACTTGGATGGTAGGAGTTCAACATGGTTCTCTGGTGACTTGGAGGGTAGGAGTTAAACATGGTTCTCTGGTGACTTGGAGGGTAGGAGTTAAACATGGTTCTGGTTACTTGGAGGGTAGGAGTTAAACATGGTTCTCTTGTGACTTGGAGGGTAGGAGTTAAACATGGTTCTGGTTACTTGGATTGTAGGAGATAAAAACATGGTTCTGGTTACTTGGAGGGTAGGAGTTAAACATGGTTCTGGTAACTTGGAGGGTAGGAGTTAAACATGGTCCTGGTTACTTGGAGGGTAGGAATTAAACATGGTTCTCTGGTGACTTGGAGGGTAGGAGTTAAACATGGTTCTGGTTACTTGGATAGTAGGAGTTAAACATGGTTCTGGTTACTTGGAGGGTAGGACTTAAACATGGTTCTGGTGACTTGGAGGGTAGGAGTTAAACATGGTTCTCTGGTGACTTGGAGGGTAGGGTGTTAAACATGGTTCTCTGGTGACTTGGAGGGTAGGAGTTAAACATGGTTCTCTGGTGACTTGGAGGGTAGGGTGTTAAACATGGTTCTCTGGTGACTTGGAGGGTAGGAGTTAAACATGATTCTGGTTACTTGGAGGGTAGGAGTTAAACATGGTTCTCTGGTGACTTGGAGGGTAGGGTGTTAAACATGGTTCTCTGGTGACTTGGAGTGTAGGAGTTAAACATGGTTCTCTGGTGACTTGGAGGGTAGTACTTAAAGATGGTTCTGGTGACTTGGAGGGTAGGAGTTAAACATGGTTCTCTGGTGACTTGGAGGGTAGGGTGTTAAACATGGTTCTCTGGTGACTTGGAGTGTAGGAGTTAAACATGGTTCTCTGGTGACTTGGAGGGTAGGGTGTTAAACATGGTTCTCTGGTGACTTGGAGGGTAGGAGTTAAACATGGTTCTGGTTACTTGAAGGGTAGGAGTTAAACATGGTTCTGGTGACTGAGAGGGTAGGAGTTAAACATGGTTCTGGTTACTTGGAGGGTAGGAGTTAAACATGGTTCTGGTTATTTGGAGGGTAGTAGTTAAACATGGTTCTATGGTGACTTGGAGGGTAGGAGTTAAACATGGTTCTGGTTACTTGGAGGGTAGGAGATAAACATGGTTCTGGTGACTTGGAGTGTAGGAGTTAAACATGGTTCTCTGGTGACTTGGAGGGTAGTACTTAAACATGGTTCTGGTGACTTGGAGGGTAGGAGTTAAACATGGTTCTCTGGTGACTTGGAGGGTAGGGTGTTAAACATGGTTCTCTGGTGACTTGGAGTGTAGGAGTTAAACATGGTTCTCTGGTGACTTGGAGGGTAGGGTGTTAAACATGGTTCTCTGGTGACTTGGAGGGTAGGAGTTAAACATGGTTCTGGTTACTTGGAGGGTAGGAGTTAAACATGGTTCTGGTGACTGAGAGGGTAGGAGTTAAACATGGTTCTGGTTACTTGGAGGGTAGGAGTTAAACATGGTTCTGGTTATTTGTAGGGTAGTAGTTAAACATGGTTCTATGGTGACTTGGAGGGTAGGAGTTAAACATGGTTCTGGTTACTTGGAGGGTAGGAGATAAACATGGTTCTGGTTACTTGGAGGGTAGGTGTTAAACATGGTTCTCTGGTGACTTGGAGGGTAGCAGTTAAACATGGTTCTGGTTACTTGGAGGGTAGGAGGTAAACATGGTTCTCTGGTGACATGGAGGGTAGGAGTTAAACATGGTTCTGGTTACTTGGAGGGTAGGACTTAAACATGGTTCTGATGACTTGGAGGGGAGGAGTTAAACATGGTTCTCTGATGACTTGTAGGGTAGGAGTTAAACATGGTTCTGGTTACTTGGAGGGTAGGAGTCAAACATGGTTCTGGTTACTTGGAGGGTAGGAGATAAACATGGTTCTCTGGTGACTTGGAGGGTAGGAGTTAAACATGGTTCTGGTTACTTGGAGGGTAGGAGTTAAACATGGTTCTGGTGACTGAGAGGGTAGGAGTTAAACATGGTTCTGGTTACTTGGAGGGTAGGAGTTAAACATGGTTCTGGTTATTTGGAGGGTAGGAGTTAAACACGATTCTCTGGTGACTTGGAGGGTAGGAGGTAAACATGGTTCTATGGTGACTTGGAGGGTAGGAGTTAAACATGGTTCTGGTTACTTGGAGGGTAGGAGTTAAACATGGTTCTCTGGTGACTCGGAGGGTAGGGTGTTAAATATGGTTCTCTGGTGACTTGGAGGGTAGGAATTAAACATGGTTCTGGTTACTTGGAGGGTAGGAGATAAACATGGTTCTATGGTGACTTGGAGGGTAGGACTTAAACATGGTTCTGGTGACTTGGAGGGTAGGGTGTTAAACATGGTTCTCTGATGACTTGGAGGGTAGGAGTTAAACATGGTTCTCGTTACTTGGAGGGTAGGAGTTAAACATGGTTCTGGTTACTTGGAGGGTAGGAGTTAAACATGGTTCTCTGGTGACTTGGAGTGTAGGAGTTAAACATGGTTCTGGTTACTTTGAGGGTAGGAGATAAACATGGTTCTGGTTACTTGGAGGGTAGGAGTTAAACATGGTTCTGGTTACTTGGAGAGTAGGAGTTAAACATGGTTCTCTGGTGACTTGGAGGGTAGGAGTTAAACATGGTTCTTGTTACTTGGAGGGTAGGAGTTAAACATGGTTCTCTGGTGACTTGGAGGGTAGGGTGTTAAACATGGTTCTCTGGTGACTTGGAGGGTAGGAGTTAAACATGGTTCTCTGGTGACTTGGAGGGTAGGGTGTTAAACATGGTTCTCTGGTGATTTGGAGGGTAGGAGTTAAACATGGTTCTGGTTACATTGAGGGTAGGAGTTAAACATGGTTCTGGTTACTTGGATGGTAGGAGTTCAACATGGTTCTCTGGTGACTTGGAGGGTAGGAGTTAAACATGGTTCTCGTTACTTGGAGGGTAGGAGTTAAACATGGTTCTGGTTACTTGGAGGGTAGGAGTTAAACATGGTTCTCTGGTGACTTGGAGTGTAGGAGTTAAACATGGTTCTGGTTACTTTGAGGGTAGGAGTTAAACATGGTTCTGGTTACTTGGAGGGTAGGAGTTAAACATGGTTCTGGTTACTTGGAGGGTAGGAGTAAAACATGGTTCTGGTTACTTGGAGGGTAGGAGTTAAACATGGTTCTCTGGTGACTTGGAGTGTAGGAGTTAAACATGGTTCTGGTTACTTGGAGAGTAGGAGTTAAACATGGTTCTCTGGTGACTTGGAGGGTAGGAGTTAAACATGGTTCTTGTTACTTGGAGGGTAGGAGTTAAACATGGTTCTCTGGTGACTTGGAGGGTAGGGTGTTAAACATGGTTCTCTGGTGACTTGGAGGGTAGGAGTTAAACATGGTTCTCTGGTGACTTGGAGGGTAGGGTGTTAAACATGGTTCTCTGGTGATTTGGAGGGTAAGAGTTAAACATGGTTCTGGTTACATTGAGGGTAGGAGTTAAACATGGTTCTGGTTACTTGGATGGTAGGAGTTCAACATGGTTCTCTGGTGACTTGGAGGGTAGGAGTTAAACATGGTTCTCTGGTGACTTGGAGGGTAGGAGTTAAACATGGTTCTGGTTACTTGGAGGGTAGGAGTTAAACATGGTTCTCTTGTGACTTGGAGGGTAGGAGTTAAACATGGTTCTGGTTACTTGGATGGTAGGAGATAAAAACATGGTTCTGGTTACTTGGAGGGTATGAGTTAAACATGGTTCTGGTTACTTGGAGGGTAGGAATTAAACATGGTTCTCTGGTGACTTGGAGGCTAGGAGTTAAACATGGTTCTGGTTACTTGGATAGTAGGAGTTAAACATGGTTCTGGTTACTTGGAGGGTAGGACTTAAACATGGTTCTGGTGACTTGGAGGGTAGGAGTTAAACATGGTTCTCTGGTGACTTGGAGGGTAGGGTGTTAAACATGGTTCTCTGGTGACTTGGAGGGTAGGAGTTAAACATGGTTCTCTGGTGACTTGGAGGGTAGGGTGTTAAACATGGTTCTCTGGTGACTTGGAGGGTAGGAGTTAAACATGATTCTGGTTACTTGGAGGGTAGGAGTTAAACATGGTTCTCTGGTGACTTGGAGGGTAGGGTGTTAAACATGGTTCTCTGGTGACTTGGAGTGTAGGAGTTAAACATGGTTCTCTGGTGACTTGGAGGGTAGGAATTAAACATGGTTCTGGTTACTTGGAGGGTAGGAGATAAACATGGTTCTGGTTACTTGGAGGGTAGGTGTTAAACATGGTTCTCTGGTGACTTGGAGGGTAGCAGTTAAACATGGTTCTGGTTACTTGGAGGGTAGGAGGTAAACATGGTTCTCTGGTGACATGGAGGGTAGGAGTTAAACATGGTTCTGGTTACTTGGAGGGTAGGAGTTAAACATGGTTCTGGTTATTTGGAGGGTAGGAGTTAAACACGATTCTCTGGTGACTTGGAGGGTAGGAGATAAACATGGTTCTATGGTGACTTGGAGGGTAGGAGTTAAACATGGTTCTGGTTACTTGGAGGGTAGGAGTTAAACATGGTTCTCTGGTGACTTGGAGGGTAGGGTGTTAAATATGGTTCTCTGGTGACTTGGAGGGTAGGAATTAAACATGGTTCTGGTTACTTGGAGTGTAGGAGATAAACATGGTTCTGGTTACTTGGAGGGTAGGTGTTAACCATGGTTCTCTGGTGACTTGGAGGGTAGCAGTTAAACATGGTTCTGGTTACTTGGAGGGTAGGAGGTAAACATGGTTCTCTGGTGACATGGAGGGTAGGAGTTAAACATGGTTCTCTGGTGACTTGAAGGGTAGTAGTTAAACATGGTTCTGGTTACATGGAAGGTAGGAGTTAAACATGGTTCTGGTTACTTGGAGGGTAGGACTTAAACATGGTTCTGGTGACTTGGAGGGTAGGGTGTTAAACATGGTTCTCTGATGACTTGGAGGGTAGGAGTTAAACATGGTTCTCGTTACTTGGAGGGTAGGAGTTAAACATGGTTCTGGTTACTTGGAGGGTAGGAGTTAAACATGGTTCTCTGGTGACTTGGAGTGTAGGAGTTAAACATGGTTCTGGTTACTTGGAGAGTAGGAGTTAAACATGGTTCTCTGATGACTTGGAGGGTAGGAGTTAAACATGGTTCTTGTTACTTGGAGGGTAGGAGTTAAACATGGTTCTCTGGTGACTTGGAGGGTAGGGTGTTAAACATGGTTCTCTGGTGACTTGGAGGGTAGGAGTTAAACATGGTTCTCTGGTGACTTGGAGGGTAGGGTGTTAAACATGGTTCTCTGGTGATTTGGAGGGTAGGAGTTAAACATGGTTCTGGTTACATTGAGGGTAGGAGTTAAACATGGTTCTGGTTACTTGGATGGTAGGAGTTCAACATGGTTCTCTGGTGACTTGGAGGGTAGGAGTTAAACATGGTTCTCTGGTGACTTGGAGGGTAGGAGTTAAACATGGTTCTGGTTACTTGGAGGGTAGGAGTTAAATATGGTTCTCTTGTGACTTGGAGGGTAGGAGTTAAACATGGTTCTGGTTACTTGGATGGTAGGAGATAAAAACATGGTTCTGGTTACTTGGAGGGTAGGAGTTAAACATGGTTCTGGTAACTTGGAGGGTAGGAGTTAAACATGGTTCTCTGGTGACTTGGAGGGTAGGAGTTAAACATTGTTCTGGTTACTTGGATAGTAGGAGTTAAACATGGTTCTGGTTACTTGGAGGGTAGGACTTAAACATGGTTCTGGTGACTTGGAGGGTAGGAGTTAAACATGGTTCTCTGGTGACTTGGAGGGTAGGGTGTTAAACATGGTTCTCTGGTGACTTGGAGGGTAGGAGTTAAACATGGTTCTGGTTACTTGGAGGGTAGGACTTAAACATGGTTCTGATGACTTGGAGGGGAGGAGTTAAACATGGTTCTCTGATGACTTGTAGGGTAGGAGTTAAACATGGTTCTGGTTACTTGGAGGGTAGGAGTTAAACATGGTTTTGGTTACTTGGAGGGTAGGAGATAAACATGGTTCTATGGTGACTTGGAGGGTAGGAGTTAAACATGGTTCTGGTTACTTGGAGGGTAGGAGTTAAACATGGTTCTCTGGTGACTTGGAGGGTAGGGTGTTAAACATGGTTCTCTGGTGACTTGGAGGGTAGGAGTTAAACATGATTCTGGTTACTTGGAGGGTAGGAGTTAAACATGGTTCTCTGGTGACTTGGAGGGTAGGGTGTTAAACATGGTTCTCTGGTGACTTGGAGTGTAGGAGTTAAACATGGTTCTCTGGTGACTTGGAGGGTAGTACTTAAACATGGTTCTGGTGACTTGGAGGGTAGGAGTTAAACATGGTTCTCTGGTGACTTGGAGGGTAGGGTGTTAAACATGGTTCTCTGGTGACTTGGAGTGTAGGAGTTAAACATGGTTCTGGTGACTGAGAGGGTAGGAGTTAAACATGGTTCTGGTTACTTGGAGGGTAGGAGTTAAACATGGTTCTGGTTATTTGGAGGGTAGTAGTTAAACATGGTTCTATGGTGACTTGGAGGGTAGGTGTTAAACATGGTTCTCTGGTGACTTGGAGGGTAGCAGTTAAACATGGTTCTGGTTACTTGGAGGGTAGGAGGTAAACATGGTTCTCTGGTGACATGGAGGGTAGGAGTTAAACATGGTTCTGGTTACTTGGAGGGTAGGAGTTAAACATGGTTCTGGTGACTTGGAGGGTAGGAGTTAAACATGGTTCTCTGGTGACTTGGAGGGTAGGGTGTTAAACATGGTTCTCTGGTGACTTGGAGGGTAGGAGTTAAACATGGTTCTGGTTACTTGGAGGGTAGGACTTAAACATGGTTCTGATGACTTGGAGGGGAGGAGTTAAACATGGTTCTCTGATGACTTGTAGGGTAGGAGTTAAACATGGTTCTGATTACTTGGAGGGTAGGAGTTAAACATGGTTCTGGTTACTTGGAGGGTAGGAGATAAACATGGTTCTCTGGTGACTTGGAGGGTAGGAGTTAAACATGGTTCTGGTTACTTGGAGGGTAGGAGTTAAACATGGTTCTGGTGACTGAGAGGGTAGGAGTTAAACATGGTTCTGGTTACTTGGAGGGTAGGAGTTAAACATGGTTCTGGTTATTTGGAGGGTAGGAGTTAAACACGATTCTCTGGTGACTTGGAGGGTAGGAGGTAAACATGGTTCTATGGTGACTTGGAGGGTAGGAGTTAAACATGGTTCTGGTTACTTGGAGGGTAGGAGTTAAACATGGTTCTCTGGTGACTTGGAGGGTAGGGTGTTAAATATGGTTCTCTGGTGATTTGGAGGGTAGGAATTAAACATGGTTCTGGTTACTTGGAGTGTAGGAGATAAACATGGTTCTGGTTACTTGGAGGGTAGGTGTTAACCATGGTTCTCTGGTGACTTGGAGGGTAGCAGTTAAACATGGTTCTGGTTACTTGGAGGGTAGGAGTTAAACATGGTTCTGGTTACTTGGAGGGTAGGAGGTAAACATGGTTCTCTGGTGACATGGAGGGTAGGAGTTAAACATGGTTCTCTGGTGACTTGAACGGTAGTAGTTAAACATGGTTCTGGTTACATGGAAGGTAGGAGTTAAACATGGTTCTGGTTACTTGGAGGGTAGTACTTAAACATGGTTCTGGTGACTTGGAGGGTAGGGTGTTAAACATGGTTCTCTGATGACTTGGAGGGTAGGAGTTAAACATGGTTCTCGTTACTTGGAGGGTAGGAGTTAAACATGGTTCTGGTTACTTGGAGGGTAGGAGTTAAACATGGTTCTCTGGTGACTTGGAGTGTAGGAGTTAAACATGGTTCTGGTTACTTTGAGGGTAGGAGTTAAACATGGTTCTGGTTACTTGGAGGGTAGGAGTTATACATGGTTCTGGTTACTTGGAGGGTAGGAGTAAAACATGGTTCTGGTTACTTGGAGGGTAGGAGTTAAACATGGTTCTCTGGTGACTTGGAGTGTAGGAGTTAAACATGGTTCTGGTTACTTGGAGAGTAGGAGTTAAACATGGTTCTCTGGTGTCTTGGAGGGTAGGAGTTAAACATGGTTCTTGTTACTTGGAGGGTTGGAGTTAAACATGGTTCTCTGGTGACTTGGAGTGTAGGAGTTAAACATGGTTCTGGTTACATGGAGGGTAGGAGTTAAACATGGTTCTCTGGTGACTTGGAGGGTAGGAGTTAAACATTATTCTCTGGTGACTGAGGGTAGGAGTTAAACATGGTTCCCTGGTGACTTGGAGGGTAGGAGTTAAACATGGTTCTGGTTACTTGGAGGGTAGTACTTAAACATGGTTCTGGTGACTTGGAGGGTAGGACTTAAACATGGTTCTCTGGTGACTTGGAGGGTAGGAGTTAAATATGGTTCTCTGGTGAATTGGAGGGTAGGAGTTAAATATGGTTTTGGTTTCTTGGAGGGTTGAAAATTAAACATGGTTTTCTGGTGACTTGGAGGGTAGGAGTTAAACATGGTTCTGGTGACTTGGAGGGTAGGAGTTAAACATGGTTCTCTGATGACTTGGAGGGTAGGAGTTAAACATGGTTCTGGTTACTTGGAGGGTAGGAGTTAAACATGGTTCTCTGGTGACTTGGAGTGTAGGAGTTAAACATGGTTCTGGACTTTGAGGGTAGGAGTTAAACATGGTTCTGGCTACTTGGAGGGTAGGAGTTAAACATGGTTCTGGTTACTTGGAGGGTAGGAGTAAAACATGGTTCTGGTTACTTGGAGGGTAGGAGTTAAACATGGTTCTCTGGTGACTTGGAGTGTAGGAGTTAAACATGGTTCTGGTTACTTGGAGAGTAGGAGTTAAACATGGTTCTCTGGTGACTTGGAGGGTAGGAGTTAAACATGGTTCTTGTTACTTGGAGGGTTGGAGTTAAACATGGTTCTCTGGTGACTTGGAGTGTAGGAGTTAAACATGGTTCTGGTTACATGGAGGGTAGGAGTTAAACATGGTTCTCTGGTGACTTGGAGGGTAGGAGTTAAACATTATTCTCTGTTGACTGAGGGTAGGAGTTAAACATGGTTCTCTGGTGACTTGGAGGGTAGGAGTTAAACATGGTTCTGGTTACTTGGAGGGTAGTACTTAAACATGGTTCTGGTGACTTGGAGGGTAGGACTTAAACATGGTTCTCTGGTGACTTGGAGGGTAGGAGTTAAATATGGTTCTCTGGTGAATTGGAGGGTAGGAGTTAATTATGGTTTTGGTTTCTTGGAGGGTTGGAATTAAACATGGTTTTCTGGTTACTTGGAGGGTAGTACTTAAACATGGTTCTGGTGACTTGGAGGGTAGGACTTAAACATGGTTCTCTGGTGACTTGGAGTGTAGGAGTTAAACATGGTTCTGGTTACTTTGAGGGTAGGAGTTAAACATGGTTCTGGTTACTTGGAGGGTAGGAGTTAAACATGGTTCTGGTTACTTGGAGGGTAGGAGTTAAACATGGTTCTGGTTACTTGGAGGGTAGGAGTTAAACATGGTTCTCTGGTGACTTGGAGTATAGGAGTTAAACATGGTTCTGGTTACTTGGTGAGTAGGAGTTAAACATGGTTCTCTGGTGACTTGGAGGGTAGGAGTTAAACATGGTTCTGGTTACATGGAGGGTAGGAGTTAAACATGGTTCTCTGGTGACTTGGAGGGTAGGAGTTAAACATTATTCTCTGGTGACTGAGGGTATTAGTTAAACATGGTTCTCTGGTGACTTGGAGGGTAGAGGTTAAACATGGTTCTGGTTACTTGGAGGATAGTACTTAAACATGGTTCTGGTGACTTGGAGGGTAGGACTTAAACATGGTTCTCTGGTGACTTGGAGGGTAGGAGTTAAATATGGTTCTCTGGTGAATTGGAGGGTAGGAGTTAAAACTTGGATGGAATTAAACATGGTTCTGGTGACTTGGAGGGTAGGAGTTAAACATGGTTCTCTGGTGACTTGGAGGGTAGGAGTTAAACATGGTTCTGGTGACTTGGAGGGTAGGAGTTAAACATGGTTCTGGTTACTTGGAGGGTAGGAGTTAAACATGGTTTTCTGGTTACTTGGAGAGTAGGAGTTAAACATGGTTCTGGTTACTTGGCGGGTAGGAGTTAAACATGGTTTTCTGGTTACTTGGAGAGTAGGAGTTAAACATGGTTCTGGTTACTTGGAGGGTAGGAGTTAAAAATGGTTCTCTGGTGACTTGGAGGGTAGGAGTTAAATATGGTTCTCTGGTGACTTGGAGGGTAGGAGTTAAACATGGTTTCTGGTTAAACATGGTTTTCTGGTGACTTGGAGGGTAGGAGTTAAACATGGTTCTGGTTACTTGGAGGGTAGGAGTTAAACATGGTTTTCTGGTTACAGTAGGAGTTAAACATGGTTCTGGTTACTTGGAGGGTAGGAGTTAAAATGGTTCTCTGGTGACTTGGAGGAGTTAAATATGGTTCTCTGGTGACTTGGAGGGTAGGCATTAAATATGGTTCTGGTTTCTTGGAGGGTAGAGGTTAAACATGGTTTTCTGGTGACTTGGAGGGTAGTAGTTAAACATGTTTCTGGTTACTTGGAGGGTAGGAGTTAAACATGGTTCTCTGGTTACTTGGAGAGTAGGAGTTAAACATGGTTCTGGTTACTTGGAGGGTGAGTTAAACATTATTCTCTGGTGACTGAGGTAGGTTAAACATGGTTCTCTGGTGACTTGGAGGGTAGGAGTTAAACATGTTTCTGGTGACTTGGAGGGTAGGAGTTAAACATGGTTCTGGTTACTTGGAGGGTGGGAGTTAAACATGGTTTTCTGGTGACTTGAGAGTAGGAGTTAAACATGGTTCTGGTTACTTGGAGAGTAGGAGTTAAACATGGTTTTCAGGTTACTTGGAGAGTGGGAGTTAAACATGGTTCTGGTTACTTGGAGGGTAGAGTTAAAAATGGATCTGGTGACTTGGAGGGTAGGAGTTAAACATGGTTCTCTGGTGACTTGGAAGGAGTTAAACATGGTTTCTGGTGACTTGGTAGGAGTTAAACATGGTTCTGGTTACTTGAAGGGTAAGAGTTAAACATGGTTCTGGTTACTTGGAGGGTATGAGTAAACATGGTTCTGGTTACTTGGAGGGTAGGAGTTAAACATTATTCTCTGGTGACTGAGGGTAGGAGTTAAACATGGTTCTCTGGTGACTTGGAGGGTAGAGTTAAACATGGTTCTGGTTACTTGGAGGGTAGTACTTAAACATGGTTCTGGTGACTTGGAGGGTAGGACTTAAACATGGTTCTCTGGTGACTTGGAGGGTAGGAGTTAAATATGGTTCTGGTGACTTGGAGGGTAGGAGTTAAACATGGTTCTGGTTACTTGGAGGTAGGAGTTAAACATGGTTTTCTGGTTCTCTGAGTAGGAGTTAAACATGGTTTGGACTTGGCGGGTAGGAGTTAAACATGGTTTTCTGGTTACTTGAGAGTAGGAGTTAAACATGGTTCTGGTTACTTGGAGGGTAAAATGGTTCTCTGGTGACTTGGAGGGTAGGAGTTAAACATGGTTCTCTGGTGACTTGGAGGGTAGGAATTAAATATGGTTGTGGTTTCTTGGAGGGTAGAGGTTAAACATGGTTTTCTGGTGACTTGGAGGGTAGGAGTTAAACATGGTTCTGGTTACTTGGAGGGTAGGAGTTAAACATGGTTTTCTGGTTAGGAGTAGGAGTTAAACATGGTTCTGGTTACTTGGAGGGTAGGAGTTAAAAATGGTTCTCTGGTGACTTGGAGGGTAGGAGTTAAATATGGTTCTCTGGTGACTTGGAAGGCATTAAATATGGTTGTGGTTTCTGGTTAAACATGGTTTTCTGGTGACTTGGAGGGTAGTAGTTAAACATGGTTCTGGTTACTTGGAGGGTAGGAGTTAAACATGGTTCTCTGGTTACTTGGAGGGTAGGAGTTAAACATGGTTCTGGTTACTTGGAGGGTAGGAGTTAAACATGGTGACTCTTAAACATGGTTCTCTGGTGACTTGGAGGGTAGGAGTTAAACATGTTTCTGGTGACTTGGAGGGTAGGAGTTAAACATGGTTCTGGTTACTTGGAGGGTGGGAGTTAAACATGGTTTCTGGACTTGGAGGAGTAGGAGTTAAACATGGTTCTGGTTCTTAGGAGTTAAACATGGTTTTTGGACTTGAGAGTGGAGTTAAACATGGTTCTGGTTACTTGGAGGGTAGAGTTAAAAATGGTTATCTGGTGACTTGGAGGGTAGGAGTTAAACATGGTTCTCTGGTGACTTGGAGTGTAGGAGTTAAACATGGTTCTCTGGTGACTTGGAGGGTAGGGTTAAACATGGTTCTGGTTACTTGAAGGGTAAGAGTTAAACATGGTTCTGGTTACTTGGAGGGTATGAGTAAAACATGGTTCTGGTTACTTGGAGGGTAGGAGTTAAACATTATTCTCTGTTGACTGAGGGTAGGAGTTAAACATGGTTCTCTGGTGACTTGGAGGGTAGAGGTTAAACATGGTTCTGGTTACTTGGAGGGTAGTACTTAAACATGGTTCTGGTGACTTGGAGGGTAGGACTTAAACATGGTTCTCTGGTGACTTGGAGGGTAGGAGTTAAATATGGTTCTCTGGTGAATTGGAGGGTAGGAGTTAAATATGGTTTTGGTTTCTTGGAGGGTTGGAATTAAACATGGTTTTCTGGTGACTTGGAGGGTAGGAGTTAAACATGGTTCTGGTGACTTGGAGGGTAGGAGTTAAACATGGTTCTCTGATGACTTGGAGGGTAGGAGTTAAACATGGTTCTGGTTACTTGGAGGGTGGGAGTTAAACATGGTTTTCTGGTTACTTGGAGAGTAGGAGTTAAACATGGTTCTGGTTACTTTAGGAGTTAAACATGGTTTTGGACTTGGGGTAGGAGTTAAACATGGTTCTGGTTACTTGGAGGGTAGAGTTAAAAATGGTTATCTGGTGACTTGGAGGGTAGGAGTTAAACATGGTTCTGGTTACTTGGAGGGTAGGAGTAAAACATGGTTCTGGTTACTTGGAGGGTAGGAGTTAAACATGGTTCTCTGGTGACTTGGAGTGTAGGAGTTAAACATGGTTCTGGTTACTTGGAGAGTAGGAGTTAAACATGGTTCTCTGGTGACTTGGAGGGTAGGAGTTAAACATGGTTCTTGTTACTTGAGGGTTGAGTTAAACATGGTTCTCTGTGACTTGGAGTGTAGGAGTTAAACATGGTTCTGGTTACATGGAGGGTAGGAGTTAAACATGGTTCTCTGGTGACTTGGAGGGTAGGAGTTAAACATTATTCTCTGGTGACTGAGGGTAGGAGTTAAACATGGTTCTCTGGTGACTTGGAGGGTAGGAGATAAAAACATGGTTCTGGTTACTTGGAGGGTAGTACTTAAACATGGTTCTGGTGACTTGGAGGGTAGGACTTAAACATGGTTCTCTGGTGACTTGGAGGGTAGGAGTTAAATATGGTTCTCTGGTGAATTGGAGGGTAGGAGTTAATTATGGTTTTGGTTTCTTGGAGGGTTGGAATTAAACATGGTTTTCTGGTGACTTGGAGGGTAGGAGTTAAACATGGTTCTGGTGACTTGGAGGGTAGGAGTTAAACATGGTTCTCTGGTGACTTGGAGGGTAGGAGTTAAATATGGTTCTGGTGACTTGGAGGGTAGGAGTTAAACATGGTTCTGGTTACTTGGAGGGTAGGAGTTAAACATGGTTCTCTGGTGACTTGGAGGGTAGGAGTTAAACATTATTCTCTGGTGACTGAGGGTAGGAGTTAAACATGGTTCTCTGGTGACTTGGAGGGTAGGAGTTAAACATGGTTCTGGTTACTTGGAGGGTAGTACTTAAACATGGTTCTGGTGACTTGGAGGGTAGGACTTAAACATGGTTCTCTGGTGACTTGGAGGGTAGGAGTTAAATATGGTTCTCTGGTGAATTGGAGGGTAGGAGTTAAATATGGTTTTGGTTTCTTGGAGGGTTGGAATTAAACATGGTTTTCTGGTGACTTGGAGTGTAGGAGTTAAACATGGTTCTGGTTACTTTGAGGGTAGGAGTTAAACATGGTTCTGGTTACTTGGAGGGTAGGAGTTAAACATGGTTCTGGTTACTTGGAGGGTAGGAGTTAAACATGGTTCTGGTTACTTGGAGGGTAGGAGTTAAACATGGTTCTCTGGTGACTTGGAGTGTAGGAGTTAAACATGGTTCTGGTTACTAGGAGTTAAACATGGTTCTCTGGTGACTTGGAGGGTAGGAGTTAAACATGGTTCTTGTTACTTGGAGGGTTGGAGTTAAACATGGTTCTCTGGTGACTTGGAGGTAGGAGTTAAACATGGTTCTGGTTAAACTGTGACTTGGAGGGTAGGAGTTAAACATGGTTCTCTGGTGACTTGGAGGGTAGGAGTTAAATTATGGTTCTCTGGTGACTTGGAGGGTAGGAGTTAAACATGGTTCTGGTTACTTGGAGGGTAGGAGTTAAACATGGTTTCTGGTTACTTGGAGGGTAGGAGTTAAACATGGTTCTGGTGACTTGGAGGGTAGGAGTTAAACATGGTTCTCTGGTGACTTGGAGGGTAGGAGTTAAACATGGTTTCTGGTGACTTGGAGGGTAGGAGTTAAACATGGTTCTGGTGACTTGGAGGGTAGTAGTTAAACATGGTTCTGGTGACTTGGAGGGTAGGACTTAAACATGGTTTCTGGTGACTTGGAGGGTTATGGTTCTCTGGTGAATTGGAGGGTAGGAGTTAAATATGGTTTTGGTTTCTTGGAGGGTTGGAATTAAACATGGTTTTCTGGTTACTTGGAGGGTAGGAGTTAAACATGGTTCTGGTGACTTGGAGGGTAGGAGTTAAACATGGTTCTCTGGTGACTTGGAGTGTAGGAGTTAAACAACTTTGAGGGTAGGGTTAAACATGGTTCTGGTTACTTGGAGGGTAGGAGTTAAACATGGTTCTGGTTACTTGGAGGGTAGGAGTTAAACATGGTTCTTTCTGGTGACTTGGTGACTTGGAGTATAGGAGTTAAACATGGTTCTGGTTACTTGGAGGTAGGAGTTAAACATGGTTCTCTGGTGACTTGGAGGGTAGGAGTTAAACATGGTTCTGGTTACATGGAGGGTAGGAGTTAAACATGGTTCTCTGGTGACTTGGAGGGTAGGAGTTAAACATTATTCTCTGGTGACTGAGGGTATTAGTTAAACATGGTTCTCTGGTGACTTGGAGGGTAGAGGTTAAACATGGTTCTGGTTACTTGGAGGATAGTACTTAAACATGGTTCTGGTGACTTGGAGGGTAGGACTTAAACATGGTTCTCTGGTGACTTGGAGGGTAGGAGTTAAATATGGTTCTCTGGTGAATTGGAGGGTAGGAGTTAAATATGGTTTTGGTTTCTTGGAGGGTTGGAATTAAACATGGTTCTGGTGACTTGGAGGGTAGGAGTTAAACATGGTTCTCTGGTGACTTGGAGGGTAGGAGTTAAATATGGTTCTGGTGACTTGGAGGGTAGGAGTTAAACATGGTTCTGGTTACTTGGAGGGTAGGAGTTAAACATGGTTTTCTGGTTACTTGGAGAGTAGGAGTTAAACATGGTTCTGGTTACTTGGAGGGTAGGAGTTAAACATGGTTTCTGGTTACTTGGAGAGTAGGAGTTAAACATGGTTCTGGTTACTTGGAGGGTAGGAGTTAAAAATGGTTTCTGGTGACTTGGAGGGTAGGAGTTAAATATGGTTCTCTGGTGACTTGGAGGGTAGGAATTAAATATGGTTGTGGTTTCTTGGAGGGTAGAGGTTAAACATGGTTTTCTGGTGACTTGGAGGGTAGGAGTTAAACATGGTTCTGGTTACTTGGAGGGTAGGAGTTAAACATGGTTTTCTGGTTACTTGGAGAGTAGGAGTTAAACATGGTTCTGGTTACTTGGAGGGTAGGAGTTAAAAATGGTTCTCTGGTGACTTGGAGGGTAGGAGTTAAATATGGTTCTCTGGTGACTTGGAGGGTAGGCATTAAATATGGTTGTGGTTTCTTGGAGGGTAGAGGTTAAACATGGTTTTCTGGTGACTTGGAGTGTAGGAGTTAAACATGGTTCTGGTTACATGGAGGGTAGGAGTTAAACATGGTTCTCTGGTGACTTGGAGGGTAGGAGTTAAACATTATTCTCTGGTGACTGAGGGTAGGAGTTAAACATGGTTCCCTGGTGACTTGGAGGGTAGGAGTTAAACATGGTTCTGGTTACTTGGAGGGTAGTACTTAAACATGGTTCTGGTGACTTGGAGGGTAGGACTTAAACATGGTTCTCTGGTGACTTGGAGGGTAGGAGTTAAATATGGTTCTCTGGTGAATTGGAGGGTAGGAGTTAAATATGGTTTTGGTTTCTTGGAGGGTTGAAAATTAAACATGGTTTTCTGGTGACTTGGAGGGTAGGAGTTAAACATGGTTCTGGTGACTTGGAGGGTAGGAGTTAAACATGGTTCTCTGATGACTTGGAGGGTAGGAGTTAAACATGGTTCTGGTTACTTGGAGGGTAGGAGTTAAACATGGTTCTCTGGTGACTTGGAGTGTAGGAGTTAAACATGGTTCTGGTTACTTTGAGGGTAGGAGTTAAACATGGTTCTGGCTACTTGGAGGGTAGGAGTTAAACATGGTTCTGGTTACTTGGAGGGTAGGAGTAAAACATGGTTCTGGTTACTTGGAGGGTAGGAGTTAAACATGGTTCTCTGGTGACTTGGAGTGTAGGAGTTAAACATGGTTCTGGTTACTTGGAGAGTAGGAGTTAAACATGGTTCTCTGGTGACTTGGAGGGTAGGAGTTAAACATGGTTCTTGTTACTTGGAGGGTTGGAGTTAAACATGGTTCTCTGGTGACTTGGAGTGTAGGAGTTAAACATGGTTCTGGTTACATGGAGGGTAGGAGTTAAACATGGTTCTCTGGTGACTTGGAGGGTAGGAGTTAAACATTATTCTCTGTTGACTGAGGGTAGGAGTTAAACATGGTTCTCTGGTGACTTGGAGGGTAGGAGATAAAAACATGGTTCTGGTTACTTGGAGGGTAGTACTTAAACATGGTTCTGGTGACTTGGAGGGTAGGACTTAAACATGGTTCTCTGGTGACTTGGAGGGTAGGAGTTAAATATGGTTCTCTGGTGAATTGGAGGGTAGGAGTTAAATATGGTTTTGGTTTCTTGGAGGGTTGGAATTAAACATGGTTCTGGTGACTTGGAGGGTAGGAGTTAAACATGGTTCTGGTTACTTGGAGGATAGTACTTAAACATGGTTCTGGTGACTTGGAGGGTAGGACTTAAACATGGTTCTCTGGTGACTTGGAGGGTAGGAGTTAAATATGGTTCTCTGGTGAATTGGAGGGTAGGAGTTAAATATGGTTTTGGTTTCTTGGAGGGTTGGAATTAAACATGGTTCTGGTGACTTGGAGGGTAGGAGTTAAACATGGTTCTCTGGTGACTTGGAGGGTAGGAGTTAAATATGGTTCTGGTGACTTGGAGGGTAGGAGTTAAACATGGTTCTGGTTACTTGGAGGGTAGGAGTTAAACATGGTTTTCTGGTTACTTGGAGAGTAGGAGTTAAACATGGTTCTGGTTACTTGGCGGGTAGGAGTTAAACATGGTTTTCTGGTTACTTGGAGAGTAGGAGTTAAACATGGTTCTGGTTACTTGGAGGGTAGGAGTTAAAAATGGTTCTCTGGTGACTTGGAGGGTAGGAGTTAAATATGGTTCTCTGGTGACTTGGAGGGTAGGAATTAAATATGGTTGTGGTTTCTTGGAGGGTAGAGGTTAAACATGGTTTTCTGGTGACTTGGAGGGTAGGAGTTAAACATGGTTCTGGTTACTTGGAGGGTAGGAGTTAAACATGGTTTTCTGGTTACTTGGAGAGTAGGAGTTAAACATGGTTCTGGTTACTTGGAGGGTAGGAGTTAAAAATGGTTCTCTGGTGACTTGGAGGGTAGGAGTTAAATATGGTTCTCTGGTGACTTGGAGGGTAGGCATTAAATATGGTTGTGGTTTCTTGGAGGGTAGAGGTTAAACATGGTTTTCTGGTGACTTGGAGGGTAGTAGTTAAACATGTTTCTGGTTACTTGGAGGGTAGGAGTTAAACATGGTTCTCTGGTTACTTGGAGAGTAGGAGTTAAACATGGTTCTGGTTACTTGGAGGGTAGGAGTTAAACATTATTCTCTGGTGACTGAGGGTAGGACTTAAACATGGTTCTCTGGTGACTTGGAGGGTAGGAGTTAAACATGTTTCTGGTGACTTGGAGGGTAGGAGTTAAACATGGTTCTGGTTACTTGGAGGGTGGGAGTTAAACATGGTTTTCTGGTTACTTGGAGAGTAGGAGTTAAACATGGTTCTGGTTACTTGGAGAGTAGGAGTTAAACATGGTTTTCAGGTTACTTGGAGAGTGGGAGTTAAACATGGTTCTGGTTACTTGGAGGGTAGAGTTAAAAATGGTTATCTGGTGACTTGGAGGGTAGGAGTTAAACATGGTTCTCTGGTGACTTGGAGTGTAGGAGTTAAACATGGTTCTCTGGTGACTTGGAGGGTAGGAGTTAAACATGGTTCTGGTTACTTGAAGGGTAAGAGTTAAACATGGTTCTGGTTACTTGGAGGGTATGAGTAAAACATGGTTCTGGTTACTTGGAGGGTAGGAGTTAAACATTATTCTCTGGTGACTGAGGGTAGGAGTTAAACATGGTTCTCTGGTGACTTGGAGGGTAGAGGTTAAACATGGTTCTGGTTACTTGGAGGGTAGTACTTAAACATGGTTCTGGTGACTTGGAGGGTAGGACTTAAACATGGTTCTCTGGTGACTTGGAGGGTAGGAGTTAAATATGGTTCTCTGGTGAATTGGAGGGTAGGAGTTAAATATGGTTTTGGTTTCTTGGAGGGTTGGAATTAAACATGGTTTTCTGGTGACTTGGAGGGTAGGAGTTAAACATGGTTCTGGTGACTTGGAGGGTAGGAGTTAAACATGGTTCTCTGATGACTTGGAGGGTAGGAGTTAAACATGGTTCTGGTTACTTGGAGGGTGGGAGTTAAACATGGTTTTCTGGTTACTTGGAGAGTAGGAGTTAAACATGGTTCTGGTTACTTGGAGAGTAGGAGTTAAACATGGTTACTTGGAGAGTGGGAGTTAAACATGGTTCTGGTTACTTGGAGGGTAGAGTTAAAAATGGTTATCTGGTGACTTGGAGGGTAGGAGTTAAACATGGTTCTCTGGTGACTTGGAGTGTAGGAGTTAAACATGGTTCTCTGGTGACTTGGAGGGTAGGAGTTAAACATGGTTCTGGTTACTTGAAGGGTAAGAGTTAAACATGGTTCTGGTTACTTGGAGGGTATGAGTAAAACATGGTTCTGGTTACTTGGAGGGTAGGAGTTAAACATTATTCTCTGGTGACTGAGGGTAGGAGTGAAACATGGTTCTCTGGTGACTTGGAGGGTAGAGGTTAAACATGGTTCTGGTTACTTGGAGGGTAGTACTTAAACATGGTTCTGGTGACTTGGAGGGTAGGACTTAAACATGGTTCTCTGGTGACTTGGAGGGTAGGAGTTAAATATGGTTCTCTGGTGAATTGGAGGGTAGGAGTTAAATATGGTTTTGGTTTCTTGGAGGGTTGGAATTAAACATGGTTTTCTGGTGACTTGGAGGGTAGGAGTTAAACATGGTTCTGGTGACTTGGAGGGTAGGAGTTAAACATGGTTCTCTGATGACTTGGAGGGTAGGAGTTAAACATGGTTCTGGTTACTTGGAGGGTAGGAGTTAAACATGGTTCTCTGGTGACTTGGAGTGTAGGAGTTAAACATGGTTCTGGTTACTTTGAGGGTAGGAGTTAAACATGGTTCTGGTTACTTGGAGGGTAGGAGTTAAACATGGTTCTGGTTACTTGGAGGGTAGGAGTAAAACATGGTTCTGGTTACTTGGAGGGTAGGAGTTAAACATGGTTCTCTGGTGACTTGGAGTGTAGGAGTTAAACATGGTTCTGGTTACTTGGAGAGTAGGAGTTAAACATGGTTCTCTGGTGACTTGGAGGGTAGGAGTTAAACATGGTTCTTGTTACTTGGAGGGTTGGAGTTAAACATGGTTCTCTGGTGACTTGGAGTGTAGGAGTTAAACATGGTTCTGGTTACATGGAGGGTAGGAGTTAAACATGGTTCTCTGGTGACTTGGAGGGTAGGAGTTAAACATTATTCTCTGGTGACTGAGGGTAGGAGTTAAACATGGTTCTCTGGTGACTTGGAGGGTAGGAGATAAAAACATGGTTCTGGTTACTTGGAGGGTAGTACTTAAACATGGTTCTGGTGACTTGGAGGGTAGGACTTAAACATGGTTCTCTGGTGACTTGGAGGGTAGGAGTTAAATATGGTTCTCTGGTGAATTGGAGGGTAGGAGTTAATTATGGTTTTGGTTTCTTGGAGGGTTGGAATTAAACATGGTTTTCTGGTGACTTGGAGGGTAGGAGTTAAACATGGTTCTGGTGACTTGGAGGGTAGGAGTTAAACATGGTTCTCTGGTGACTTGGAGGGTAGGAGTTAAACATGGTTCTGGTGACTTGGAGGGTAGGAGTTAAACATGGTTCTGGTTACTTGGAGGGTAGGAGTTAAACATGGTTCTCTGGTGACTTGGAGGGTAGGAGTTAAACATTATTCTCTGGTGACTGAGGGTAGGAGTTAAACATGGTTCTCTGGTGACTTGGAGGGTAGGAGTTAAACATGGTTCTGGTTACTTGGAGGGTAGTACTTAAACATGGTTCTGGTGACTTGGAGGGTAGGACTTAAACATGGTTCTCTGGTGACTTGGAGGGTAGGAGTTAAATATGGTTCTCTGGTGACTTGGAGGGTAGGAGTTAAATATGGTTTTGGTTTCTTGGAGGGTTGGAATTAAACATGGTTTTCTGGTGACTTGGAGTGTAGGAGTTAAACATGGTTCTGGTTACTTTGAGGGTAGGAGTTAAACATGGTTCTGGTTACTTGGAGGGTAGGAGTTAAACATGGTTCTGGTTACTTGGAGGGTAGGAGTAAAACATGGTTCTGGTTACTTGGAGGGTAGGAGTTAAACATGGTTCTCTGGTGACTTGGAGTGTAGGAGTTAAACATGGTTCTGGTTACTTGGAGAGTAGGAGTTAAACATGGTTCTCTGGTGACTTGGAGGGTAGGAGTTAAACATGGTTCTTGTTACTTGGAGGGTTGGAGTTAAACATGGTTCTCTGGTGACTTGGAGTGTAGGAGTTAAACATGGTTCTGGTTACATGGAGGGTAGGAGTTAAACATGGTTCTCTGGTGACTTGGAGGGTAGGAGTTAAACATTATTCTCTGGTGACTGAGGGTAGGAGTTAAACATGGTTCTCTGGTGACTTGGAGGGTAGAGGTTAAACATGGTTCTGGTTACTTGGAGGGTAGTACTTAAACATGGTTCTGGTGACTTGGAGGGTAGGACTTAAACATGGTTCTCTGGTGACTTGGAGTGTAGGAGTTAAATATGGTTCTCTGGTGAATTGGAGGGTAGGAGTTAAATATGGTTTTGGTTTCTTGGAGGGTTGGAATTAAACATGGTTTTCTGGTGACTTGGAGGGTAGGAGTTAAACATGGTTCTGGTGACTTGGAGGGTAGGAGTTAAACATGGTTCTCTGGTGACTTGGAGTGTAGGAGTTAAATATGGTTCTGGTGACTTGGAGGGTAGGAGTTAAACATGGTTCTGGTTACTTGGAGGGTAGGAGTTAAACATGGTTTTCTGGTGACTTGGAGGGTAGAGGTTAAACATGGTTCTGGTTACTTGGAGGGTAGTACTTAAACATGGTTCTGGTGACTTGGAGGGTAGGAGTTAAACATGGTTCTCTGGTGACTTGGAGGGTAGGAGTTAAACATTATTCTCTGGTGACTGAGGGTAGGAGTTAAACATGGTTCTCTGGTGACTTGGAGGGTAGGAGTTAAACATGGTTCTGGTTACTTGGAGGGTAGTACTTAAACATGGTTCTGGTGACTTGGAGGGTAGGACTTAAACATGGTTCTCTGGTGACTTGGAGGGTAGGAGTTAAATATGGTTCTCTGGTGAATTGGAGGGTAGGAGTTAAATATGGTTTTGGTTTCTTGGAGGGTTGGAATTAAACATGGTTTTCTGGTGACTTGGAGTGTAGGAGTTAAACATGGTTCTGGTTACTTTGAGGGTAGGAGTTAAACATGGTTCTGGTTACTTGGAGGGTAGGAGTTAAACATGGTTCTGGTTACTTGGAGGGTAGGAGTAAAACATGGTTCTGGTTACTTGGAGGGTAGGAGTTAAACATGGTTCTCTGGTGACTTGGAGTGTAGGAGTTAAACATGGTTCTGGTTCCTTGGAGAGTAGGAGTTAAACATGGTTCTCTGGTGACTTGGAGGGTAGGAGTTAAACATGGTTCTTGTTACTTGGAGGGTTGGAGTTAAACATGGTTCTCTGGTGACTTGGAGTGTAGGAGTTAAACATGGTTCTGGTTACATGGAGGGTAGGAGTTAAACATGGTTCTCTGGTGACTTGGAGGGTAGGAGTTAAACATTATTCTCTGGTGACTGAGGGTAGGAGTTAAACATGGTTCTCTGGTGACTTGGAGGGTAGAGGTTAAACATGGTTCTGGTTACTTGGAGGGTAGTACTTAAACATGGTTCTGGTGACTTGGAGGGTAGGACTTAAACATGGTTCTCTGGTGACTTGGAGGGTAGGAGTTAAATATGGTTCTCTGGTGAATTGGAGGGTAGGAGTTAAATATGGTTTTGGTTTCTTGGAGGGTTGGAATTAAACATGGTTTTCTGGTGACTTGGAGGGTAGGAGTTAAACATGGTTCTGGTGACTTGGAGGGTAGGAGTTAAACATGGTTCTCTGGTGACTTGGAGTGTAGGAGTTAAATATGGTTCTGGTGACTTGGAGGGTAGGAGTTAAACATGGTTCTGGTTACTTGGAGGGTAGGAGTTAAACATGGTTTTCTGGTTACTTGGAGCGTAGGAGTTAAACATGGTTCTGGTTACTTGGCGGGTAGGAGTTAAACATGGTTTTCTGGTTACTTGGAGAGTAGGAGTTAAACATGGTTCTGGTTACTTGGACAGTAGGAGTTAAAAATGGTTCTCTGGTGACTTGGAGGGTAGGAGTTAAATATGGTTCTCTGGTGACTTGGAGGGTAGGAATTAAATATGGTTGTGGTTTCTTGGAGGGTAGAAGTTAAACATGGTTTTCTGGTGACTTGGAGGGTAGGAGTTAAACATGGTTCTGGTTACTTGGAGGGTATGAGTTAAACATGGTTTTCTGGTTACTTGGAGAGTAGGAGTTAAACATGGTTCTGGTTACTTGGAGGGTAGGAGTTAAAAATGGTTCTCTGGTGACTTGGAGGGTAGGGGTTAAATATGGTTCTCTGGTGACTTGAGGGTAGGAATTAAATATGGTTGTGGTTTCTTGGAGGGTAGAGGTTAAACATGGTTTTCTGGTGACTTGGAGGGTAGGAGTTAAACATGTTTCTGGTTACTTGGAGGGTAGGAGTTAAACATGGTTCTCTGGTTACTTGGAGAGTAGGAGTTAAACATGGTTCTGGTTACTTGGAGGGTAGGAGTTAAACATTATTCTCTGGTGACTGAGGGTAGGACTTAAACATGGTTCTCTGGTGACTTGGAGGGTAGGAGTTAAACATGGTTCTGGTGACTTGGAGGGTAGGAGTTAAACATGGTTCTGGTTACTTGGAGGGTGGGAGTTAAACATGGTTTTCTGGTTACTTGGAGAGTAGGAGTTAAACATGGTTCTGGTTACTTGGAGAGTAGGAGTTAAACATGGTTTTCGGGTAACTTGGAGAGTAGGAGTTAAACATGGTTCTGGTTACTTGGAGGGTAGAGTTAAAAATAGTTCTCTGGTGACTTGGAGGGTAGGAGTTAAACATGGTTCTCTGATGACTTGGAGTGTAGGAGTTAAACATGGTTCTCTGGTGACTTGGAGGGTAGGAGTTAAACATGGTTCTGGTTACTTGGAGGGTAAGAGTTAAACATGGTTCTGGTTACTTGGAGGGTATGAGTAAAACATGGTTCTGGTTACTTGGAGGGTAGGAGTTAAACATGGTTCTCTGGTGACTTGGAGGGTAGGAGTTAAACATTATTCTCTGGTGACTGAGGGTAGGAGTTAAACATGGTTCTCTGGTGACTTGGAGGGTAGAGGTTAAACATGGTTCTGGTTACTTGGAGGGTAGTACTTAAACATGGTTCTGGTGACTTGGAGGGTAGGACTTAAACATGGTTCTCTGGTGACTTGGAGGGTAGGAGTTAAATATGGTTCTCTGGTGAATTGGAGGGTAGGAGTTAAATATGGTTTTGGTTTCTTGGAGGGTTGGAATTAAACATGGTTTTCTGGTGACTTGGAGGGTAGGAGTTAAACATGGTTCTGGTGACTTGGAGGGTAGGAGTTAAACATGGTTCTCTGGTGACTTGGAGTGTAGGAGTTAAATATGGTTCTGGTGACTTGGAGGGTAGGAGTTAAACATGGTTCTGGTTACTTGGAGGGTAGGAGTTAAACATGGTTTTCTGGTTACTTGGAGCGTAGGAGTTAAACATGGTTCTGGTTACTTGGAGGGTAGGAGTTAAAAATGGTTCTCTGGTGACTTGGAGGGTAGGGGTTAAATATGGTTCTCTGGTGACTTGGAGGGTAGGAATTAAATATGGTTGTGGTTTATTGGAGGGTAGAGGTTAAACATGGTTTTCTGGTGACTTGGAGGGTAGGAGTTAAACATGTTTCTGGTTACTTGGAGGGTAGGAGTTAAACATGGTTCTCTGGTTACTTGGAGAGTAGGAGTTAAACATGGTTCTGGTTACTTGGAGGGTAGGAGTTAAACATTATTCTCTGGTGACTGAGGGTAGGACTTAAACATGGTTCTCTCGTGACTTGGAGGGTAGGAGTTAAACATGGTTCTGGTGACTTGGAGGGTAGGAGTTAAACATGGTTCTGGTTACTTGGAGGGTGGGAGTTAAACATGGTTTTCTGGTTACTTGGAGAGTAGGAGTTAAACATGGTTCTGGTTACTTGGAGAGTAGGAGTTAAACATGGTTTTCGGGTAACTTGGAGAGTAGGAGTTAAACATGGTTCTGGTTACTTGGAGGGTAGAGTTAAAAATAGTTCTCTGGTGACTTGGAGGGTAGGAGTTAAACATGGTTCTCTGATGACTTGGAGTGTAGGAGTTAAACATGGTTCTCTGGTGACTTGGAGGGTAGGAGTTAAACATGGTTCTGGTTACTTGGAGGGTAAGAGTTAAACATGGTTCTGGTTACTTGGAGGGTATGAGTAAAACATGGTTCTGGTTACTTGGAGGGTAGGAGTTAAACATGGTTCTCTGGTGACTTGGAGGGTAGGAGTTAAACATTATTCTCTGGTGACTGAGGGTAGGAGTTAAACATGGTTCTCTGGTGACTTGGAGGGTAGAGGTTAAACATGGTTCTGGTTACTTGGAGGGTAGTACTTAAACATGGTTCTGGTGACTTGGAGGGTAGGACTTAAACATGGTTCTCTGGTGACTTGGAGGGTAGGAGTTAAATATGGTTCTCTGGTGAATTGGAGGGTAGGAGTTAAATATGGTTTTGGTTTCTTGGAGGGTTGGAATTAAACATGGTTTTCTGGTGACTTGGAGGGTAGGAGTTAAACATGGTTCTGGTGACTTGGAGGGTAGGAGTTAAACATGGTTCTCTGGTGACTTGGAGTGTAGGAGTTAAATATGGTTCTGGTGACTTGGAGGGTAGGAGTTAAACATGGTTCTGGTTACTTGGAGGGTAGGAGTTAAACATGGTTTTCTGGTTACTTGGAGCGTAGGAGTTAAACATGGTTCTGGTTACTTGGCGGGTAGGAGTTAAACATGGTTTTCTGGTTACTTGGAGAGTAGGAGTTAAACATGGTTCTGGTTACTTGGACAGTAGGAGTTAAAAATGGTTCTCTGGTGACTTGGAGGGTAGGAGTTAAATATGGTTCTCTGGTGACTTGGAGGGTAGGAATTAAATATGGTTGTGGTTTCTTGGAGGGTAGAGGTTAAACATGGTTTTCTGGTGACTTGGAGGGTAGGAGTTAAACATGGTTCTGGTTACTTGGAGGGTAGGAGTTAAACATGGTTTTCTGGTTACTTGGAGAGTAGGAGTTAAACATGGTTCTGGTTACTTGGAGGGTAGGAGTTAAAAATGGTTCTCTGGTGACTTGGAGGGTAGGGGTTAAATATGGTTCTCTGGTGACTTGGAGGGTAGGAATTAAATATGGTTGTGGTTTCTTGGAGGGTAGAGGTTAAACATGGTTTTCTGGTGACTTGGAGGGTAGGAGTTAAACATGTTTCTGGTTACTTGGAGGGTAGGAGTTAAACATGGTTCTCTGGTTACTTGGAGAGTAGGAGTTAAACATGGTTCTGGTTACTTGGAGGGTAGGAGTTAAACATTATTCTCTGGTGACTGAGGGTAGGACTTAAACATGGTTCTCTGGTGACTTGGAGGGTAGGAGTTAAACATGGTTCTGGTGACTTGGAGGGTAGGAGTTAAACATGGTTCTGGTTACTTGGAGGGTGGGAGTTAAACATGGTTTTCTGGTTACTTGGAGAGTAGGAGTTAAACATGGTTCTGGTTACTTGGAGAGTAGGAGTTAAACATGGTTTTCGGGTAACTTGGAGAGTAGGAGTTAAACATGGTTCTGGTTACTTGGAGGGTAGAGTTAAAAATAGTTCTCTGGTGACTTGGAGGGTAGGAGTTAAACATGGTTCTCTGATGACTTGGAGTGTAGGAGTTAAACATGGTTCTCTGGTGACTTGGAGGGTAGGAGTTAAACATGGTTCTGGTTACTTGGAGGGTAAGAGTTAAACATGGTTCTGGTTACTTGGAGGGTATGAGTAAAACATGGTTCTGGTTACTTGGAGGGTAGGACTTAAACATGGTTCTCTGGTGACTTGGAGGGTAGGAGTTAAATATGGTTCTCTGGTGAATTGGAGGGTAGGAGTTAAATATGGTTTTGGTTTCTTGGAGGGTTGGAATTAAACATGGTTTTCTGGTGACTTGGAGGGTAGGAGTTAAACATGGTTCTGGTGACTTGGAGGGTAGGAGTTAAACATGGTTCTCTGATGACTTGGAGGGTAGGCGTTAAACATGGTTCTGGTTACTTGGAGGGTAGGAGTTAAACATGGTTCTGGTTACTTTGAGGGTAGGAGTTAAACATGGTTCTGGTTACTTGGAGGGTAGGAGTTAAACATGGTTCTGGTTACTTGGAGGGTAGGAGTAAAACATGGTTCTGGTTACTTGGAGGGTAGGAGTTAAACATGGTTCTCTGGTGACTTGGAGTGTAGGACTTAAACATGGTTCTGGTTACTTGGAGAGTAGGAGTTAAACATGGTTCTCTGGTGACTTGGAGGGTAGGAGTTAAACATGGTTCTTGTTACTTGGAGGGTTGGAGTTAAACATGGTTCTCTGGTGACTTGGAGTGTAGGAGTTAAACATGGTTCTGGTTACATGGAGGGTAGGAGTTAAACATGGTTCTCTGGTGACTTGGAGGGTAGGAGTTAAACATTATTCTCTGGTGACTGAGGGTAGGAGTTAAACATGGTTCTCTGGTGACTTGGAGGGTAGGAGTTAAACATGGTTCTGGTTACTTGGAGGGTAGTACTTAAACATGGTTCTGGTGACTTGGAGGGTAGGACTTAAACATGGTTCTCTGGTGACTTGGAGGGTAGGAGTTAAATATGGTTCTCTGGTGAATTGGAGGGTAGGAGTTAATTATGGTTTTGGTTTCTTGGAGGGTTGGAATTAAACATGGTTTTCTGGTGACTTGGAGGGTAGGAGTTAAACATGGTTCTGGTGACTTGGAGGGTAGGAGTTAAACATGGTTCTCTGGTGACTTGGAGGGTAGGAGTTAAACATGGTTCTGGTTACTTGGAGGGTAGGAGTTAAACATGGTTTTCTGGTTACTTGGAGAGTAGGAGTTAAACATGGTTCTGGTTACTTGGAGGGTAGGAGTTAAAAATGGTTCTCTGGTGACTTGGAGGGTAGGGGTTAAATATGGTTCTCTGGTGACTTGGAGGGTAGGAATTAAATATGGTTGTGGTTTCTTGGAGGGTAGAGGTTAAACATGGTTTTCTGGTGACTTGGAGGGTAGGAGTTAAACATGTTTCTGGTTACTTGGAGGGTAGGAGTTAAACATGGTTCTCTGGTTACTTGGAGAGTAGGAGTTAAACATGGTTCTGGTTACTTGGAGGGTAGGAGTTAAACATTATTCTCTGGTGACTGAGGGTAGGACTTAAACATGGTTCTCTGGTGACTTGGAGGGTAGGAGTTAAACATGGTTCTGGTGACTTGGAGGGTAGGAGTTAAACATGGTTCTGGTTACTTGGAGGGTGGGAGTTAAACATGGTTTTCTGGTTACTTGGAGAGTAGGAGTTAAACATGGTTCTGGTTACTTGGAGAGTAGGAGTTAAACATGGTTTTCGGGTAACTTGGAGAGTAGGAGTTAAACATGGTTCTGGTTACTTGGAGGGTAGAGTTAAAAATAGTTCTCTGGTGACTTGGAGGGTAGGAGTTAAACATGGTTCTCTGATGACTTGGAGTGTAGGAGTTAAACATGGTTCTCTGGTGACTTGGAGGGTAGGAGTTAAACATGGTTCTGGTTACTTGGAGGGTAAGAGTTAAACATGGTTCTCTGATGACTTGGAGGGTAGGCGTTAAACATGGTTCTGGTTACTTGGAGGGTAGGAGTTAAACATGGTTCTCTGGTGACTTGGAGTGTAGGAGTTAAACATGGTTCTGGTTACTTTGAGGGTAGGAGTTAAACATGGTTCTGGTTACTTGGAGGGTAGGAGTTAAACATGGTTCTGGTTACTTGGAGGGTAGGAGTAAAACATGGTTCTGGTTACTTGGAGGGTAGGAGTTAAACATGGTTCTCTGGTGACTTGGAGTGTAGGACTTAAACATGGTTCTGGTTACTTGGAGAGTAGGAGTTAAACATGGTTCTCTGGTGACTTGGAGGGTAGGAGTTAAACATGGTTCTTGTTACTTGGAGGGTTGGAGTTAAACATGGTTCTCTGGTGACTTGGAGTGTAGGAGTTAAACATGGTTCTGGTTACATGGAGGGTAGGAGTTAAACATGGTTCTCTGGTGACTTGGAGGGTAGGAGTTAAACATTATTCTCTGGTGACTGAGGGTAGGAGTTAAACATGGTTCTCTGGTGACTTGGAGGGTAGGAGTTAAACATGGTTCTGGTTACTTGGAGGGTAGTACTTAAACATGGTTCTGGTGACTTGGAGGGTAGGACTTAAACATGGTTCTCTGGTGACTTGGAGGGTAGGAGTTAAATATGGTTCTCTGGTGAATTGGAGGGTAGGAGTTAATTATGGTTTTGGTTTCTTGGAGGGTTGGAATTAAACATGGTTTTCTGGTGACTTGGAGGGTAGGAGTTAAACATGGTTCTGGTGACTTGGAGGGTAGGAGTTAAACATGGTTCTCTGGTGACTTGGAGGGTAGGAGTTAAACATGGTTCTGGTTACTTGGAGGGTAGTACTTAAACATGGTTCTGGTGACTTGGAGGGTAGGACTTAAACATGGTTCTCTGGTGACTTGGAGGGTAGGAGTTAAATATGGTTCTCTGGTGAATTGGAGGGTAGGAGTTAAATATGGTTTTGGTTTCTTGGAGGGTTGGAATTAAACATGGTTTTCTGGTGACTTGGAGGGTAGGAGTTAAACATGGTTCTGGTGACTTGGAGGGTAGGAGTTAAACATGGTTCTCTGATGACTTGGAGGGTAGGAGTTAAACATGGTTCTCGTTACTTGGAGGGTAGGAGTTAAACATGGTTCTGGTTACTTGGAGGGTAGGAGTTAAACATGGTTCTCTGGTGACTTGGAGTGTAGGAGTTAAACATGGTTCTGGTTACTTTGAGGGTAGGAGTTAAACATGGTTCTGGTTACTTGGAGGGTAGGAGTTAAACATGGTTCTGGTTACTTGGAGGGTAGGAGTAAAACATGGTTCTGGTTACTTGGAGGGTAAGAATTAAACATGGTTCTCTGGTGACTTGGAGTGTAGGAGTTAAACATGGTTCTGGTTACTTGGAGAGTAGGAGTTAAACATGGTTCTCTGGTGACTTGGAGGGTAGGAGTTAAACATGGTTCTGGTTACTTGGAGGGTAGGAGTTAAACATGGTTCTCTGGTGACTTGGAGTGTAGGAGTTAAACATGGTTCTGGTTACATGGAGGGTAGGAGTTAAACATGGTTCTCTGGTGACTTGGAGGGTAGGAGTTAAACATTATTCTCTGGTGACTGAGGGTAGGAGTTAAACATGGTTCTCTGGTGACTTGGAGGGTAGAGGTTAAACATGGTTCTGGTTACTTGGAGGGTAGTACTTAAACATGGTTCTGGTGACTTGGAGGGTAGGACTTAAACATGGTTCTCTGGTGACTTGGAGGGTAGGAGTTAAATATGGTTCTCTGGTGAATTGGAGGGTAGGAGTTAAATATGGTTTTGGTTTCTTGGAGGGTTGGAATTAAACATGGTTTTCTGGTGACTTGGAGGGTAGGAGTTAAACATGGTTCTGGTGACTTGGAGGGTAGGAGTTAAACATGGTTCTCTGGTGACTTGGAGGGTAGGAGTTAAATATGGTTCTGGTGACTTGGAGGGTAGGAGTTAAACATGGTTCTGGTTACTTGGAGGGTAGGAGTTAAACATGGTTTTCTGGTTACTTGGAGAGTAGGAGTTAAACATGGTTCTGGTTACTTGGCGGGTAGGAGTTAAACATGGTTTTCTGGTTACTTGGAGAGTAGGAGTTAAACATGGTTCTGGTTACTTGGAGGGTAGGAGTTAAAAATGGTTCTCTGGTGACTTGGAGGGTAGGAGTTAAATATGGTTCTCTGGTGACTTGGAGGGTAGGAATTAAATATGGTTGTGGTTTCTTGGAGGGTAGAGGTTAAACATAGTTTTCTGGTGACTTGGAGGGTAGGAGTTAAACATGGTTCTGGTTACTTGGAGGGTAGGAGTTAAACATGGTTTTCTGGTTACTTGGAGAGTAGGAGTTAAACATGGTTCTGGTTACTTGGAGGGTAGGAGTTAAAAATGGTTCTCTGGTGACTTGGAGTGTAGGAGTTAAACATGGTTCTGGTTACATGGAGGGTAGGAGTTAAACATGGTTCTCTGGTGACTTGGAGGGTAGGAGTTAAACATTATTCTCTGGTGACTGAGGGTAGGAGTTAAACATGGTTCTCTGGTGACTTGGAGGGTAGGAGTTAAATATGGTTCTGGTGACTTGGAGGGTAGGAGTTAAACATGGTTCTGGTTACTTGGAGGGTAGTACTTAAACATGGTTCTGGTGACTTGGAGGGTAGGACTTAAACATGGTTCTCTGGTGACTTGGAGGGTAGGAGTTAAATATGGTTCTCTGGTGAATTGGAGGGTAGGAGTTAAATATGGTTTTGGTTTCTTGGAGGGTTGGAATTAAACATGGTTTTCTGGTGACTTGGAGGGTAGGAGTTAAACATGGTTCTGGTGACTTGGAGGGTAGGAGTTAAACATGGTTCTCTGGTGACTTGGAGGGTAGGAGTTAAATATGGTTCTGGTGACTTGGAGGGTAGGAGTTAAACATGGTTCTGGTTACTTGGAGGGTAGGAGTTAAACATGGTTTTCTGGTTACTTGGAGAGTAGGAGTTAAACATGGTTCTGGTTACTTGGCGGGTAGGAGTTAAACATGGTTTTCTGGTTACTTGGAGAGTAGGAGTTAAACATGGTTCTGGTTACTTGGAGGGTAGGAGTTAAAAATGGTTCTCTGGTGACTTGGAGGGTAGGAGTTAAATATGGTTCTCTGGTGACTTGGAGGGTAGGAATTAAATATGGTTGTGGTTTCTTGGAGGGTAGAGGTTAAACATGGTTTTCTGGTGACTTGGAGGGTAGGAGTTAAACATGGTTCTGGTTACTTGGAGGGTAGGAGTTAAACATGGTTTTCTGGTTACTTGGAGAGTAGGAGTTAAACATGGTTCTGGTTACTTGGAGGGTAGGAGTTAAAAATGGTTCTCTGGTGACTTGGAGTGTAGGAGTTAAACATGGTTCTGGTTACATGGAGGGTAGGAGTTAAACATGGTTCTCTGGTGACTTGGAGGGTAGGAGTTAAACATTATTCTCTGGTGACTGAGGGTAGGAGTTAAACATGGTTCTCTGGTGACTTGGAGGGTAGGAGTTAAATATGGTTCTGGTGACTTGGAGGGTAGGAGTTAAACATGGTTCTGGTTACTTGGAGGGTAGGAGTTAAACATGGTTCTCTGGTGACTTGGAGGGTAGGAGTTAAATATGGTTCTCTAGTGAATTGGAGGGTAGGAGTTAAATATGGTTCTCTGGTGAATTGGAGGGTAGGAGTTAAATATGGTTTTGGTTTCTTGGAGGGTTGGAATTAAACATGGTTTTCTGGTGACTTGGAGGGTAGGAGTTAAACATGGTTCTGGTTACTTGGAGGGTTGGAGTTAAACATGGTTCTCTGGTGACTTGGAGTGTAGGAGTTAAACATGGTTCTGGTTACATGGAGGGTAGGAGTTAAACATGGTTCTCTGGTGACTTGGAGGGTAGGAGTTAAACATTATTCTCTGGTGACTGAGGGTAGGAGTTAAACATTGTTCTCTGGTGACTTGGAGGGTAGTACTTAAACATGGTTCTGGTGACTTGGAGGGTAGGACTTAAACATGGTTCTCTAGTGACTTGGAGGGTAGGAGTTAAATATGGTTATCTGGTGAATTGGAGGGTAGGAGTTAATTATGGTTTTGGTTTCTTGGAGGGTTGGAATTAAACATGGTTTTGGTTTCTTGGAGGGTAGGAGTTAAACATGGTTCTCTGGTGACTTGGAGGGTAGGAGTTAAATATGGTTCTGGTGACTTGGAGGGTAGGAGTTAAACATGGTTCTGGTTACTTGGAGGGTAGGAGTTAAACATGGTTTTCAGGTTACTTGGAGAGTAGGAGTTAAACATGGTTCTGGTTACTTGGCGGGTAGGAGTTAAACATGGTTTTCTGGTTACTTGGAGAGTAGGAGTTAAACATGGTTCTGGTTACTTGGAGGGTAGGAGTTAAAAATGGTTCTCTGGTGACTTGGAGGGTAGGAGTTAAATATGGTTCTCTGGTGACTTGGAGGGTAGGAATTAAATATGGTTGTGGTTTCTTGGAGGGTAGAGGTTAAACATGGTTTTCTGGTGACTTGGAGGGTAGGAGTTAAACATGGTTCTGGTTACTTGGAGGGTAGGAGTTAAACATGGTTTTCTGGTTACTTGGAGAGTAGGAGTTAAACATGTTTCTGGTTACTTGGAGGGTAGGAGTTAAACATGGTTCTCTGGTTACTTGGAGAATAGGAGTTAAACATGGTTCTGGTTACTTGGAGGGTAGGAGTTAAACATTATTCTCTGGTGACTGAGGGTAGGAATTAAATATGGTTGTGGTTTCTTGGAGGGTAGAGGTTAAACATGGTTTTCTGGTGACTTGGAGGGTAGGAGTTAAACATGGTTCTGGTTACTTGGAGGGTAGGAGTTAAACATGGTTTTCTGGTTACTTGGAGAGTAGGAGTTAAACATGTTTCTGGTTACTTGGAGGGTAGGAGTTAAACATGGTTCTCTGGTTACTTGGAGAGTAGGAGTTAAACATGGTTCTGGTTACTTGGAGGGTAGGAGTTAAACATTATTCTCTGGTGACTGAGGGTAGGACTTAAACATGGTTCTCTGGTGACTTGGAGGGTAGGAGTTAAACATGGTTCTGGTTACTTGGAGGGTAGTACTTAAACATGGTTCTGGTGACTTGGAGGGTAGGAGTTAAACATGGTTCTGGTGACTTGGAGGGTAGGAGTTAAACATGGTTCTCTGGTGACTTGGAGGGTAGGAGTTAAATATGGTTCTGGTTTCTTGGAGGGTAGGAGTTAAACATGGTTTTCTGGTGACTTGGAGGGTAGGAGTTAAACATGGTTCTGGTTACTTGGAGGGTAGGAGTTAAACATGGTTTTCTGGTGACTTGGAGGGTAGGAGTTAAACATGGTTCTGGTTACTTGGAGGGTGGGAGTTAAACATGGTTTTCTGGTTACTTGGAGAGTAGGAGTTAAACATGGTTCTGGTTACTTGGAGAGTAGGAGTTAAACATGGTTTTCGGGTTACTTGGAGAGTAGGAGTTAAACATGGTTCTGGTTACTTGGAGGGTAGAGTTAAAAATGGTTCTCTGGTGACTTGGAGGGTAGGAGTTAAACATGGTTCTCTGATGACTTGGAGTGTAGGAGTTAAACATGGTTCTCTGGTGACTTGGAGGGTAGGAGTTAAACATGGTTCTGGTTACTTGGAGGGTAAGAGTTAAACATGGTTCTGGTTACTTGGAGGGTAGGAGTTAAACATGGTTCTCTGGTGACTTGGAGTGTAGGAGTTAAACATGGTTCTGGTTACTTGGAGAGTAGGAGTTAAACATGGTTCTCTGGTGACTTGGATGGTAGGAGTTAAACATGGTTCTCTGGTGACTGAGGGTAGGAGATAAACATGGTTCTCTGGTGACTTGGAGGGTAGGAGTTAAACATGGTTCTGGTTACTTGGAGGGTAGAGTTAAAAATGGTTCTCTGGTGACTTGGAGGGTAGGAGTTAAACATGGTTCTCTGATGACTTGGAGTGTAGGAGTTAAACATGGTTCTCTGGTGACTTGGAGGGTAGGAGTTAAACATGGTTCTGGTTACTTGGAGGGTAAGAGTTAAACATGGTTCTGGTTACTTGGAGGGTAGGAGTTAAACATGGTTCTCTGGTGACTTGGAGTGTAGGAGTTAAACATGGTTCTGGTTACTTGGAGAGTAGGAGTTAAACATGGTTCTCTGGTGACTTGGATGGTAGGAGTTAAACATGGTTCTCTGGTGACTGAGGGTAGGAGATAAACATGGTTCTCTGGTGACTTGGAGGGTAGGAGTTAAACATGGTTCTGGTTACTTGGAGGGTAGTACTTAAACATGGTTCTGGTGACTTGGGGGGTAGGACATAAACATGGTTCTCTGGTGACTTGGAGGGTAGGAGTTAAACATGGTTCTGGTTACCTGGAGGGTAGTACTTAAACATGGTTCTGGTGACTTGGAGGGTAGGAGTTAAACATGGTTCTCTGGTGACATGCAGGGTAGGAGTTAAATATGGTTCTCTGGTGACTTGGAGGGTAGGAGTTAAATATGGTTCTGGTTTCTTGGAGGGTTGGAGTTAAACATGGTTTTCTGGTGACTTGGAGGGTAGGAGTTAAACATGGTTCTGGTTACTTGGAGGGTAGGAGTTAAACATGGTTCTGGTTACTTGGAGGGTAGTACTTAAACATGGTTCTGGTGACTTGGAGGGTAGGAGTTAAACATGGTTCTCTGGTGACTTGGAGGTTAGGAGTTAAATATGGTTCTGGTGACTTGGAGGGTAGGAGTTAAACATGTTTCTCTGGTGACTTGGAGGGTAGGAGTTAAACATTATTCTCTGGTGACTGAGGGTAGGAGTTAAACATGGTTCTCTGGTGACTTGGAGGGTAGTACTTAAACATGGTTCTGGTGACTTGGAGGGTAGGACTTAAACATGGTTCTCTGGTGACTTGGAGTGTAGGAGTTAAATATGGTTCTCTGGTGAATTGGAGGGTAGGAGTTAAATATGGTTTTGGTTTCTTGGAGGGTTGGAATTAAACATGGTTTTCTGGTGACTTGGATGGTAGGAGTTAAACATGGTTCTGGTTACTTGGAGAGTAGGAGTTAAACATGGTTCTCTGGTGACTTGGAGGGTAGGAGTTAAACATGGTTCTGGATACTTGGAGGGTAGGAGTTAAACATGGTTTTCTGGTTACTTGGAGAGTAGGAGTTAAATATGGTTCTGGTTACTTGGAGGGTAGGAGTTAAACATGGTTCTCTGGTGACTTGGAGGGTAGGAGTTAAACATGGTTCTGGTTACATGGATGGTAGGAGTTAAACATGGTTCTCTGGTGACTGAGGGTAGGAGATAAACATGGTTCTCTGGTGACTTGGAGGGTAGGAGTTAAACATGGTTCTGGTTACTTGGAGGGTAGTACTTAAACATGGTTCTGGTGACTTGGAGGGTAGGACATAAACATGGTTCTCTGGTGACTTGGAGGGTAGGAGTTAAACATGGTTCTGGTTACCTGGAGGGTAGTACTTAAACATGGTTCTGGTGACTTGGAGGGTAGGAGTTAAACATGGTTCTCTGGTGACATGGAGGGTAGGAGTTAAATATGGTTCTCTGGTGACTTGGAGGGTAGGAGTTAAATATGGTTCTGGTTACTTGGAGGGTAGGAGTTAAACATGGTTTTCTGGTGACTTGGAGGGTAGGAGTTAAACATGGTTCTGGTTACTTGGAGGGTGGGAGTTAAACATGGTTTTCTGGTTACTTGGAGAGTAGGAGTTAAACATGGTTCTGGTTACTTGGAGAGTAGGAGTTAAACATGGTTTTCGGGTTACTTGGAGAGTAGGAGTTAAACATGGTTCTGGTTACTTGGAGGGTAGAGTTAAAAATGGTTCTCTGGTGACTTGGAGGGTAGGAGTTAAACATGGTTCTCTGATGACTTGGAGTGTAGGAGTTAAACATGGTTCTCTGGTGACTTGGAGGGTAGGAGTTAAACATGGTTCTGGTTACTTGGAGGGTAAGAGTTAAACATGGTTCTGGTTACTTGGAGGGTATGAGTAAAACATGGTTCTGGTTACTTGGAGGGTAGGAGTTAAACATGGTTCTCTGGTGACTTGGAGTGTAGGAGTTAAACATGGTTCTGGTTACTTGGAGAGTAGGAGTTAAACATGGTTCTCTGGTGACTTGGAGGGTAGGACATAAACATGGTTCTCTGGTGACTTGGAGGGTAGGAGTTAAACATGGTTCTGGTTACCTGGAGGGTAGTACTTAAACATGGTTCTGGTGTCTTGGAGGGTAGGAGTTAAACACGGTTCTGGTTACTTGGAGGGTAGTACTTAAACATGGTTCTGGTGACTTGGAGGGTAGGAGTTAAACATGGTTCTCTGGTGACATGCAGGGTAGGAGTTAAATATGGTTCTCTGGTGACTTGGAGGGTAGGAGTTAAATATGGTTCTGGTTTCTTGGAGGGTTGGAGTTAAACATGGTTTTCTGGTGACTTGGATGGTAGGAGTTCAACATGGTTCTGGTTACTTGGAGGGTAGGAGTTAAACATGGTTCTGGTTACTTGGAGGGTAGTACTTAAACATGGTTCTGGTGACTTGGAGGGTAGGAGTTAAACATGGTTCTCTGGTGACTTGGAGGTTAGGAGTTAAATATGGTTCTGGTGACTTGGAGGGTAGGAGTTAAACATGTTTCTCTGGTGACTTGGAGGGTAGGAGTTAAACATTATTCTCTGGTGACTGAGGGTAGGAGTTAAACATGGTTCTCTGGTGACTTGGAGGGTAGTACTTAAACATGGTTCTGGTGACTTGGAGGGTAGGACTTAAACATGGTTCTCTGGTGACTTGGAGGGTAGGAGTTAAATATGGTTCTCTGGTGAATTGGAGGGTAGGAGTTAAATATGGTTTTGTTTTCTTGGAGGGTTGGAATTAAACATGGTTTTCTGGTGACTTGGAGGGTAGGAGTTAAACATGGTTCTGGTTACTTGGAGAGTAGGAGTTAAACATGGTTCTCTGGTGACTTGGAGGGTAGGAGTTAAACATGGTTCTGGATACTTGGAGGGTAGGAGTTAAACATGGTTTTCTGGTTACTTGGAGAGTAGGAGTTAAATATGGTTCTGGTTACTTGGAGGGTAGGAGTTAAACATGGTTCTGGTTACATGGATGGTAGGAGTTAAACATGGTTCTCTGGTGACTGAGGGTAGGAGATAAACATGGTTCTCTGGTGACTTGGAGGGTAGGAGTTAAACATGGTTCTGGTTACTTGGAGGGTAGTACTTAAACATGGTTCTGGTGACTTGGAGGGTAGGACATAAACATGGTTCTCTGGTGACTTGGAGGGTAGGAGTTAAACATGGTTCTGGTTACCTGGAGGGTAGTACTTAAACATGGTTCTGGTGACTTGGAGGGTAGGAGTTAAACATGGTTCTCTGGTGACATGGAGGGTAGGAGTTAAATATGGTTCTCTGGTGACTTGGAGGGTAGGAGTTAAATATGGTTCTGGTTTCTTGGAGGGTTGGAGTTAAACATGGTTTTCTGGTGACTTGGAGGGTAGGAGTTAAACATGGTTCTGGTTACTTGGAGGGTAGGAGTTAAACATGGTTCTGGTTACTTGGAGGGTAGTACTTAAACATGGTTCTGGTGACTTGGAGGGTAGGAGTTAAACATGGTTCTCTGGTGACTTGGAGGTTAGGAGTTAAATATGGTTCTGGTGACTTGGAGGGTAGGAGTTAAACATGGTTCTCTGGTGACTTGGAGGGTAGGAGTTAAACATTATTCTCTGGTGACTGAGGGTAGGAGTTAAACATGGTTCTCTGGTGACTTGGAGGGTAGTACTTAAACATGGTTCTGGTGACTTGGAGGGTAGGACTTAAACATGGTTCTCTGGTGACTTGGAGGGTAGGAGTTAAATATGGTTCTCTGGTGAATTGGAGGGTAGGAGTTAAATATGGTTTTGGTTTCTTGGAGGGTTGGAATTAAACATGGTTTTCTGGTGACTTGGAGGGTAGGAGTTAAACATTATTCTCTGGTGACTGAGGGTAGGAGTTAAACATGGTTCTCTGGTGACTTGGAGGGTAGTACTTAAACATGGTTCTGGTGACTTGGAGGGTAGGACTTAAACATGGTTCTCTGGTGACTTGGAGGGTAGGAGTTAAATATGGTTATCTGGTGAATTGGAGGGTAGGAGTTAAATATGGTTTTGGTTTCTTGGAGGGTTGGAATTAAACATGGTTTTCTGGTGACTTGGAGGGTAGGATTTTAAACATGGTTCTGGTGAGTTGGAGGGTAGAGGTTAAACATGGTTCTCTGGTGACTTGGAGGGTAGGAGTTAAATATGGTTCTGGTGACTTGGAGGGTAGGAGTTAAACATGGTTCTGGTTACTTGGAGGGTAGGAGTTAAACATGGTTTTCTGGTTACTTGGAGAGTAGGAGTTAAACATGGTTCTGGTTACTTGGCGGGTAGGAGTTAAACATGGTTTTCTGGTTACTTGGAGAGTAGGAGTTAAACATGGTTCTGGTTACTTGGAGGGTAGGAGTTAAAAATGGTTCTCTGGTGACTTGGAGGGTAGGAGTTAAATATGGTTCTCTGGTGACTTGGAGGGTAGGAATTAAATATGGTTGTGGTTTCTTGGAGGGTAGAGGTTAAACATGGTTTTCTGGTGACTTGGAGGGTAGGAGTTAAACATGGTTCTGGTTACTTGGAGGGTAGGAGTTAAACATGGTTTTCTGGTTACTTGGAGAGTAGGAGTTAAACATGGTTCTGGTTACTTGGAGGGTAGGAGTTAAACATTATTCTCTGGTGACTGAGGGTAGGACTTAAACATGGTTCTCTGGTGACTTGGAGGGTAGGAGTTAAACATGGTTCTGGTTACTTGGAGGGTAGTACTTAAACATGGTTCTGGTGACGTGGAGGGTAGGAGTTAAACATGGTTCTGGTGACTTGGAGGGTAGGAGTTAAACATGGTTCTCTGGTGACTTGGAGGGTAGGAGTTAAATATGGTTCTGGTTTCTTGGAGGGTAGGAGTTAAACATGGTTTTCTGGTGACTTGGAGGGTAGGAGTTAAACATGGTTCTGGTTACTTGGAGGGTAGGAGTTAAACATGGTTTTCTGGTGACTTGGAGGGTAGGAGTTAAACATGGTTCTGGTTACTTGGAGGGTGGGAGTTAAACATGGTTTTCTGGTTACTTGGAGAGTAGGAGTTAAACATGGTTCTGATTACTTGGAGAGTAGGAGTTAAACATGGTTTTCGGGTTACTTGGAGAGTAGGAGTTAAACATGGTTCTGGTTACTTGGAGGGTAGAGTTAAAAATGGTTCTCTGGTGACTTGGAGGGTAGGAGTTAAACATGGTTCTCTGATGACTTGGAGTGTAGGAGTTAAACATGGTTCTCTGGTGACTTGGAGGGTAGGAGTTAAACATGGTTCTGGTTACTTGGAGGGTAGGAGTTAAAAATGGTTCTCTGGTGACTTGGAGGGTAGGAGTTAAATATGGTTCTCTGGTGACTTGGAGGGTAGGAATTAAATATGGTTGTGGTTTCTTGGAGGGTAGAGGTTAAACATGGTTTTCTGGTGACTTGGAGGGTAGGAGTTAAACATGGTTCTGGTTACTTGGAGGGTAGGAGTTAAACATGGTTTTCTGGTTACTTGGAGAGTAGGAGTTAAACATGTTTCTGGTTACTTGGAGGGTAGGAGTTAAACATGGTTCTCTGGTTACTTGGAGAGTAGGAGTTAAACATGGTTCTGGTTACTTGGAGGGTAGGAGTTAAACATTATTCTCTGGTGACTGAGGGTAGGACTTAAACATGGTTCTCTGGTGACTTGGAGGGTAGGAGTTAAACATGGTTCTGGTTACTTGGAGGGTAGTACTTAAACATGGTTCTGGTGACGTGGAGGGTAGGAGTTAAACATGGTTCTGGTGACTTGGAGTGTAGGAGTTAAACATGGTTCTCTGGTGACTTGGAGGGTAGGAGTTAAATATGGTTCTGGTTTCTTGGAGGGTAGGAGTTAAACATGGTTTTCTGGTGACTTGGAGGGTAGGAGTTAAACATGGTTCTGGTTACTTGGAGGGTAGGAGTTAAACATGGTTTTCTGGTGACTTGGAGGGTAGGAGTTAAACATGGTTCTGGTTACTTGGAGGGTGGGAGTTAAACATGGTTTTCTGGTTACTTGGAGAGTAGGACTTAAACATGGTTCTGATTACTTGGAGAGTAGGAGTTAAACATGGTTTTCGGGTTACTTGGAGAGTAGGAGTTAAACATGATTCTGGTTACTTGGAGAGTAGGAGTTAAACATGGTTCTGGTTACTTGGCGGGTAGGAGTTAAACATGGTTTTCTGGTTACTTGGAGAGTAGGAGTTAAACATGGTTCTGGTTACTTGGAGGGTAGGAGTTAAACATGGTTCTCTGGTGACTTGGAGGGTAGGAGTTAAATATGGTTCTCTGGTGACTTGGAGGGTAGGAGTTAAATATGGTTGTGGTTTCTTGGAGGGTAGAGGTTAAACATGGTTTTCTGGTGACTTGGAGGGTAGGAGTTAAACATGGTTCTGGATACTTGGAGGGTAGGAGTTAAACATGGTTTTCTGGTTACTTGGAGAGTAGGAGTTAAACATGGTTCTGGTTACTTGGAGGGTAGGAGTTAAACATGGTTCTCTGGTGACTTGGAGGGTAGGAGCTAAACATGGTTCTGGTTACTTGGAGGGTAGGAGTTAAACATGGTTCTCTGGTGACTTGGAGGGTAGGAGTTAAACATGGTTCTGGTGACTTGGAGGGTAGGAGTTAAACACGGTTCTCTGGTGACTTGGAGGGTAGGAGTTAAACAAGGTTCTGGTTACTTGGAGGGTAGGAGTTAAACATGGTTATCTGGTGACTTGGAGGGTAGGAGTTAAACATTATTCTCTGGTGACTGAGGGTAGGACTTAAACATGGTTCTCTGGTGACTTGGAGGGTAGGAGTTAAACATGGTTCTGGTTACTTGGAGGGTAGTACTTAAACATGGTTCTGGTGACTTGGAGGGTAGGAGTTAAACATGGTTCTGGTGACTTGGAGGGTAGGAGTTAAACATGGTTCTCTGGTGACTTGGAGGGTAGGAGTTAAATATGGTTCTGGTTTCTTGGATGGTAGGAGTTAAACATGGTTTTCTGGTGACTTGGAGGGTAGGAGTTAAACATGGTTCTGGTTACTTGGAGGGTAGGAGTTAAACATGGTTTTCTGGTTACTTGGAGAGTAGGAGTTAAACATGGTTCTGGTTACTTGGAGGGTAGGAGTTAAACATGGTTTTCTGGTTACTTGGAGTGTAGGAGTTAAACATGGTTCTGGTTACTTGGAGGGTAGGAGTTAAACATGGTTCTGGTTACTTGGAGGGTAGGAGTTAAACATGGTTCTCTGGTGACTTGGATGGTAGGAGTTAAACATGGTTCTCTGGTGACTGAGGGTAGGAGTTAAATATGGTTCTGGTGACTTGGAGGGTAGGAGTTAAACATGGTTCTGGTTACTTGGAGGGTAGGAGTTAAACATGGTTTTCTGGTTACTTGGAGAGTAGGAGTTAAACATGGTTCTGGTTACTTGGCGGGTAGGAGTTAAACATGGTTTTCTGGTTACTTGGAGAGTAGGAGTTAAACATGGTTCTGGTTACTTGGAGGGTAGGAGTTAAACATGGTTCTCTGGTGACTTGGAGGGTAGGAGTTAAATATGGTTCTCTGGTGACTTGGAGTGTAGGAGTTAAACATGGTTCTGGTTACATGGATGGTAGGAGTTAAACATGGTTCTCTGGTGACTGAGGGTAGGAGTTAAACATGGTTCTCTGGTGACTTGGAGGGTAGGAGTTAAACATGGTTCTGGTTACTTGGAGGGTAGTACTTAAACATGGTTCTGGTGACTTGGAGGGTAGGACATAAACATGGTTCTCTGGTGACTTGGAGGGTAGGAGTTAAACATGGTTCTGGTTACCTGGAGGGTAGTACTTAAACATGGTTCTGGTGACTTGGAGGGTAGGAGTTAAATATGGTTCTCTGGTGACTTGGAGGGTAGGAGTTAAACATGGTTCTCTGGTGACTTGGAGGGTAGGAGTTAAACATGGTTCTGGTTACTTGGAGGGTAGTACTTAAACATGGTTCTGGTGACTTGGAGGGTAGGACATAAACATGGTTCTCTGGTGACTTGGAGGGTAGGAGTTAAACATGGTTCTGGTTACCTGGAGGGTAGTACTTAAACATGGTTCTGGTGACTTGGAGGGTAGGAGTTAAATATGGTTCTCTGGTGACTTGGAGGGTAGGAGTTAAACATGGTTCTCTGGTGACTTGGAGGGTAGGAGTTAAATATGGTTCTGGTGACTTGGAGGGTAGGAGTTAAACATGATTCTGGTTACTTGGAGGGTAGGAGTTAAACATGGTTCTCTGGTTACTTGGAGAGTAGGAGTTAAACATGGTTCTGGTTACTTGGAGGGTAGGAGTTAAACATTATTCTCTGGTGACTGAGGGTAGGAGTTAAACATGGTTCTCTGGTGACTTGGAGGGTAGGAGTTAAACATGGTTCTGGTTACTTGGAGGGTAGTACTTAAACATGGTTCTGGTGACGTGGAGGGTAGGAGTTAAACATGGTTCTGGTGACTTGGAGTGTAGGAGTTAAACATGGTTCTCTGGTGACTTGGAGGGTAGGAGTTAAATATGGTTCTGGTTTCTTGGAGGGTAGGAGTTAAACATGGTTTTCTGGTGACTTGGAGGGTAGGAGTTAAACATGGTTCTGGTTACTTGGAGGGTAGGAGTTAAACATGGTTTTCTGGTGACTTGGAGGGTAGGAGTTAAACATGGTTCTGGTTACTTGGAGGGTAGGAGTTAAACATGGTTTTCTGGTTACTTGGAGAGTAGGAGTTAAACATGGTTCTGATTACTTGGAGAGGGTAGGAGTTAAACATGGTTTTCTGGTTACTTGGAGGGTAGGAGTTAAACATGGTTTCTGGTTACTTGGAGAGTAGGAGTTAAACATGGTTCTGGTTACTTGGAGGGTAGGAGTTAAACATGGTTTTCTGGTTACTTGGAGAGTAGGAGTTAAACATGGTTCTGGTTACTTGGAGGGTAGGAGTTAAACATGGTTCTCTGGTGACTTGGAGGGTAGGAGTTAAATATGGTTCTCTGGTGACTTGGAGGGTAGGAGTTAAATATGGTTGTGGTTTCTTGGAGGGTAGAGGTTAAACATGGTTTTCTGGTGACTTGGAGGGTAGGAGTTAAACATGGTTCTGGATACTTGGAGGGTAGGAGTTAAACATGGTTTTCTGGTTACTTGGAGAGTAGGAGTTAAACATGGTTCTGGTTACTTGGAGGGTAGGAGTTAAACATGGTTCTCTGGTGACTTGGAGGGTAGGAGCTAAACATGGTTCTGGTTACTTGGAGGGTAGGAGTTAAACATGGTTCTCTGGTGACTTGGAGGGTAGGAGTTAAACATGGTTCTGGTGACTTGGAGGGTAGGAGTTAAACACGGTTCTCTGGTGACTTGGAGGGTAGGAGTTAAACAAGGTTCTGGTTACTTGGAGGGTAGGAGTTAAACATGGTTATCTGGTGACTTGGAGGGTAGGAGTTAAACATTATTCTCTGGTGACTGAGGGTAGGACTTAAACATGGTTCTCTGGTGACTTGGAGGGTAGGAGTTAAACATGGTTCTGGTTACTTGGAGGGTAGTACTTAAACATGGTTCTGGTGACTTGGAGGGTAGGAGTTAAACATGGTTCTGGTGACTTGGAGGGTAGGAGTTAAACATGGTTCTCTGGTGACTTGGAGGGTAGGAGTTAAATATGGTTCTGGTTTCTTGGATGGTAGGAGTTAAACATGGTTTTCTGGTGACTTGGAGGGTAGGAGTTAAACATGGTTCTGGTTACTTGGAGGGTAGGAGTTAAACATGGTTTTCTGGTTACTTGGAGAGTAGGAGTTAAACATGGTTCTGGTTACTTGGAGGGTAGGAGTTAAACATGGTTTTCTGGTTACTTGGAGTGTAGGAGTTAAACATGGTTCTGGTTACTTGGAGGGTAGGAGTTAAACATGGTTCTGGTTACTTGGAGGGTAGGAGTTAAACATGGTTCTCTGGTGACTTGGATGGTAGGAGTTAAACATGGTTCTCTGGTGACTGAGGGTAGGAGTTAAATATGGTTCTGGTGACTTGGAGGGTAGGAGTTAAACATGGTTCTGGTTACTTGGAGGGTAGGAGTTAAACATGGTTTTCTGGTTACTTGGAGAGTAGGAGTTAAACATGGTTCTGGTTACTTGGCGGGTAGGAGTTAAACATGGTTTTCTGGTTACTTGGAGAGTAGGAGTTAAACATGGTTCTGGTTACTTGGAGGGTAGGAGTTAAACATGGTTCTCTGGTGACTTGGAGGGTAGGAGTTAAATATGGTTCTCTGGTGACTTGGAGTGTAGGAGTTAAACATGGTTCTGGTTACATGGATGGTAGGAGTTAAACATGGTTCTCTGGTGACTGAGGGTAGGAGTTAAACATGGTTCTCTGGTGACTTGGAGGGTAGGAGTTAAACATGGTTCTGGTTACTTGGAGGGTAGTACTTAAACATGGTTCTGGTGACTTGGAGGGTAGGACATAAACATGGTTCTCTGGTGACTTGGAGGGTAGGAGTTAAACATGGTTCTGGTTACCTGGAGGGTAGTACTTAAACATGGTTCTGGTGACTTGGAGGGTAGGAGTTAAATATGGTTCTCTGGTGACTTGGAGGGTAGGAGTTAAACATGGTTCTCTGGTGACTTGGAGGGTAGGAGTTAAACATGGTTCTGGTTACTTGGAGGGTAGTACTTAAACATGGTTCTGGTGACTTGGAGGGTAGGACATAAACATGGTTCTCTGGTGACTTGGAGGGTAGGAGTTAAACATGGTTCTGGTTACCTGGAGGGTAGTACTTAAACATGGTTCTGGTGACTTGGAGGGTAGGAGTTAAACATGGTTCTCTGGTGACTTGGAGGGTAGGAGTTAAATATGGTTCTGGTGACTTGGAGGGTAGGAGTTAAACATGATTCTGGTTACTTGGAGGGTAGGAGTTAAACAAACATAGGAGTTCATGGTTCTGGTTACTTGGAGGGTAGGAGTTAAACATGGTTTTCTGGTTACTTGGAGAGTAGGAGTTAAACATGGTTCTGGTTACTTGGAGGGTAGGAGTTAAACATGGTTCTCTGGTGACTTGGAGGGTAGGAGTTAAATATGGTTCTCTGGTGACTTGGAGGGTAGGAGTTAAATATGGTTGTGGTTTCTTGGAGGGTAGAGGTTAAACATGGTTTTCTGGTGACTTGGAGGGTAGGAGTTAAACATGGTTCTGGATACTTGGAGGGTAGGAGTTAAACATGGTTTTCTGGTTACTTGGAGAGTAGGAGTTAAACATGGTTCTGGTTACTTGGAGGGTAGGAGTTAAACATGGTTCTCTGGTGACTTGGAGGGTAGGAGCTAAACATGGTTCTGGTTACTTGGAGGGTAGGAGTTAAACATGGTTCTCTGGTGACTTGGAGGGTAGGAGTTAAACATGGTTCTGGTGACTTGGAGGGTAGGAGTTAAACACGGTTCTCTGGTGACTTGGAGGGTAGGAGTTAAACAAGGTTCTGGTTACTTGGAGGGTAGGAGTTAAACATGGTTATCTGGTGACTTGGAGGGTAGGAGTTAAACATTATTCTCTGGTGACTGAGGGTAGGACTTAAACATGGTTCTCTGGTGACTTGGAGGGTAGGAGTTAAACATGGTTCTGGTTACTTGGAGGGTAGTACTTAAACATGGTTCTGGTGACTTGGAGGGTAGGAGTTAAACATGGTTCTGGTGACTTGGAGGGTAGGAGTTAAACATGGTTCTCTGGTGACTTGGAGGGTAGGAGTTAAATATGGTTCTGGTTTCTTGGAGGGTAGTACTTAAACATGGTTCTGGTGACTTGGAGGGTAGGACATAAACATGGTTCTCTGGTGACTTGGAGGGTAGGAGTTAAACATGGTTCTGGTTACCTGGAGGGTAGTACTTAAACATGGTTCTGGTGACTTGGAGGGTAGGAGTTAAATATGGTTCTCTGGTGACTTGGAGGGTAGGAGTTAAACATGGTTCTCTGGTGACTTGGAGGGTAGGAGTTAAATATGGTTCTGGTGACTTGGAGGGTAGGAGTTAAACATGATTCTGGTTACTTGGAGGGTAGGAGTTAAACATGGTTTTCTGGTTACTTGGAGAGTAGGAGTTAAACATGGTTCTGGTTACTTGGAGGGTAGGAGTTAAACATGGTTTTCTGGTTACTTGGAGAGTAGGAGTTAAATATGGTTGTGGTTTCTTGGAGGGTAGGAGTTAAACATGGTTCTCTGGTGACTTGGAGGGTAGGAGTTAAATATGGTTCTCTGGTGACTTGGAGGGTAGGAGTTAAATATGGTTGTGGTTTCTTGGAGGGTAGAGGTTAAACATGGTTTTCTGGTGACTTGGAGGGTAGGAGTTAAACATGGTTCTGGATACTTGGAGGGTAGGAGTTAAACATGGTTTTCTGGTTACTTGGAGAGTAGGAGTTAAACATGGTTCTGGTTACTTGGAGGGTAGGAGTTAAACATGGTTCTCTGGTGACTTGGAGGGTAGGAGCTAAACATGGTTCTGGTTACTTGGAGGGTAGGAGTTAAACATGGTTCTCTGGTGACTTGGAGGGTAGGAGTTAAACATGGTTCTGGTGACTTGGAGGGTAGGAGTTAAACACGGTTCTCTGGTGACTTGGAGGGTAGGAGTTAAACAAGGTTCTGGTTACTTGGAGGGTAGGAGTTAAACATGGTTATCTGGTGACTTGGAGGGTAGGAGTTAAACATTATTCTCTGGTGACTGAGGGTAGGACTTAAACATGGTTCTCTGGTGACTTGGAGGGTAGGAGTTAAACATGGTTCTGGTTACTTGGAGGGTAGTACTTAAACATGGTTCTGGTGACTTGGAGGGTAGGAGTTAAACATGGTTCTGGTGACTTGGAGGGTAGGAGTTAAACATGGTTCTCTGGTGACTTGGAGGGTAGGAGTTAAATATGGTTCTGGTTTCTTGGATGGTAGGAGTTAAACATGGTTTTCTGGTGACTTGGAGGGTAGGAGTTAAACATGGTTCTGGTTACTTGGAGGGTAGGAGTTAAACATGGTTTTCTGGTTACTTGGAGAGTAGGAGTTAAACATGGTTCTGGTTACTTGGAGGGTAGGAGTTAAACATGGTTTTCTGGTTACTTGGAGTGTAGGAGTTAAACATGGTTCTGGTTACTTGGAGGGTAGGAGTTAAACATGGTTCTGGTTACTTGGAGGGTAGGAGTTAAACATGGTTCTCTGGTGACTTGGATGGTAGGAGTTAAACATGGTTCTCTGGTGACTGAGGGTAGGAGTTAAATATGGTTCTGGTGACTTGGAGGGTAGGAGTTAAACATGGTTCTGGTTACTTGGAGGGTAGGAGTTAAACATGGTTTTCTGGTTACTTGGAGAGTAGGAGTTAAACATGGTTCTGGTTACTTGGCGGGTAGGAGTTAAACATGGTTTTCTGGTTACTTGGAGAGTAGGAGTTAAACATGGTTCTGGTTACTTGGAGGGTAGGAGTTAAACATGGTTCTCTGGGGACTTGGAGGGTAGGAGTTAAATATGGTTCTCTGGTGACTTGGAGGGTAGGAGTTAAATATGGTTGTGGTTTCTTGGAGGGTAGAGGTTAAACATGGTTTACTGGTGACCTGGAGGGTAGGAGTTAAACATGGTTCTGGATACTTGGAGGGTAGGAGTTAAACATGGTTTTCTGGTTACTTGGAGAGTAGGAGTTAAACATGGTTCTGGTTTCTTGGAGGGTAGGAGTTAAACATGGTTCTCTGGTGACTTGGAGGGTAGGAGTTAAACATGGTTCTGGTTACTTGGAGGGTAGGAGTTAAACATGGTTCTCTGGTGACTTGGAGGGTAGGAGTTAAACATGGTTCTGGTGACTTGGAGGGTAGGAGTTAAACATGGTTCTCTGGTGACTTGGAGGGTAGGAGTTAAACAAGGTTCTGGTTACTTGGAGGGTAGGAGTTAAACATGGTTATCTGGTGACTTGGAGGGTAGGAGTTAAACATTATTCTCTGGTGACTGAGGGTAGGACTTAAACATGGTTCTCTGGTGACTTGGAGGGTAGGAGTTAAACATGGTTCTGGTTACTTGGAGGGTAGGAGTTAAACATGGTTCTGGTGACTTGGAGGGTAGGAGTTAAACATGGTTCTGGTTACTTGGAGGGTAGGAGTTAAACATGGTTTTCTGGTTACTTGGAGAGTAGGAGTTAAACATGGTTCTGGTTACTTGGAGGGTAGGAGTTAAACATGGTTTTCTGGTTACTTGGAGGTAGGAGTTAAACATGGTTCTGGTTACTTGGAGGGTAGGAGTTAAACATGGTTCTCTGGTGACTTGGATGGTAGGAGTTAAACATGGTTCTGGTTACTTGGAGGGTAGGAGTTAAACATGGTTTTCTGGTTACTTGGAGAGTAGGAGTTAAACATGGTTCTGGTTACTTGGCGGGTAGGAGTTAAACATGGTTTTCTGGTTACTTGGAGAGTAGGAGTTAAACATGGTTCTGGTTACTTGGAGGGTAGGAGTTAAACATGGTTCTCTGGGGACTTGGAGGATAGGAGTTAAATATGGTTCTCTGGTGACTTGGAGGGTAGGAGTTAAATATGGTTGTGGTTTCTTGGAGGGTAGAGGTTAAACATGGTTTTCTGGTGACTTGGAGGGTAGGAGTTAAACATGGTTCTGGATACTTGGAGGGTAGGAGTTAAACATGGTTTTCTGGTTACTTGGAGAGTAGGAGTTAAACATGGTTCTGGTTTCTTGGAGGGTAGGAGTTAAACATGGTTCTCTGGTGACTTGGAGGGTAGGAGTTAAACATGGTTCTGGTTACTTGGAGGGTAGGAGTTAAACATGGTTCTCTGGTGACTTGGAGGGTAGGAGTTAAACATGGTTCTGGTGACTTGGAGGGTAGGAGTTAAACATGGTTCTCTGGTGACTTGGAGGGTAGGAGTTAAACAAGGTTCTGGTTACTTGGAGGGTAGGAGTTAAACATGGTTCTGGTTACTTGGAGGGTAGGAGTTAAACATGGTTTTCTGGTTACTTGGAGAGTAGGAGTTAAACATGGTTCTGGTTACTTGGAGGGTAGGAGTTAAACATGGTTTTCTGGTTACTTGGAGTGTAGGAGTTAAACATGGTTCTGGTTACTTGGAGGGTAGGAGTTAAACATGGTTCTGGTTACTTGGAGGGTAGGAGTTAAACATGGTTCTCTGGTGACTTGGATGGTAGGAGTTAAACATGGTTCTGGTTACTTGGAGGGTAGGAGTTAAACATGGTTTTCTGGTTACTTGGAGAGTAGGAGTTAAACATGGTTCTGGTTACTTGGCGGGTAGGAGTTAAACATGGTTTTCTGGTTACTTGGAGAGTAGGAGTTAAACATGGTTCTGGTTACTTGGAGGGTAGGAGTTAAACATGGTTCTCTGGGGACTTGGAGGATAGGAGTTAAATATGGTTCTCTGGTGACTTGGAGGGTAGGAGTTAAATATGGTTGTGGTTTCTTGGAGGGTAGAGGTTAAACATGGTTTTCTGGTGACTTGGAGGGTAGGAGTTAAACATGGTTCTGGATACTTGGAGGGTAGGAGTTAAACATGGTTTTCTGGTTACTTGGAGAGTAGGAGTTAAACATGGTTCTGGTTTCTTGGAGGGTAGGAGTTAAACATGGTTCTCTGGTGACTTGGAGGGTAGGAGTTAAACATGGTTCTGGTTACTTGGAGGGTAGGAGTTAAACATGGTTCTCTGGTGACTTGGAGGGTAGGAGTTAAACATGGTTCTGGTGACTTGGAGGGTAGGAGTTAAACATGGTTCTCTGGTGACTTGGAGGGTAGGAGTTAAACAAGGTTCTGGTTACTTGGAGGGTAGGAGTTAAACATGGTTATCTGGTGACTTGGAGGGTAGGAGTTAAACATTATTCTCTGGTGACTGAGGGTAGGACTTAAACATGGTTCTCTGGTGACTTGGAGGGTAGGAGTTAAACATGGTTCTGGTTACTTGGAGGGTAGTACTTAAACATGGTTCTGGTGACTTGGAGGGTAGGAGTTAAACATGGTTCTGGTGACTTGGAGGGTAGGAGTTAAACATGGTTCTCTGGTGACTTGGAGGGTAGGAGTTAAACATGGTTCTGGTTACTTGGAGGGTAGGAGTTAAACATGGTTTTCTGGTTACTTGGAGAGTAGGAGTTAAACATGGTTCTGGTTACTTGGAGGGTAGGAGTTAAACATGGTTTTCTGGTTACTTGGAGTGTAGGAGTTAAACATGGTTCTGGTTACTTGGAGGGTAGGAGTTAAACATGGTTCTGGTTACTTGGAGGGTAGGAGTTAAACATGGTTCTCTGGTGACTTGGATGGTAGGAGTTAAACATGGTTCTCTGGTGACTGAGGGTAGGAGTTAAACATGGTTCTCTGGTGACTTGGAGGGTAGGAGTTAAACATGGTTCTGGTTACTTGGAGGGTAGTACTTAAACATGGTTCTGGTGACTTGGAGGGTAGGACAAAAACATGGTTCTCTGGTGACTTGGAGGGTAGGAGTTAAACATGGTTCTGGTTACCTGGAGGGTAGTACTTAAACATGGTTCTGGTGACTTGGAGGGTAGGAGTTAAACACGGTTCTGGTTACTTGGAGTGTAGTACTTAAACATGGTTCTGGTGACTTGGAGGGTAGGAGTTAAACATGGTTCTCTGGTGACTTGGAGGGTAGGAGTTAAATATGGTTCTCTGGTGACTTGGAGGGTAGGAGTTAAATATGGTTCTGGTTTCTTGGAGGGTAGGAGTTAAACATGGTTTTCTGGTTACTTGGAGTGTAGGAGTTAAACATGGTTCTGGTTACTTGGAGGGTAGGAGTTAAACATGGTTCTGGTTACTTGGAGGGTAGGAGTTAAACATGGTTCTCTGGTGACTTGGATGGTAGGAGTTAAACATGGTTCTCTGGTGACTGAGGGTAGGAGTTAAATATGGTTCTGGTGACTTGGAGGGTAGGAGTTAAACATGGTTCTGGTTACTTGGAGGGTAGGAGTTAAACATGGTTTTCTGGTTACTTGGTAGGAGTTAAACATGGTTCTGGTTACTTGGCGGGTAGGAGTTAAACATGGTTTTCTGGTTACTTGGAGAGTAGGAGTTAAACATGGTTCTGGTTACTTGGAGGGTAGGAGTTAAACATGGTTCTCTGGGGACTTGGAGGGTAGGAGTTAAATATGGTTCTCTGGTGACTTGGAGGGTAGGAGTTAAATATGGTTGTGGTTTCTTGGAGGGTAGAGGTTAAACATGGTTTTCTGGTGACCTGGAGGGTAGGAGTTAAACATGGTTCTGGATACTTGGAGGGTAGGAGTTAAACATGGTTTTCTGGTTACTTGGAGAGTAGGAGTTAAACATGGTTCTGGTTTCTTGGAGGGTAGGAGTTAAACATGGTTCTCTGGTGACTTGGAGGGTAGGAGTTAAACATGGTTCTGGTTACTTGGAGGGTAGGAGTTAAACATGGTTCTCTGGTGACTTGGAGGGTAGGAGTTAAACATGGTTCTGGTGACTTGGAGGGTAGGAGTTAAACATGGTTCTCTGGTGACTTGGAGGGTAGGAGTTAAACAAGGTTCTGGTTACTTGGAGGGTAGGAGTTAAACATGGTTATCTGGTGACTTGGAGGGTAGGAGTTAAACATTATTCTCTGGTGACTGAGGGTAGGACTTAAACATGGTTCTCTGGTGACTTGGAGGGTAGGAGTTAAACATGGTTCTGGTTACTTGGAGGGTAGTACTTAAACATGGTTCTGGTGACTTGGAGGGTAGGAGTTAAACATGGTTCTGGTTACTTGGAGGGTAGGAGTTAAACATGGTTTTCTGGTTACTTGGAGAGTAGGAGTTAAACATGGTTCTGGTTACTTGGAGGGTAGGAGTTAAACATGGTTTTCTGGTTACTTGGAGTGTAGGAGTTAAACATGGTTCTGGTTACTTGGAGGGTAGGAGTTAAACATGGTTCTCTGGTGACTTGGATGGTAGGAGTTAAACATGGTTCTGGTTACTTGGAGGGTAGGAGTTAAACATGGTTTTCTGGTTACTTGGAGAGTAGGAGTTAAACATGGTTCTGGTTACTTGGCGGGTAGGAGTTAAACATGGTTTTCTGGTTACTTGGAGAGTAGGAGTTAAACATGGTTCTGGTTACTTGGAGGGTAGGAGTTAAACATGGTTCTCTGGGGACTTGGAGGATAGGAGTTAAATATGGTTCTCTGGTGACTTGGAGGGTAGGAGTTAAATATGGTTGTGGTTTCTTGGAGGGTAGAGGTTAAACATGGTTTTCTGGTGACTTGGAGGGTAGGAGTTAAACATGGTTCTGGATACTTGGAGGGTAGGAGTTAAACATGGTTTTCTGGTTACTTGGAGAGTAGGAGTTAAACATGGTTCTGGTTTCTTGGAGGGTAGGAGTTAAACATGGTTCTCTGGTGACTTGGAGGGTAGGAGTTAAACATGGTTCTGGTTACTTGGAGGGTAGGAGTTAAACATGGTTCTCTGGTGACTTGGAGGGTAGGAGTTAAACATGGTTCTGGTGACTTGGAGGGTAGGAGTTAAACATGGTTCTCTGGTGACTTGGAGGGTAGGAGTTAAACAAGGTTCTGGTTACTTGGAGGGTAGGAGTTAAACATGGTTCTGGTTACTTGGAGGGTAGGAGTTAAACATGGTTTTCTGGTTACTTGGAGAGTAGGAGTTAAACATGGTTCTGGTTACTTGGAGGGTAGGAGTTAAACATGGTTTTCTGGTTACTTGGAGTGTAGGAGTTAAACATGGTTCTGGTTACTTGGAGGGTAGGAGTTAAACATGGTTCTGGTTACTTGGAGGGTAGGAGTTAAACATGGTTCTCTGGTGACTTGGATGGTAGGAGTTAAACATGGTTCTGGTTACTTGGAGGGTAGGAGTTAAACATGGTTTTCTGGTTACTTGGAGAGTAGGAGTTAAACATGGTTCTGGTTACTTGGCGGGTAGGAGTTAAACATGGTTTTCTGGTTACTTGGAGAGTAGGAGTTAAACATGGTTCTGGTTACTTGGAGGGTAGGAGTTAAACATGGTTCTCTGGGGACTTGGAGGATAGGAGTTAAATATGGTTCTCTGGTGACTTGGAGGGTAGGAGTTAAATATGGTTGTGGTTTCTTGGAGGGTAGAGGTTAAACATGGTTTTCTGGTGACTTGGAGGGTAGGAGTTAAACATGGTTCTGGATACTTGGAGGGTAGGAGTTAAACATGGTTTTCTGGTTACTTGGAGAGTAGGAGTTAAACATGGTTCTGGTTTCTTGGAGGGTAGGAGTTAAACATGGTTCTCTGGTGACTTGGAGGGTAGGAGTTAAACATGGTTCTGGTTACTTGGAGGGTAGGAGTTAAACATGGTTCTCTGGTGACTTGGAGGGTAGGAGTTAAACATGGTTCTGGTGACTTGGAGGGTAGGAGTTAAACATGGTTCTCTGGTGACTTGGAGGGTAGGAGTTAAACAAGGTTCTGGTTACTTGGAGGGTAGGAGTTAAACATGGTTATCTGGTGACTTGGAGGGTAGGAGTTAAACATTATTCTCTGGTGACTGAGGGTAGGACTTAAACATGGTTCTCTGGTGACTTGGAGGGTAGGAGTTAAACATGGTTCTGGTTACTTGGAGGGTAGTACTTAAACATGGTTCTGGTGACTTGGAGGGTAGGAGTTAAACATGGTTCTGGTGACTTGGAGGGTAGGAGTTAAACATGGTTCTCTGGTGACTTGGAGGGTAGGAGTTAAACATGGTTCTGGTTACTTGGAGGGTAGGAGTTAAACATGGTTTTCTGGTTACTTGGAGAGTAGGAGTTAAACATGGTTCTGGTTACTTGGAGGGTAGGAGTTAAACATGGTTTTCTGGTTACTTGGAGTGTAGGAGTTAAACATGGTTCTGGTTACTTGGAGGGTAGGAGTTAAACATGGTTCTGGTTACTTGGAGGGTAGGAGTTAAACATGGTTCTCTGGTGACTTGGATGGTAGGAGTTAAACATGGTTCTCTGGTGACTGAGGGTAGGAGTTAAACATGGTTCTCTGGTGACTTGGAGGGTAGGAGTTAAACATGGTTCTGGTTACTTGGAGGGTAGTACTTAAACATGGTTCTGGTGACTTGGAGGGTAGGACAAAAACATGGTTCTCTGGTGACTTGGAGGGTAGGAGTTAAACATGGTTCTGGTTACCTGGAGGGTAGTACTTAAACATGGTTCTGGTGACTTGGAGGGTAGGAGTTAAACACGGTTCTGGTTACTTGGAGTGTAGTACTTAAACATGGTTCTGGTGACTTGGAGGGTAGGAGTTAAACATGGTTCTCTGGTGACTTGGAGGGTAGGAGTTAAATATGGTTCTCTGGTGACTTGGAGGGTAGGAGTTAAATATGGTTCTGGTTTCTTGGAGGGTTGGAGTTAAACATGGTTTTCTGGTGACTTGGAGGGTAGGAGTTAAACATGGTTCTGGTTACTTGGAGGGTAGGAGTTAAACATGGTTCTGGTTACTTGGAGGGTAGTACTTAAACATGGTTCTGGTGACTTGGAGGGTAGGAGTTAAACATGGTTCTCTGGTGACTTGGAGGGTAGGAGTTAAATATGGTTCTGGTGACTTGGAGGGTAGAGGTTAAACATGGTTTTCTGGTGACTTGGAGGGTAGGAGTTAAACATGGTTCTGGATACTTGGAGGGTAGGAGTTAAACATGGTTTTCTGGTTACTTGGAGAGTAGGAGTTAAACATGGTTCTGGTTACTTGGAGGGTAGGAGTTAAACATGGTTCTCTGGTGACTTGGAGGGTAGGAGTTAAATATGGTTCTGGTGACTTGGAGGGTAGGAGTTAAACATGGTTCTGGTTACTTGGAGGGTAGGAGTTAAACATGGTTTTCTGGTGACTTGGAGGGTAGGAGTTAAACATGGTTCTGGTTACTTGGAGAGTAGGAGTTAAACATGGTTCTGGTTACTTGGAGGGTAGGAGTTAAACATGTTTCTCTGGTGACTTGGAGTGTAGGAGTTAAATATGGTTCTCTGGTGACTTGGAGGGTAGGAGTTAAATATGGTTGTGGTTTCTTGGAGGGTAGAGGTTAAACATGGTTTTCTGGTGACTTGGAGGGTAGGAGTTAAACATGGTTTTCTGGTGACTTGGAGGGTAGGAGTTAAACATGGTTCTGGATACTTGGAGGGTAGGAGTTAAACATGGTTTTCTGGTTACTTGGAGAGTAGGAGTTAAACATGGTTCTGGTTACTTGGAGGGTAGGAGTTAAACATGGTTCTCTGGTGACTTGGAGGGTAGGAGTTAAACATGGTTCTGGTTACTTGGAGGGTAGGAGTTAAACATGGTTCTCTGGTGACTTGGAGGGTAGGAGTTAAACATGGTTCTGGTGACTTGGAGGGTAGGAGTTAAACATGGTTCTCTGGTGACTTGGAGGGTATGAGTTAAACAAGGTTCTGGTTACTTGGAGGGTAGGAGTTAAACATGGTTATCTGGTGACTTGGAGGGTAGGAGTTAAACATTATTCTCTGGTGACTGAGGGTAGGACTTAAACATGGTTCTCTGGTGACTTGGAGGGTAGGAGTTAAACATGGTTCTGGTTACTTGGAGGGTAGTACTTAAACATGGTTCTGGTGACTTGGAGGGTAGGAGTTAAACATGGTTCTGGTGACTTGGAGGGTAGGAGTTAAACATGGTTCTCTGGTGACTTGGAGGGTAGGAGTTAAATATGGTTCTGGTTACTTGGAGGGTAGGAGTTAAACATGGTTTTCTGGTGACTTGGAGGGTAAGAGTTAAACATGGTTCTGGTTACTTGGAGGGTAGCAGTTAAACATGGTTTTCTGGTTACTTGGAGTGTAGGACTTAAACATGGTTCTGGTTACTTGGAGAGTAGGAGTTAAACATGGTTCTGGTTACTTGGAGGGTAGGAGTTAAACATGGTTTTCTGGTGACTTGGAGGGTAGGAGTTAAACATGGTTCTGGTTACTTGGAGAGTAGGAGTTAAACATGGTTCTGGTTACTTGGAGGGTAGGAGTTAAACATGGTTCTCTGGTGACTTGGAGGGTAGGAGTTAAATATGGTTCTCTGGTGACTTGGAGGGTAGGAGTTAAATATGGTTGTGGTTTCTTGGAGGGTAGAGGTTAAACATGGTTTTCTGGTGACTTGGAGGGTAGGAGTTAAACATGGTTCTGGATACTTGGAGGGTAGGAGTTAAACATGGTTTTCTGGTTACTTGGAGAGTAGGAGTTAAACATGGTTCTGGTTACTTGGAGGGTAGGAGTTAAACATGGTTCTCTGGTGACTTGGAGGGTAGGAGTTAAACATGGTTCTGGTTACTTGGAGGGTAGGAGTTAAACATGGTTCTCTGGTGACTTGGAGGGTAGGAGTTAAACATGGTTCTGGTGACTTGGAGGGTAGGAGTTAAACATGGTTCTGGTTTCTTGGAGGGTTGGAGTTAAACATGGTTTTCTGGTGACTTGGAGGGTAGGAGTTAAACATGGTTCTCTGGTGACTTGGAGGGTAGGAGTTAAATATGGTTCTGGTGACTTGGAGGGTAGGAGTTAAACATGGTTCTGGTTACTTGGAGGGTAGGAGTTAAACATGGTTTTCTGGTGACTTGGAGGGTAGGAGTTAAACATGGTTCTCTGGTGACTTGGAGGGTAGGAGTTAAATATGGTTCTGGTGACTTGGAGGGTAGGAGTTAAACATGGTTCTGGTTACTTGGAGGGTAGGAGTTAAACATGGTTTTCTGGTGACTTGGAGGGTAGGAGTTAAACATGGTTCTGGTTACTTGGAGAGTAGGAGTTAAACATGGTTCTGGTTACTTGGAGGGTAGGAGTTAAACATGTTTCTCTGGTGACTTGGAGGGTAGGAGTTAAATATGGTTCTCTGGTGACTTGGAGGGTAGGAGTTAAATATGGTTGTGGTTTCTTGGAGGGTAGAGGTTAAACATGGTTTTCTGGTGACTTGGAGGGTAGGAGTTAAACATGGTTCTGGATACTTGGAGGGTAGGAGTTAAACATGGTTTTCTGGTTACTTGGAGAGTAGGAGTTAAACATGGTTCTGGTTACTTGGAGGGTAGGAGTTAAACATGGTTCTCTGGTGACTTGGAGGGTAGGAGTTAAACATGGTTCTGGTTACTTGGAGGGTAGGAGTTAAACATGGTTCTCTGGTGACTTGGAGGGTAGGAGTTAAACATGGTTCTGGTGACTTGGAGGGTAGGAGTTAAACATGGTTCTCTGGTGACTTGGAGGGTATGAGTTAAACAAGGTTCTGGTTACTTGGAGGGTAGGAGTTAAACATGGTTCTCTGGTGACTTGGAGTGTAGGACTTAAACATGGTTCTGGTTACTTGGAGAGTAGGAGTTAAACATGGTTTTCTGGTTATTTGGAGAGTAGGAGTTAAACATGGTTCTGGTTACTTGGAGGGTAGGAGTTAAACATTATTCTCTGGTGACTAAGGGTCGGAGTTAAACATGGTTCTCTGGTGACTTGGCGGGTAGGAGTTAAACATGGTTCTGGTGACTTGGAGGGTAGGAGTTAAACATGGTTCTGGTTACTTGGAGGGTAGGAGTTAAACATGGTTTTCTGGTTACTTGGAGAGTAGGAGTTAAACATGGTTCTGGTTACTTGGAGGGTAGGAGTTAAACATGGTTCTCTGGTGACTTGGAGGGTAGGAGTTAAACATGGTTTTGGTTACTTGGAGGGTAGGAGTTAAACATGGTTATTTGGTGACTTGGAGGGTAGGACTTAAACATGGTTCTGGTGACTTGGAGGGTAGGAGTTAAACATGGTTCTGGTTACTTGGAGGGTAGGAGTTAAACATGGTTCTCTGGTGACTTGGAGGGTAGGAGTTAAACATGGTTCTGGTGACTTGGAGGGTAGGAGTTAAACATGGTTCTCTGGTGACTTGGAGGGTAGGAGTTAAATATGGTTCTGGTGACTTGGAGGGTAGGAGTTAAACATGGTTCTGGTTACTTGGAGGGTAGGAGTTAAACATGGTTTTCTGGTGACTTGGAGGGTAGGAGTTAAACATGGTTCTCTGGTGACTTGGAGGGTAGGAGTTAAATATGGTTCTGGTGACTTGGAGGGTAGGAGTTAAACATGGTTCTGGTTACTTGGAGGGTAGGAGTTAAACATGGTTTTCTGGTGACTTGGAGGGTAGGAGTTAAACATGGTTCTGGTTACTTGGAGAGTAGGAGTTAAACATGGTTCTGGTTACTTGGAGGGTAGGAGTTAAACATGTTTCTCTGGTGACTTGGAGGGTAGGAGTTAAATATGGTTCTCTGGTGACTTGGAGGGTAGGAGTTAAATATGGTTGTGGTTTCTTGGAGGGTAGAGGTTAAACATGGTTTTCTGGTGACTTGGAGGGTAGGAGTTAAACATGGTTCTGGATACTTGGAGGGTAGGAGTTAAACATGGTTTTCTGGTTACTTGGAGAGTAGGAGTTAAACATGGTTCTGGTTACTTGGAGGGTAGGAGTTAAACATGGTTCTCTGGTGACTTGGAGGGTAGGAGTTAAACATGGTTCTGGTTACTTGGAGGGTAGGAGTTAAACATGGTTCTCTGGTGACTTGGAGGGTAGGAGTTAAACATGGTTCTGGTGACTTGGAGGGTAGGAGTTAAACATGGTTCTCTGGTGACTTGGAGGGTATGAGTTAAACAAGGTTCTGGTTACTTGGAGGGTAGGAGTTAAACATGGTTCTCTGGTGACTTGGAGGGTAGGAGTTAAACATGGTTCTCTGGTGACTTGGAGGGTAGGAGTTAAACATGGTTCTGGTTACTTGGAGGGTAGCAGTTAAACATGGTTTTCTGGTTACTTGGAGTGTAGGACTTAAACATGGTTCTGGTTACTTGGAGAGTAGGAGTTAAACATGGTTCTGGTTACTTGGAGGGTAGGAGTTAAACATGGTTTTCTGGTTATTTGGAGAGTAGGAGTTAAACATGGTTCTGGTTACTTGGAGGGTAGGAGTTAAACATGGTTCTTGTTACTTGGAGGGTTGGAGTTAAACATGGTTCTTGTTACTTGGAGGGTAGGAGTTAAACATGGTTCTCTGGTTACTTGGAGGGTAGGAGTTAAACATTATTCTCTGGTGACTAAGGGTCGGAGTTAAACATGGTTCTCTGGTGACTTGGCGGGTAGGAGTTAAACATGGTTCTGGTGACTTGGAGGGTAGGACTTAAACATGGTTCTGGTGACTTGGAGGGTAGGAGTTAAACATGGTTTTCTGGTGACTTGGAGGGTAGGAGTTAAACATGGTTCTGGTTACTTGGAGGGTAGGAGTTAAACATGGTTTTCTGGTTACTTGGAGAGTAGGAGTTAAACATGGTTATGGTTACTTGGAGGGTAGGAGTTAAACATGGTTCTCTGGTGACTTGGAGGGTAGGAGTTAAACATGGTTCTGGTTACTTGGAGGGTAGGAGTTAAACATTATTCTCTGGTGACTGAGGGTAGGACTTAAACATGGTTCTCTGGTGACTTGGAGGGTAGTACTTAAACATGGTTCTGGTGACTTGGAGGGTAGGAGTTAAACATGCTTCTGGTGACTTGGAGGGTAGGAGTTAAACATGGTTCTCTGGTGACTTGGAGGGTAGGAGTTAAATATGGTTCTGGTTTCTTGGATGGTAGGAGTTAAACATGGTTTTCTGGTGACTTGGAGGGTAGGAGTTAAACATGGTTCTGGTTACTTGGAGGGTAGGAGTTAAACATGGTTTTCTGGTTACTTGGAGGGTAGGAGTTAAATATGGTTCTCTGGTGACTTGGAGGGTAGGAGTTAAATATGGTTCTGGTTTCTTGGAGGGTAGGAGTTAAACATGGTTTTCTGGTGACATGGAGGGTAGGAGTTAAACATGGTTCTGGTTACTTGGAGGGTAGGAGTTAAACATGGTTTTCTGGTTACTTGGAGAGTAGGAGTTAAACATGGTTCTGGTTACTTGGAGGGTAGGAGTTAAACATTGTTTTCTGGTTACTTGGAGAGTAGGAGTTAAACATGGTTCTGGTTACTTGGAGGGTAGGAGTTAAACATGGTTCTTGTTACTTGGAGGGTTGGAGTTAAACATGGTTCTTGTTACTTGGAGGGTAGGAGTTAAACATGGTTCTCTGGTTACTTGGAGGGTAGGAGTTAAACATGGTTCTCTGGTGACTTGGAGGGTAGGAGTTAAACATTATTCTCTGGTGACTAAGGGTAGGAGTTAAACATGGTTCTCTGGTGACTTGGCGGGTAGGAGTTAAACATGGTTCTGGTGACTTGGAGGGTAGGACTTAAACATGGTTCTGGTGACTTGGAGGGTAGGAGTTAAACATGGTTTTCTGGTGACTTGGAGGGTAGGAGTTAAACATGGTTCTGGTTACTTGGAGGGTATGAGTTAAACATGGTTTTCTGGTTACTTGGAGGGTAGGAGTTAAACATGGTTCTGGTTACTTGGAGGGTAGGAGTTAAACATGGTTCTCTGGTGACTTGGAGGGTAGGAGTTAAACATGGTTCTGGTTACTTGGAGGGTAGGAGTTAAACATGGTTCTCTGGTGACTTGGAGGGTAGGAGTTAAACATGGTTCTCTGGTGACTTGGAGGGTAGGAGTTAAACATGGTTCTCTGGTGACTTGGAGGGTAGGAGTTAAACATGGTTCTCTGGTGACTTGGAGGGTAGGAGTTAAACATGGTTCTCTGGTGACTTGGAGGGTAGGAGATAAACATGGTTCTGGTTACTTGGAGGGTAGGAGTTAAACATGGTTCTCTGGTGACTTGGAGGGTAGGAGTCAAAGATGGTTCTCTGGTGACTTGGAGGGTAGGAGTTAAACATGGTTCTCTGGTGACTGAAGGTAGGAGTTTAACATGGGAAATACCCAATGCAAAGAGAGGCCAATGACAGATAGACATATCATCTTCTTTCAGGGAGTTTTACAGCCCAACCTCTCCTGCCTTTCCCATCGGCTGTTGGCTACAACACACCTCCTGAATACAGAGAGACTCACACGACTCCTGCTTGTCAAGTTGCAGTGCAATGTCGGCAGGCACACAGGGTTTGTGTCTGTCTCACTGTTTGCTTTCTGTAGGGAGGCAAGGATGCAATATGGCATCTCTTGTTGGGTACAGGTGTTGTACGTTTTCTACAGAGTATTCAAATCCACTCTGAATGGGAGGCTGCTTAAGATGTCAGTTTCACACTACCTGTCTGACTTTGAAGCGGCACACCATTAAAGCTCAGGGATAGAATTTAAAAAATGAATCATGTACGACTGTGTCACCCGTCCTACTCAATTTCCTATCCACCCACAAAGTCTTGCGGAAAAAACGACAACCTTTTCTAGTGGGAAGGAATCCATCTAAAGTGAGAGTAAATGCAGAGTTCTATTTGTTTCATGTGGAGTCTTATCACATCTAATGACTAATTAGATCTATCACACAATCTGCTCGTTAACATTGTGAATGGATTTAGTTCATGTTGTCCCTGATTTTTTTACCTGTAGTGTAATTATGTTAAAGATGTGTCAGCCAGTCACCGGCAATGTGTGCAGCCGTGTGTGACCTTGATTAGGGAGATTATTCAACAATAAGCAATATTAAATATGAATTAATTAATGAATGGTTCAGTTGATGCATGAACACATTAATAAATGAATGCCTGAATACATGTGTGTGACTATTGAGTTCCCGAATTACACGACTTATTGGTGATGAAGTCTATTTTTGTCACTGCAATGAATCACAGCCTTTCTCCTTCAGTGACTCATCCAACAGTTTCGTAAAATAGCGGTTTAGAAATGTTGTATGACAATGTCACCATCCTCAGGGCCATCAGCATGCTGCAGCCTCTCTGCAAACGGTGAGCTCAATAATGAACACCGTATCTGGGACTCCCGTACAAATAATCCCCTGAGCTGTTCCTTTCATCACATAAAGCAGTTTTAACTGTCATAATTCATTGAACTGTATTCTGGGTGGCAGAAGTCCACAAAACAAGCAACTGATGGTTGGTGTCTTTGATACTAGATAATGTACAGTGTCAGTAAATGTATGATGAATCACTTCTTCTTGGAGTGTGTGACAGGGTGTCAACAAAGTAAGATGATAATGCATTTCCTCACTGCCTGCAGGACTACACTGACCTGATGATAATTCACAAGGAATCTGGTAGTAACATCTGCTCACCTTTGTCTCACATGGCCTGTTTGATATAACTATATTTTTTAAACAATAACAGGAGGCTATCAGAATTAAAAGTAAATATCAAGCAGCTGCATTTAATATAATTGAAGCAATGGTACCTGTCTGAGCCCAGCCTGTGATGTAGGCATACTATACCTCCTTGCTACGAGCTCTGTTCTGCTGTTTATTGTTTTATTTAACCATTATTTTACCAGGTAAGTTGACTGAGAACACATTCTCATTTACAGCAATGACCTTGGAAACAGTTAACCAGGAAGAAGGGTTCCTCTCATTATCCTTCACTGCCCAGAAGGAGCCTTAGCCTGTTAAAACTGGGCTTATTAACCAGGAAGAAGGGTTCCTCTCATTATCCTCCACTGCCCAGAAGGAGCCTTAGCCTGTTAAAACTGGGCTTATTAACCAGGAAGAAGGGTTCCTCTCATTATCCTTCACTGCCCAGAAGGAGCCGTAGCCTGTTAAAACTGGGCTTATTAACCAGGAAGAAGGGTTCCTCTCATTATCCTTCACTGCCCAGAAGGAGACTTAGCCTGTTAAAACTGGGCTTATTAACCAGGAAGAAGGGTTCCTCTCATTATCCTTCACTGCCCAGAAAGAGCTATAGTCTGTACACTGGGGTTATTAACCAGGAAGAGATATAGTCTGTAAACACTGGGCTTATTAACCAGTAAGAGTTATAGTCTGTAAACACTGGGTTTATTAACCAAGAAGAGTTATAGTCTGTAAACACTGGGCTTATTCACCAGGAAGAGTTATAGTCTGTAAACACTGGGGTTATTAACCAGGAAGAGCTATGGTCTGTAAACACTGGGGTCATTAACCAGGAAGAGCTATAGTCTGTAAACACTGGGCTTATTAACCAGAAGGAGCTATAGTCTGTAAACACTGGGCTTATTAACCAGGAAGAGTTATAGTCTGTAAACACTGGGGTCATTAACCAGGAAGAGTTATAGTCTGTAAACACTGGGGTTATTAACCAGGAAGAGTTATAGTCTGTAAACACTGGGGTTATTAACCAGGAAGAGCTATAGTCTGTAAACACTGTGCTTATTAACCAGGAAGAGTTATAGTCTGTAAACACTGGGGTTATTAACCAGGAAGAGTTATAGTCTGTAAACACTGGGCTTATTAACCAGGAAGAGTTATAGTCTGTAAACACTGGGGTTATTAACCAGGAAGAGATATAGTCTGTAAACACTGGGCTTATTAACCAGTAAGAGTTATAGTCTGTAAACACTGGGTTTATTAACCAAGAAGAGTTATAGTCTGTAAACACTGGGCTTATTCATCAGGAAGAGTTATAGTCTGTAAACACTGGGGTTATTAACCAGGAAGAGCTATGGTCTGTAAACACTGGGGTTATTAACCAGGAAGAGCTATAGTCTGTAAACACTGGACTTATTAACCAGGAAGAGCTATAGTCTGTAAATACTGGGTTTATTAACCACGAAGAGCTATAGTCTGTAAACACTGGGCTTATTAACCAGGAAGAGTTATAGTCTGTAAACACTGGGTTTATTAACCAGGAAGAGTTATAGTCTGTAAACACTGGGGTTATTAACCAGGAAGAGCTATAGTCTGTAAACACTGGGCTTATTAACCAGGAAGAGTTATAGTCTGTAAACACTGGGGTCATTAACCAGGAAGAGTTATAGTCTGTAAACACTGGGGTTATTAACCAGGAAGAGTTATAGTCTGTAAACACTGTGCTTATTAACCAGGAAGAGTTATAGTCTGTAAACACTGGGGTTATTAACCAGGAAGAGCTATAGTCTGTAAACACTGGGCTTATTAACCAGGAAGAGTTATAGTCTGTAAACACTGGGGTTATTAACCAGGAAGAGCTATAGTCTGTAAACACTGTGCTTATTAACCAGGAAGAGTTATAGTCTGTAAACACTGGGGTTATTAACCAGGAAGAGTTATAGTCTGTAAACACTGGGCTTATTAACCAGGAAGAGTTATAGTCTGTAAACACTGGGGTTATTAACCAGGAAGAGCCATAGCCTGTTAAAACTGGGGTTATTAATTTAACCAGGAAGAAGTGTCCGTGTTGAGTGTTCATCTCTGTGGCAGTAAAAAAAAAAGTGTGTCCTAAAGTCTCCTTATGATGCATTTGACATAATCCTCTCACAGTTGTGTAAAGTACTTAAGCAAAAATACTTTAAAATACTACTTCAGTCATTTTTGGGGTATCTGTGCTTTACTTTACTATTATACTTTTGAGAACTTTTACTTTTACTTCACTACATTCCTAAAGAAAATAATATACTTTTTACTCCATACATTTTCCCTGACAAGCAAAAGTACTCATTACATTTTGACAGGAAAATGGTCCAATTCACACACTTATCAAGAGAACATCCCTGGTCATCCCTACTGCCTCTGATCTGAATGACTCAATAAACAGAAATGCTTGGTTTGTAAATTATGCCTGAGTGTTGGAGTGTGCCCCTGGCTATCCATCAATAAAAACAATTGTGCCGTCTGGTTGGCTTAATATAAGGAATTTGAAATGGTTTATATTTTTAAATGTACTTTTGATACTTAAGTACATTTTAGCAATTTCATTTACCTTTGACACATATATATATATTGTCACGCCTTGGTCTTAGTTTTTTATTTTAATTTAATTTTTTTTACAACTTATTTTTTTACATTTTTTTATTTTTTATTTTTATTAACAACAAATCAATACATAAAGCACGCCTTGGTCTTAGTGTTTTGTCTTTTCGGTGATTGTTTGGTCAGGCCAGGATGTGACATGGGTTTGTTTTGTTGTATTCCGTATTGGGGTTTTGTGGTTATTGGGATTGCGGCTGAGTAGGGGTGTTGTATGGGCTTGGCTGCCTGAGGCGATTCTCAATCAGAGTCAGGTGATTCTCGTCGTCTCTGATTGGGAACCGTATTTAGGTAGCCTGGGTTTCGCTTTATATTTCGTGGGTGATGTTCCTGTCTCTGTGTAGTTTCACCAGATAGGCTGTAATTCAGTTTCACGTTCCGTTTTGTTGTTTTTGTATAAGTTATGTTCATGTATCGCGATCCTTCATTAAAGATCATGAGTAACAACCACGCTGCATTTCGGTCCGACTCTCTTTCGACAAACGAAGAACGCCGTTACATATATATATATATATATATTTAAAACCAAATACTTTTAGACTTTTACTCAAGTATGATTTTACTGGGTGACTTTCACTTTTACTTGAGTCATCTTTTATTAAGGAATCTTTTTTTTTACTCAAGGTATCTCTCTTTTTACTCAAGGTATCTTTATTTTTACTCAAGGTATCTTTCTTTTTACTCAAGGTATCTTTACTTGGACTTTTTACTACTTTTTCCACCACTGTCCCCTCATCACTCCGCCCTTCGGTTTCATCACTCACTCTCACCCCATCTTCCTTTATTAAATTAAATTTATCATCCTCCATTCTCTCCCTTACAAACCTGTTTTAGAGTAACTCCTCTTCATCTATCTCTCTCCCTACTTGCTCTCCAGTGGTGACGCACATGCCTAGCTATATGTCGAAGACTCCCCCGCCGGCACCACCTCGCTCCACCTCCAAGCCCCTCATCTCGGTGACGGCCCAGAGCAGCACAGACTCCACTCAGGACGCCTACCACGAGGGGAGGGACCCGCGGGGGAGTGTACTGTGGGCGCCGGACTGTCTGGGCGGCTCGGGTCGAAACCTCTACAACTCCACCGACAGCCTGGACAGCGCCAATGTGGTGACGCTGGCCATGGAGACGGCAGGGAGCAAGCGGCACGCCTCCTCGGGTAGCCACAGCTCGGTGCAGACGTGTGACAAGGCGGTGTTGGTGTCCAAGGCTGAGGAATACCTCAAAACGCCACGTTCCTCCATAGGGATACAGGTAAAACCAGCTCACACACTTACACAGACACACACACACTTGCACACACACTTGCACACACACACACACACACACACACACACACACACACACACACACACACACACACACACACACACACACACACACACACACACACACACACACACACACACACACACACACACACACACACACACACACACACACACACACACACACACACACACACAACTACTCTATGACGAATAGACTAGAATAACATCAGAGGAAACTGTTGTAGATTTCTATTTATCAGTGGAATTCAACTTGATCATATTATCTATTTTACATTGGCAACAAATGTCATTTCTCTTAGATGTCATTAAGGGCGTCATATAGCATTACTGTAGTCATTTAGACCCTTAATTGCACTCAAGCCAACATTCTGTTTCTTTTGCAATGCAGTCTCTCAAGGGATAGATAAAAAACAATGCATCATCGCCATCATCATCATCACCGATATCATCAACATCCCCATCATAACCTTCAGTGCCAGCACCATATTTATCGTATCTGTTACCATATCTCGTACAATTCGTTATTTACTCTGAAGTACTCGTTGACATTTTATTCCACACTCAACTTTTTTGATGTCATTATTTTGAAGTACTGGGTCTATGCTGTTGACATGACAATATAGATGAGTGTGTGAGCTCGTAAACTGAGCCATAGAAAGAGAGGGACAGGCCTATAAAAGCAATCCCTCTCAGGGAGACACAGTCATCTGATCAGGATCAAAGGCTCTCAGGACAAACACTCTGGCATCACTTGATGCAGATCCTCGCTCTCTCTCTCTCTGTGTTTCTGACTCTCTCTCCCTCTCTCTCTCTCACTCACCCTCTCTCTCTCTCTCCCTCTCTCTCTCTCTCTCGCTCTCTCTCTCACCCTCTCTCTCTCTCTCTCTCTCTCTCTCTCTCTCTCTCTCTCTCTCTCTCTCTCTCTCTCTCTCACCCTCTCTCTCTCTCTCCTCTCTCTCTCTCTCTCTCTCTCTCTCTCTCTCTCTCTCTCTCTCTCTCTCTCTCTCTCTCTCTCTCTCTCTCTCTCTCTCTCTCTCTCTCTCTCTCTCTTCTCTCTCTCCCCCTCTCTCTCTCTCTCTCTCTCTCTCTCTCTCTCTCTCTCTCTCTCTCTCTCTCTCTCTCTCTCTCTCTATCTCTCTCTGTTTCTGACTCTCTCTCTCTGTTTCTGACTCTCTCTCTCTCTGTTTCTGACTCTCTCTCTCTCTCTCTCTGTTTCTGACTCTCTCTGAATATTTTTTCCACTCTATTCTCCCCTCTCTCATTCTCTCCCTCTCTATCTCTCTGTGTGTGTCCTTTCTCTCTCCCTCTCTATCTCTCTGTGTGTCCTTTCTCTCTGTCTCTCTATACCCCCCTCTCCTCCTCTCTCCTCCCCCTCCCCCCTCTGTCTCTATCCCTCTCCCTGTATACAGTTTCTAGTATAGATCACTACAGATTACTACCCTCTTTATGATTTATGCCACTAAGCAGCCTCATTGATTTTCTAGTAAAGTCCATTGGTAAAATAGTTCCCCCATGATACTGTTGTCAAGAAGTTCATTATGACATGTGACCAGTGTTATTGTTTATGTTCACGTTGTTGTTTACCAGGTGGAGACGGCGACGGACTCGGAGTCGGAGGGTAAAGGTCTTCCTCAGTACCATTCTGTTGGCACCCAGGTGGAGGATAACAAACGGTATGTGGCACACAGAAAGTGGAAACTGGAAATACAACCGTTGCATAATTTGGCCTCTGACCCTTTACAGCAGCAGTCAATAATGTCCCTCTGGATCCTGATTGCACTAACTAAATATTTATTGATTTTGTGAAAGTTATTATGCAATATGCTTTTTTTGTACATACTGTATCTGTGAATGGGTTATATTGATGTTTTCTCTCTCTTTGGATCCATATATTGTTAATCTAATCTCTTTATTATTGTCTGTATACATATACGAGTGCGTGTGTGTCTGCATGTGTCTGCCCTCCCTCAGGCATGGCAGGTTCAAGCGCTCCAACAGTGTGACGACAGCCGTACAAGCTGACATGGAACTAGAGGGCTTCCCCACCATGGAGGACAAGGGACTGCAGTTTGGAGGGGGCTTAGGCTTCCGTGGGGGCCACTCAGAGCCCAGTACACCCACCCAGTACGGGGCCGTCCGCACTGTCCGCACCCAGGGTCTCTTCAGCTACCGGGAGGACTACCAGCGTTCCTCCAGCGGTCCTCCCAGTCCGCAGCCCGAGTCGTGGCTGACAGAGCCCTCTCTGGAGGGGGCTGAGACGGGCCGAGTGTCCCCCCTCCGCAGGGATGGCAGCTGGTTCATGCAGCTCCTCCATAATGAAACTAAGAGGATGGAGGGATGGTGTAAAGACATGGAGAGAGAGGCGGAGGAGCATGATCTGTTGGAGGAGAGTGAGTGTCTGACGCTGCACCTTAGATGCATATGTTGGCACTATAGCTCCTAAGGCAGGGGCTGTTCACATTCTAATGCATTAGATTTTAAATACATTCACTGATCACCATTTTAGAATGAAATGGGCAAAGTCCTGTTTGTAGATGGAAATGTAATATACAACCGACAAGCATTGTTATTACCACCGCTAATGAATACCGGTCTATTTTTTGACGGTTGAGGCAGTGGACAGATTTGAGTGAGATAACACTCTGTGAGCTGTCAATGAGGATAACGCTGTGCGTGATCTCTCCCTCTGTGTGTGGTGTGTGTGTGTGGTGTGTGTGTGTGTCCTCCAGTCCTAGGGAAAATCCGGAGTGCGGTGGGCAGTGCACAACTCCTCATGTCTCAAAAATTCCAGCAGTTCTACTGGCTGTGTCAACAGAACCTGGTGAGGATCTATAATACCATAATGGAACATGACAAGTGTGTGTCTTCAAAATACCCCTTATGTCTTACATTCTCACTGTTGATGACTAACCAACAGTACAGGGCTTGAGAAGTGATGACTTACCAACAGTACTGGGCTTGAGAAGTGATGACTTACCAACAGTACAGGGCTTGAGAAGTGATGACTTACCAACAGTACAGGGCTTGAGAGGTGATGACTTACCAACAGTACAGGGCTTGAGAGGTGATGACTTACCAACAGTACAGGGCTTGAGAAGTGATGACTTACCAACAGTACAGGGCTTGAGAAGTGATGACTTACCAACAGTACAGGGCTTGAGAGGTGATGACTTACCAACAGTACAGGGCTTGAGAAGTGATGACTTACCAAGAGTACAGGGCTTGAGAGGTGATGACTTACCAACAGTACAGGGCTTGAGAAGTGATGACTTACCAACAGTACAGGGCTTGAGAGGTGATGACTTACCAACAGTACAGGGCTTGAGAAGTGATGACTTACCAACAGTACAGGGCTTGAGAAGTGATGACTTACCAAGAGTACAGGGCTTGAGAAGTGATGACTTACCAACAGTACAGGGTTTGAGAGGTGATGACTTACCAACAGTACAGGGCTTGAGAAGTGATGACTTACCAACAGTACAGGGCTTGAGAAGTGATGACTTACCAACAGTACAGGGCTTGAGAAGTGATGACTTACCAACAGTACAGGGGTTGAGAAGTGATGACTTACCGACAGTACAGGGGTTGATAAATTATAACTTGCAGGACACCTACTGGTTGAACATTGTTCAAGTAAGGTTTGCAGGACACCTAGTGGTTGGACCGTGTACAGTAGGATTTTTAGGACACCTAGTGGTTGGACCGTGTACAGTAAGATTTGCAGGACACCTAGTGGTTTGACCGTGTACAGTAAGATTTGCAGGACACCTAGTGATTGGACCGTGTACAGTAAGATTTGCAGGACACCTAATGGTTGGACCGTGTACAGTAAGATTTGCAGGACACCTAGTGATTGGACCGTGTACAGTAAGATTTGCAGGACACCTAGTGGTTGGACCGTGTACAGTAAGATTTGCAGGACACCTATTGGTTGGACCGTGTACAGTAAGATTTGCAGGACACGTAGTGGTTTGACCGTGTACAGTAAGATTTGCAGGACACCTAGTGGTTTGACCGTGTACAGTAAGATTTGCAGGACACCTAGTGGTTGGACCGTGTACAGTAAGATTTGCAGGACACCTAGTGGTTTGACCGTGTACAGTAAGATTTGCAGGACACCTAGTGTTTGGACCGTGTACAGTAAGATTTGCAGGACACCTAGTGGTTTGACCGTGTACAGTAAGATTTGCAGGACACCTAGTGTTTGGACCGTGTACAGTAAGATTTGCAGGTGTTGGATGATTCAACAGCTGAATATGTAACAGAAGCATTTAAAAGTTGCCACGATAGTCTGTAACAGTTATGACTATACCAGATAACAACTATATTGTGTATATGTTTCATGAAATCAAACAAACACATTCTCATGGTCACTGAGACCATATCTAATGTGTTCACTCCCGCGCACCTCCTCCCCGCCACCCTCCACCCCCCAGGACCCCAGCGCCATGCCCCGCCCCACCTCTCAGGACCTGGCCGGATTCTGGGACTTGCTGCAGCTCTCAATTGACGACGTCACTGCCAAATTTAATGAACTGCAGCAGATCAAGAGCAATGAGTGGAGGCTCGTGGAGAGCCCAGAGAAGAAGACGCCATTACAGGTATATCAACAGAGTTGTTACAGTTTTTCACAGCTAGCAAAGTAGTCTGTGTTGGTGTGTTGTCTAATGATACTGGTCAATGCATATATTGTTTCTTTGTCTTATCCTGCCCCTACTCTGAGAAAATCACATGGCTCAAATCTCTTTGTCACCTCTCTCTCTCTCGCTTTGTCTCTTCTCTTTATTTCTCTCTCTTTGTCTCTTCTCTCTCTCTCTCATGATCTCTCTCTCATGTGAAGGAGAGGAAGTGGCCTCCCCCGCTGCCAAAGAGACCTCCGAAGGGGCGTGGCGGCGTGGTGCGGGAGCGCTCTCTGGACCTGCAGGACCGCCAGCGGCAGGAGGCCCGGCGCCGTCTTCTGGCTGCCAAGCGGGCGGCTTCCTTCAGACAGAACTCAGCCACGGAGCGGGCGGACAGCATCGAGATCTACATCCCCGAGGCCCAGACACGTCTTTGAGGTTCGAGGATTTGCCCCCCCCTAGCCCACCCCTACCCCTGTTTTGCCCATATCCGACCCCATACCTCAGCCCCAGCCAGTGGGTGTAACCCAGACCCCTTCCTCTCTCCTTCTTATCTGTGCAAATGTCTCTCACTCCACATTGTTTTTTCTCCACCTGTTGCCATTCTTCTGGTGTCCTCTCCCCTTTAAGATGGAGGGAATATTCCCCACTCCACTACAATGAGCTGCTAGTACACCCTCCCCTTTAACCGAACTGATCCACCATCACAATTATATTTGGGTAAATACAAGCAAATAAATTATTTTCTATACTGTAACAAATGTTGTTGTTGGAAATGTACTTCCCCCTCAGAGCTTTTGCATTGCCATCATGTATTATTATAAGCCTCTGGGTAAAGTTAGGGGGATGTCAGTATTTTTCCACAGTGTTCAAAGGGAATCACAAAGTGCAACTTTTTTATGGAGAATCTCACCAGCAACAGTGGTCTTGGGCTAAAACACCCTGTGTGGAGACTACTGCATCCCAGTGGTAGCACAGAGGTGGTGATGACTCACTGTCAAGGCAGATGTCTGAAAATCTCTCCCCGTGTTGGTGGGTTGACAGCATAAGTGGGGGGGTATATCATGTGATTGATCACATCAAATACCTCAGTCTTGCAGGTAAACACCATAGACATAGAATTATATTCTAAGTCTATTCTATTTCTATGGTAAAGACAGAGAAGTCATCATATCTGAAATGGTTGCACTCGCACAGCATGCTGGGTGGGTATAGTAATTATTTTGTTATTCTAGGGACGTACTCACACAACTTTTTACCAGGCTAGCTACTGCAGCCCCTGACTAACGTCACCCCACTACCAGACTAGCTGCAGACACCGACTAACATCACACCACTTTTTACCAGGCTAGCTACTGCAGCCTCTGGCTAACGTCACCCCACTTTATACCAGGCTAGCTACTGCAGCCCCTGACTAACGTCACCCCACTTTATACCAGGCTAGCTACTGCAGCCTCTGGCTAACGTCATCCCACTTTATACCAGGCTAGCTACTGCAGCCTCTGACTAACATCACACCACTTTATACCAGGCTAGCTACTGCAGCCTCTGACTAACATCACACCACTTTATACCAGGCTAGCTACTGCAGCCTCTGACTAACGTCACCCCACTTTATACCAGGCTAGCTACTGCAGCCACTGACTAACATCACACCACTTTATACCAGGCTAGCTACTGCAGCCCCTTACTAACGTCACCCCACTACCAGACTAGCTGCAGCCACTGACTAACATCACACCACTTTATACCAGGCTAGCTACTGCAGCACTGACTAACATCACACCACTTTATACCAGGCTAGCTACTGCAGCACTGACTAACATCACACCACTTTATACCAGGCTAGCTACTGCAGCACTGACTAACATCACACCACTTTATACCAGGCTAGCTACTGCAGCACTGACTAAGATCACACCACTTTATACCAGGCTAGCTACTGCAGCCCCTTACTAACGTCACCCCACTACCAGACTAGCTGCAGCCACTGACTAACATCACACCACTTTATACCAGGCTAGCTACTGCAGCCACTGACAAATGTTACTAAGCTAGCTGCTGCAGACACTGACTAATGTTACCAGGCTAGCTACTGCAGCCACTGACTAATGTTACCAGGCTAGCTACTGCAGCCACTGACTAAGGTCAGACCACTTTTCACCAGGCTAGCTACTGCAGCCACTGACTAAGGTCAGATCACTTTTCACCAGGCTAGCTGCCTCAGCCACTGACTAACGTCACCCCACTACCAGGCTAGCTACTGCAGCCACTGACTAATGTTACCAGGTTGGCTACTGCAGCCACTGACTAGAGTCAGACCACTTTTTACCAGGCTAGCTGCCTCAGCCACTGATTAATGTTACCAGGCTAGCTACTGCAGCTACTGACTAATGTTGCCAGGCTAGCTACTGCAGCCACTGACATATGTTACCAGGCTAGCTGCCTCAGCCACTGACTAATGTTACCAGGCTAACTGCCTCAGCCACTGACTAATGTTACCAGGCTAGCTGCCTCAGCCACTGATTAATGTTACCAGGCTAGCTGCCTCAGCCACTGATTAATGTTACCAGGCTAGCTGCCTCAGCCACTGACTAATGTTACCAGGCTAGCTGCCTCAGCCACTGACTAATGTTACCAGGCTAGCTACTGCAGCTACTGACTAATGTTGCCAGGCTAGCTACTGCAGCCACTGACATATGTTACCAGGCTAGCTGCCTCAGCCACTGACTAATGTTACCAGGCTAACTGCCTCAGCCACTGACTAATGTTACCAGGCTAGCTGCCTCAGCCACTGATTAATGTTACCAGGCTAGCTGCCTCAGCCACTGACTAATGTTACCAGGCTAGCTGCCTCAGCCACTGACTAATGTTACCAGGCTAGCTGCCTCAGCCACTGATTAATGTTACCAGGCTAGCTGCCTCAGCCACTGACTAATGTTACCAGGCTAGCTGCCTCAGCCACTGACTAATATTACCAGGCTAGCTGCCTCAGCCACTGATTAATGTTACCAGGCTAGCTGCCTCAGCCACTGACTAATGTTACCAGGCTAGCTGCCTCAGCCACTGACTAATGTTACCAGGCTAGCTACTGCAGCTACTGACTAATGTTGCCAGGCTAGCTACTGCAGCCACTGACATATGTTAACAGGCTAGCTGCCTCAGCCACTGACTAATGTTACCAGGCTAACTGCCTCAGCCACTGACTAATGTTACCAGGCTAGCTGCCTCAGCCACTGATTAATGTTACCAGGCTAGCTGCCTCAGCCACTGACTAATGTTACCAGGCTAGCTGCCTCAGCCACTGACTAATGTTACCAGGCTAGCTGCCTCAGCCACTGATTAATGTTACCAGGCTAGCTGCCTCAGCCACTGACTAATGTTACCAGGCTAGCTGCCTCAGCCACTGACTAATGTTACCAGGCTAGCTGCCTCAGCCACTGACTAATGTTACCAGGCTAGCTGCCTCAGCCACTGATTAATGTTAACAGGCTAGCTGCCTCAGCCACTGACTAATGTTACCAGGCTAGCTGCCTCAGCCACTGACTAATGTTACCAGGCTAGCTGCCTCAGCCACTGATTAATGTTACCAGGCTAGCTACTGCAGCCACTGACATATGTTACCAGGCTAGCTGCCTCAGCCACTGACTAATGTTACCAGGCTAGCTGCCTCAGCCACTGATTAATGTTAACAGGCTAGCTGCCTCAGCCACTGACTAATGTTACCAGGCTAGCTGCCTCAGCCACTGACTAATGTTACCAGGCTAGCTGCCTCAGCCACTGATTAATGTTACCAGGCTAGCTGCCTCAGCCACTGACTAATGTTGCTGAGAAATGGGATGTGAAAAATACATGCAGTATTACATTAGGGCTGCATTGATGCATTTTCACTTCTGATAATGGCATTGATGTAAGGCTGAAACATGCTTATGATATGGGTGGTACAGTATATTTATTCCTCTGATACATGTTTCCATTGCAACACTAGTGTAAATCATTTAAAGGAAACAAATGTTTCTAATTTCTGGAAGAAAAAAAGAGTACTATATGACACAATGCATTTTTGAACCTTATATGTACTATTCATGTTTGTATTTCCAAGGGAAATGTAGTTCATGATGCTCACTTGCTATTGTTGCAGTTTATTTGCAAGGACAGATGTGGAATATTTTCTACTGAATAGGACTATGATGTTATTCTATAGTCCACTTTGAGTTGTGTTTTTAGCCCCATAATGACATTCTGGCATTCAAGCCTCTGGTGTCAAGTACGATTGCTTGTAATGATAAATCATGTAATCTATCACACCCACATATATATTAGATTGAACTCGATATTCTCATAGTAGATGGTGTGAAAAAGTGAATATCTATCGGGTGTAGAGAACAGTGGCCTAACAGTCCTACCTATTAGGGACCACATCACAGCCATATCATCCCATCTGGCACACAACAATCAAGTACTTTCCTCCACACTATAGATATAGTGTGGGACAGACAGGTGCAAATGACACTTTAACACTATCTAGTTACTAGTAAATGGTGCTGTTTTTTACTCTGAAATGGTTGTCATTTACCCAGTCCGACACACACAGCTACTTTTTAACATATTTACTAAATGGTGCCCATAGCATCTGGAATTAAAGATGGCTGCTATTGACTTGCGAAAACACCATCTTTGCAAATAGTCTATTTGCAGTGTTAATTTTTGCTTAGAAGTTGTTTATTGAAGAGGCAGAGAAAATACATATTAATGACAAATTTCTAGTCCATCTCTGGGCAGAAGAAAATAGGGTTTCTATCATGGCAGGGAGTGTGTGTGTGTGTGTGTGTGTGTGTGTGTGTGTGTGTGTGTGTGTGTGTGTGTGTGTGTGTGTGTGTGTGTGTGTGTGTGTGTGTGTGTGTGTGTGTGTGTGTGTGTGTGTGTGTGTGTGTGTGTGTGTGTGTGTGTGTGTGTGTGTGAGAGAGAGAGGTTTTTATTGACATGGGTTTAACATTGCTTGGACGTTGCTCCACTGAACACTACAGTGGAGAATTTGCCCCTCGCCCTGCCAATGAACTTATTAGTTCAATCTACTTTTACATTTCCTTCAAAAACATAGAACCTGTCCTTTTACTAGATGACATGATATACTGGCATTTGTGTTGCACTGTATATCATTGGCATAGCATATCAATTTACCCACATGAACAGCACATTTGGATTTGAACTATAATACATTTATTCCCATATAATTGTGACGTTCGGGTTGTAAGCTTCCAGCACCAGTAGTTGACGGCGAATGTTCAATAGAATGTGATGCGATTGTTTGCTTGTTTCGGGTTAGTTAGTGTGGTGTACTTGGTGGTGAAGGATTAGCTGTTGTCTGTTATATGTCCACATTGTATTGATGAAGAAAAGCTTTTAATGGAGGGCTTTGGAATGACAGCACACAGTAAGCCACAGTTCAGTTGGTCAAATATGTTGCCAGATATTTTGCTCAAAAGGGTGGAAAGTAGTTTAATGAACTGGAACTTTCCTCATTCCTATATAGCTTCTAGTAAACCTCTCAGCATCTCCCATTTCATTTCCTGACGTCAGTCTCTCTCTGCTGTGAAACTCCATGAAACACTTACTTACCAGGTGGCCTTAATCACATGGAAAGCAAAAACGTTCATGAATGTAGAGCCCCTAACAATGCAAAAAAAGGACATAGGTGCTGTGTAGGAGCTGTGTAGGTGCTGTGTAGGAGCTGTGTAGGTGCTGTGTAAAACCAAACAGTACAGTGATATCATCCATGGTGATTTCAAGTCCATGTCTGGTCTTAGTGAGGTACACAGGAGAAAGTGAGAGACATTGATAGCTTGATGAAGAAATGCTAAAACTCTAATAATACTCATTAGAGTATGCTGATTGATCAGTAGAAATGATGTAACTTCAGCTCCTTCACACCTGTTGTGATGGTCTCATCTGAAAGATTCCAAATCACAGGGTCACCAACTGCTGCTATGGGGACGTACTAGTAACTATTCACTACAGTTACCAAGTTTCACACTGATACTGTATGTCAACAGATACAGATTATATTTAACGTAATATTAGACCAAAGCAAATTGTTTATGGAGCTTCATGCCTTTTCTCAAGTTTTCTTTCACTCTATCAATTCCTAGTCTTTAGTTACTAATATTGTGTAGTACTGTAAAGTGTATAAAGTTTTAAAGTAGGTGCATAGGTTTTGACAGCAATTGTTGGTTTTCATAGCAAATTCATTTCCCTTTCTCAATCTCAAACATTCTCTATTAGCACATTTGTTCCATGCTGCTTTTCCATGATCTAAGGAGGGGTATAGTTGGGCAAGTAGGAATGGTGGGAAAAATCCTTAGGTGCCTTAAAATCAGACGTATACGAATCTGTGAATGAATGTCTTAGGTTGAGGTCTTTGGTTGGACTACAATGCCTGGCAGAGTGCTTGGCCCTCACTGCTTGTGTTGCTTGGGTAGTTTCACCACAAAATGGCTGTTATGGAGAAAACTAGCTTGGCTTTGTTCATCCAAGTGCATTGATATTACTAGTGTCAATTTAGAGTTGGATCAAATTGAATGTTATACTGTTGTATGACTGCTGCGCGTGTTGATATGAGGTCTAGGATATGAGGATGTGATTCTAGTCACATTGTGTGAATAGAATGCAGGTATCTTCATGATTGGTACACACTGTTTATACTTTATCATCAGGCAGTCTTGTACGTTGATGGTCTTTGATTTAAGAACAGAGAAAGCGGCATAGAAAATGTTATCAAAATCTAATTGAATCAGTGGAACAGGAGAAAAGGTGGGGTTCGGCAGAGAAAAACAACATCCCAGAGAGTATTCTCATCAGATAGGAGATGGTGAAGAAGACCCCGCTTCTCCTCCGCCTCCTTGCTAAGAGATCGTAACCTCGTTCCAGTTGTCAATGCCTTATGGTTTATTTCGTCGCCACAAACCAGGGATTGACTAAACTTCACCTGCCAAAAGTGTAATAGTGCTTCATACAACAGGCAGGCACACATACAGCTGTTTACCTCATGGTTGAGAGTCAGTTACAGTGGGATAGATAGGTGTATTTGTATATGATGCCCATCAAAGCACTTTGCCATGCCTGTGTTCTATGCAGCAGTCCTGCACCTTATCGCCATGTCTTCAGGCATGCCCTCTAAAGCATTACGACACGTTATTTAATGATTGCTATGAAAGTGGAGATTGTGATAAGATTTGAATTGTTGGGCACATGGATGATGATGAGGTCAATGCAGTACGTTTTCAACAATCTATCTTCTGTGACTTTGGTGTTTACGCACTCTTACTGGCCGTCTTGACTGGTTGTTCTGAAAGAAGCTCTATTAGGTACATACATAACCCTCATCTAGTATGCATTCCACACTGGCAGCACTGGGTGGCTCAGGTCCATATAGATACAGTACTGCATATCCATGACGAATTTCTTTCCAAATACATTATAGTGATTGAAAATATTAGCATTTTAGGAAAATAATGCTCTTTAAGACATAATCGCTAAACACACATACACAAAGACATTTAGAATAACAAATTGTATCATATATCACAGTACTCAATCAATCAACAGTGGTTGTGATATATTGCTCTGCGGCCCTGTACGTATGGAACTCTTTTAGGAGCTGAAAATTACTCATGTTCCATCATCATGGACTAGTGTGTTTTGTGAGCTGCTGTGCTAAAAACCTTAAGGAAGAGTCACTAAAGGTGATGATATTATTTTGTTACTTTATTTTTTGTTTTAAAAAATCAGAGATCGGTTTATTCTGATAATCTGCACAAACAAACAGATGCACACACACACACACACACACACACACACACACACACACACACACACACACACACACACACACACACACACACACACACACACACACACACACACACACACACACACACACACACACACACACACACACACACACACACACACACACACACACACACACACACACACACACACACACACTACATATTTCACAGCAGTACCACAAGATGTCATCAAGATGGCACCCTAAATTCTTTCTTTTCAACAACTTATCTTGAAGTATTTTGACACCACCACAGGCCCTGTGAACTTTGCTTGATTTTTTTTCTTTCAATATTATATTTCTTAATTATTTTTCAGTGCAGTTACACTGTAAGATTGTCTCTCTCTTCTCATAAAACATTTTATTCAATTTGGAGCACAGAGTTAATTGTTATCATTATCACTGATCTTTATTTCCACAAAATACCATGGGCTCTTTCTTCATTTCCTCAAGGCAATGCTATTGACTCATGGCTTATTTAAAAATGTTTGATCGAATCAGGGCTGCTTTACATTCTAAACCTCATGGACTGCGAGTGCCTGCTGCCCGATTAGCAATAAGCTTCATTTAAACAATGGACTCACAATGCACTGTAGCCTCTATATCAAATGACCTTCCAATTTGACCTGTCATCCAATCTGCTCACACTCTTTTTCTTAGTTAATGCCAATATTGTAGAATGGAGGATTCTGCCCACAAGGTCTCCCATTTCCCTGCTATTAACTAGGTCTACATGTATCTCAACTGTATGGACATTCGGGGCATATGTGCGTTCATTGTTCACATTGACAGTCATTGCATTGTTTGCCTTTAAAAGTGAATGAAACCCTCCCAGGGAAGAGAAAGGGCACCCTTGACCTGTGCTATTTTCTCTTTTTTTCTAAATGTTTTGCGAGGTGAGACAGCTTTCATTCTATGTTTACCTATGGTGGAGAAATGTCTGATGTCTTGTGGGTAGAATTAATCAATTGGAATGTGACATGGAAGAAAAAAATCATATGAAGGTCGATGTTTAGCTTCAACTATTTTTAATTATTAGATATATCAATAATGAGGATGAATATAATGCCAAATATGCATTATTTGTACAGAAATATACATATATAAATATATAAATATATGCCTAATTTAAACAGAACTATTTTCTGCTCTTGACCATGTTTTTGTTGTTTAAACCTTTATTTGTCTAAGTTATTTTATAAGGTCTTAAGATAGCATGCAGGCTAGTGAAAATGAAGGTATTATCTGATGTTTCATTGCTGTTCAGTATTGCAGTTTGTTTTCTATTTGTATGATTAATTTGCTGATTCAGTTACTATTCACATTTAATTTATATATTTGGTTGTCTGAAATGAATTGTAAACCTTTCTTTTCTAAATGAGAGGTTTTTGGAACGTTCTTTATCATGGTATTTATTTAGTATTTTATCAATGTGCTTCAGTATTTTTGCCATAGTTTATCAATCTGCCTCTTTGAATTAAGTATTGTTAATGACCATCTGTTGTAAATACAAATTAAACTTTTTGGAAAAAAACTGCTTCTAACTTGTTTTTTTTGCTGTGTATATACAGTCATATGAAAAAGTAAGTACACTCCCTGGAATGTTGTCTTTTTTTGCACAAATTTGGACAGGTGGATATGTAATCTTCACTTCAACACTATCGACAGCTAAAGGTGACCTAATTTAACAAATGACACTAAAAAGATTATACTTTGCAATCATTTATTTATTTTTAAAAAATTGACAGAAATCCAATTCCATAGTGTGGAAAAAAACATCCCCCCCCCTAGCTTCAATAGCTGGTGTTGCCCCCTGCTGAAATATCAGTCTTATACATCGACTCAGAGGAATTTGCCCATTCTTTACAGTACTGCTTCAACTGTGTCATGTTCCAGGGCTTTCTTGCATGCACAGTCCGCTTCAAGTCCCCCATAGCATTTAGACAGGTCTGATATCTATGCCAGGCAGAGGCCAGGTATTTTGATCTTGGCATGATGTTTTACCACACATGATGTGTTACCACACAGTTAAGACCAAACCAGACCAAGTTTCTAATCTTTATGGAAGGCTGGACCCTCCCAAGTTACTCTCTAATAATTTGCATCTGCTTTGGTGCACCTGATTCTAATTTGAGCCATTTTATGTGATGTAAAGGTAGGGGTACTATCTTTTTCCGCATAAGGAAATTGCATTTTTGTTTTTGTTTTTTAATTGCATAACATTTTCAAATTAAACTTTTTTTGTGTGATTTGTTAAATTATGTTACCTTTACCAATGAATGTGGTTGGAATTTAGCTCAAATATCCATGTGTTCAAATATGTTTTAAAAAAATCAAAAGACCACTTTCCAGGGTGTGAACTTACTGTTTCACAACTGTATATATACAGAACAAAAATATAAATGCAACATGCAACAATTTCATTTTTTTTTACTGAGTTACAAATCAGATAAGGAAATCATTTAATTGAAATAAATTCATTAGGCCCTAATCTATGGATTTCACATGGCTGGGAATACAGACATGCATCTGTTGGTTACAGATACCTTAAAATAAAAGGTGGGGCGTTGATCAGAAAACCAGACAGTATCTGGTGTGACTCCCATGTGCCTCATGCAGCGTGACACATCTCCTTCGCATAGAGTTGATCAGGCTGTTGATTTTGACTTATGCAATGTTGTCCCACTCCTCTTCAATGGCTGTGCGAAGTTGATGGACATTGGCAGGAACTGGAATGTCAATCCAGAGGATCCCAAACATGCTCATTGGGTGACATGTCTGGTGAGTATGCAGGCCATTTGTAGCTTCCAGGAATTGTGTACAGATCCTTGTGACATGGGGCCTTGCTAGGCTACCCTGGGGCGGCAGGGTAGCCTAGTGGTTAGAGCGTTGGACTTGCAAGTTCATATCCCCGAGCTGACAAGGTATCTGTCGTTCTGCCCCTGAACAGGCAGTTAACCCACTGTTCCTAGGCCGTCATTGAAAATAAGAATTTGTTCTTAACTGACTTGCCTGGTTAAATAAAGGTAAAATAAAATAAAAATTATCATGCTGAAACATGAGGTGGTGGTGGTGGATGAATGGCACGACAATGGGCCTCTGGATCTCATAACGGTATCTATGTGCATTTCATTTAGATAAAATGCCATTGTGTTTAGTGTCCATTGCTTATGCCTGCCCCTACCATCACCCCTTCACCACCCTGGGGCCCTCTGTTCACAACGTTGTCATCATCAAACCGCTCGCCCACGCGAGGCATGAGGCCAGTTGGACGTACTGCCAAATTCTTTAAAATACATTGGAGGCGGCTTATGCTAGAGAAATTAACATTCAGTTCTCTGGCAAAAGCTCTGGTGAACATTCCTACAGTCAGCATGCCAATTGCATGCTCCCTCAAAACTTGACACATCTGTGGCATTGTGTTGCGTTACAAAACTGCACATTTTAGAGTGGCCTTTTATTGTCCCCAGCACAAGGTGCATCTGTGTAGTGATCATACTGCTTAATCAGCTTCTTAATATGCCAGACCCGTCAGGTGGAAGGATTATCTTGGCAAAGGAGAAATCCTCACTAACGGGGATGTAAACATTTATGTCATGCAGGTGATAGAGGACCCAAAAGCGACTTAACAGAAACAGAGTTTATTCAAGTCCAAACAGGGAATAACAGAAATCCTCTAGTCTGTAGAGGGGAATAACAAGAGAAGCGGCCACAGACTGCAGGTCGTTAGGCGCAGGCCGTAGTTGACAGAGACACCTGCTCACACGCAGCATCTGATGAAGGCAAAAAACACGACAGGACAGGGCGAAACACAATCACAGCACGGTGAATACTAAACAAGGAACCGACGGGACAGGAACGGAACACAAAGGAATAAATAGGGACTCCAATCAGGGGAAAGGATCGGGAACAGGTGTGGGAAGACTAAATGATGATTAGGGGAATAGGAACAGCTGGGAGCAGGAACGGAACGATAGAGAGAAGAGAGAGCGAGAGAGTGAGAGAGGGAGGGGAGAGAGAGGGATAGAAAGAGGGAAAGAACCTAATAAGACCAGCAGAGGGAAACGAATAGAATGGGGAGCACAGGGACAAGAAATGATAATAAATGACAAACATGACAGTACCCCCCACTCACCGAGCGCCTCCTGGCGCACTCGAGGAGGAATCCTGGCGGCAACGGAGGAAATCATCGATGAGTGAACGGTCCAGCACGTCCCGAGACGGAACCCAACTCCTCTCCTCAGGACCGTAACCCTCCCAAAGTATGAAGAACGCATGTCCATGATCTTATGTACCTTGTAAAATTCGACAAGGACGGGAGGGGGGAGGGAAGACGAACGGGGGTGCGAAGAAAGGGCTTAACACAGGAGACATTGGACGCGACGAAGATGTCGCCAGTCGCACAGCGACAGGATTGACGACCTGGGAGACACGGAACGGACCAATGAGAGTGGAAAGCCACACTCTCTGGCCGCAACAATACCTTGGACTCTTAATCCTGCGTTTATTGGCGGCTCTCACCGTCTGTGCCCTGTAACGGCAAAGTGCAGACCTCACCCTCCTCCAGGTGCGCTCACAACGTTGGACAAACGCTTGAGCGGAGGGAACGCTGGACTCGGCAAGCTGGGATGAGAACAGAGGAGGCTGGTAACCCAGAACTCTGAAACGGAGATAACCCGGTAGCAGACGAAGGAAGCGAATTGTGAGCGTATTCTGCCCAGGGGAGCTGTTCTGCCCAAGACGCAGGGTTTCTGAAAGAAAGGCTGCGTAGTATGCGACCAATCGTCTGATTGGCTGCTTGACCGTTAGACTGGGGATGAAACCCAGCACCAATCAAACGACAGAACTCCCTCCAAAACTGTGACGTGAATTGCGGGCCTCTGTCTGAAACGGCGTCTAACGGGAGGCCATGAATTCTGAATACATTCTCAATAATGATTTGTGCCGTCTCCTTAGCGGAAGGAAGTTTAGCGAGGGAATGAAATGTGCCGCCTTAGAGAACCTATCGACAACCGTAAGAATCACAGTCTTCCCCGCAGACAAAGGCAGACCGGTAATGAAGTCTAAGGCGATGTGAGACCATGGTCGAGAAGGAATGGGGAGCGGTCTGAGACGACCGGCAGGAGGAGAGTTACCCGACTTAGTCTGCGCGCAGTCCGAACAAGCAGCCACGAAACGGCGCGTGTCACGCTCCTGAGTCGGCCACCAAAAGCGCTGGCGAATAGACGCAAGAGTGCCTCGAACACCGGGATGACCAGCTAACTTGGCAGAGTGAGCCCACTGAAGAACAGCCAGACGAGTGGAAACAGGAACGAAAAGGAGGTTATTCAATGTGAGTGCTTGCTTAACCTGTCTTTCAATTCCCCAGACTGTTAACCCGACAACACGCCCATAAGGAAGAATCCCCTCGGGATCAGTAGAAGCCACAGAAGAACTAAACAGACGGGATAAGGCATCAGGCTTGGTGTTCTTGCTACCCGGACGGTAAGAAATCACAAACTCGAAACGAGCGAAAAACAACGCCCAACGAGCTTGACGGGCATTAAGTCGTTTGGCAGAACGGATGTACTCAAGGTTCTTATGGTCTGTCCAAACGACAAAAGGAACGGTCGCCCCCTCCAACCACTGTCGCCATTCGCCTAGGGCTAAGCGGATGGCGAGCAGTTGGTTACCCACATCATAGTTGCGCTCAGATGGCGACAGGCGATGAGAAAAATAAGCGCAAGGATCCGTCAGACTGGAGCGCTGGGATAGAATGGCTCCCACGCCTACCTCTGAAGCGTCAACCTCGACAATGAATTGTCCCAGGAGTAACGAGGATAGGAGCGGACGTAAAACGTTCTTTAAGAAGATCAAAAGCTCCCTGGGCGGAACCGGACCACTTAAAACACGTCTTGACAGAAGTAAGAGCTGTGAGAGGGGCAGCAACTTGACCGAAATTACGAATGAAACGCCGATAGAAATTAGCGAAACCTAAAAAGCGCTGCAACTCGACACGTGACCTTGGAACGGGCCAATCACTGACAGCTTGGACCTTAGCGGAATCCATCTGAATGCCTTCAGCGGAAATAACGGAACCGAGAAAAGTAACGGAGGAGACATGAAAAGAGCACTTCTCAGCCTTTACGTAGAGACAATTCTCTAAAAGGCGCTGTAGAACACGTCGAACGTGCTGAACATGAATCTCGAGTGACGGAGAAAAAATCAGATATCGTCAAGATAGACAAAAACAAAGATGTTCAGCATGTCTCTCAGAACATCATTAACTAATGCCTGAAAAACAGCTGGCGCATTGGCGAGACCGAACGGCAGAACCCGGTACTCAAAATGCCCTAACGGAGTGTTAAACGCCGTTTTCCACTCGTCCCCCTCTCTGATGCGCACGAGATGGTAAGCGTTACGAAGGTCCAACTTAGTAAAGCACCTGGCTCCCTGCAGAATCTCGAAGGCTGATGACATAAGGGGGAAGCGGATAACGATTCTTAACCGTTATGTCATTCAGCCCTCGATAATCCACGCAGGGGCGCAGAGTACCGTCCTTCTTCTTAACAAAAAAGAACCCCGCCCGGCCGGAGAAGAAGAAGGCACTATGGTACCGGCGTCAAGAGACACAGACAAATAATCCTCGAGAGCCTTATCGGGAGCCGACAGAGAGTATAGTCTACCTCGAGGAGGAGTGGTCCCCGGAAGGAGATCAATACTACAATCATACGACCGGTGAGGAGGAAGGGAGTTGGCTCGGGACCGACTGAAGACCGTGCGCAGATCATGATATTCCTCCGGCACTCCTGTCAAATCGCCAGGTTCCTCCTGAGAAGTAGGGACAGAAGAAACGGGAGGGATGGCAGACATTAAACACTTCACATGACAAGAAACGTTCCAGGATAGGATAGAATTACTAGACCAATTAATAGAAGGATTATGACATACTAGCCAGGGATGACCCAAAACAACAGGTGTAAACGGTGAACGGAAAATCAAAAAAGAAATAGTCTCACTGTGGTTACCAGATACTGTGAGAGTTAAAGGTAGTGTCTCAAATTTGATACTGGGAAGATGACTACCATCTAAGGCAAACATGGGCGTAGGCTTGTCTAACGGTCTGAAAGGAATGTTATGTTTCCGAACCCATGCTTCGTCCATGAAACAACCCTCAGCCCCAGAGTCAATCAAGGCACTGCATGTAGCACCCGAACCGGTCCAGCTAGATGGACCGACATAGTAGTACAAGATCTAGATGAAGGGACCTGAGTAGTAGCGCTCACCAGTAGCCCTGTTACTGATGGGCTCTGGCCTCTTACTGGACATGAATTAACAAAATGTCCAGCAACTCCGCAATAGAGGCACAGGCGGTTGGTGATCCTCCGTTCCCTCTCCTTAGTCGAGATGCGAATCCCTCCCAGCTGCATGGGCTCAGTCTCAAAGCCAGAGGAGGGAGATGGTTGCGATGCGGAGCAGGGAAACACCGTTGATGCGAGCTCTCTTCCACGAGCCCGGTGACGAAGATCTACCCGTCGTTCTATGCGGATGGCGAGAGCAATCAAAGAGTCCACATCTGATGGAACCTCCCGGGAGAGAATCTCATCCTTAACCACTGCGTGGAGTCCCTCCAAGCATTCAGTTCCACTCACTAGAGGCAGCAAGAGTGCGAAACTCAATAGAATAATCCGTTATGGACCGTTCACCTTGGCATAAGGAAGCCAGGGCCCTAGAAGCCTCCCTACCAAAAACTGAACGGTCAAAAACCCGAATCATCTCCTCTTTAAAGTTCTGGAACTTGTTAGAGCAATCAGCCCTTGCCTCCCAGATAGCTGTGCCCCATTCTCGAGCCCGGCCAGTAAGGAGTGAAATGACGTAAGCAACCCGAGCTCTCTCTCTAGAGTATGTGTTGGGTTGGAGAGAGAACACAATCTCACACTGCGTGAGAAAGGAGCGGCACTCAGTGGGCTGCCCGGAGTAGCAAGGTGGGTTATTAACCCTAGGTTCTGGAGGCTCGGCAGGCCAGGAAGTAACAGGTGGCACGAGACGTAGACTCTGGAACTGTCCAGAGAGGTCGGAAACCTGAGCGACCAGGTTCTCCACGGCATGGCGAGCAGCAGACAATTCCTGCTCGTGTCTGCCGAGCATGGCTCCTTGGATCTCGACGGCAGTGTAACGAGCGTCTGAAGTCGCTGGGTCCATTCCTTGGTCGGTTCCTTCTGTCATGCAGGTGATGTCGACTTAACAGAAACAGAGTTTATTCAAGTCCAAACAGGGAATAACAGAAATCCTCTAGTCTGTAGAGGGGAATAACAAGAGAAGCGGCCACAGACTGCAGGTCGCCGGGTAGGCGCAGGCCGTAGTTGACAGAGACACCTGCTCACACGCAGCATCTGATGAAGGCAAAAAACAACAGGAGAAACACAATCACAGCACGGTGAATACTAAACAAGGAACCGACGGGACAGGAACGGAACACAAAGGAATAAATAGGGACTCCAATCAGGGGAAAGGATCGGGAACAGGTGTGGGAAGACTAAATGATGATTAGGGGAATAGGAACAGCTGGGAGCAGGAACGGAACGATAGAGAGAAGAGAGAGCGAGAGAGTGAGAGAGGGAGGGGGAGAGAGAGGGATAGAAAGAGGGAAAGAACCTAATAAGACCAGCAGAGGGAAACGAATAGAATGGGGAGCACAGGGACAAGACATGATAATAAATGACAAACATGACAATTTATGCACAAAATGTGAGAGAAATAAGCGTTTTGTGTGTATGGAACATTTCTGGGATTTCTTATTTCAGCTCATGAAACATGGGACCAACACTTTACATGTTGCGTATATATTTTTGTTCAGTGTAGTTTTTGAGAGATTGCAACATGTCTGTGTTATGATGAGAAAATACATATCATCTTGTATAGTCCCTTTATTTACTTTAAGTTATTACAATTATTTCAAATGAAGCCACCATCAACTGTTCTTTCAGCCAATGTTGAATGAAACTGTGTTGACCAGGAGGAGCTCTTAGAGAGAAAATCTCAACTTGAAAATCTCAACATGCGTTTGGATTCAGTCCGTATCCCCAACCTATCTTGGAAGATCTGCTTTATTGCAAGCATTGCACTTGCAACCCCGAATTGTGGGTTTGATTCCTAGGACCACCCGTATGTAAAATGTATGACTACGTAGCTGTAAATTGCTTCAGATAAAAGCATCTGGTAAATAGCATATATTACCTACCAATTTACTTTGATATTTTTGAAATGTAACATAAATGTGACCATATCGTTAATCAGTCCAGTACCAGTATTTCATCTTTGTGGCTGGGGTAGCCTAGTTGTCGGTGATTCCTTACCCTTCCAACATTCCCTTTGGCAACATGAGCAAATCACTGCAGAGCATCTAAGCAGGGTTGGACCAGGTCAGTTCCTGGATGGGAGACCAGATGCTGCTGGAAGTGGTGTTGGAGGGCCAGTAGGAGGCACTCTTTCCTTTGGTCTAAAAAAATATCCCAGTGCCCCAGGGCAGTGATTGGGGACACTGCCCTGTGCAGGGTGCCGTCTTTCGGATGGGACGTTAAACGGGTGTCCTGACTCTCTGAGGTCATTAAAGATCCCATGGCACTTATCGTAAGAGTAGGGATGTTAACCCCGGTGTCCTGGCTAAATTCCCAATCTGACCCTCAAACCATCATGGTCACTTAATAACCCCCAGTTTACAATTGGCTCATTCATCCCCTCCTCTCCCCTGTAACTATTCCCCAGGTCGTTGCTGCAAATGAGAACATGTTCTCAGTCAACTTACCTGGTAAAATAACGGATAAAAAAATATAAATATTTAATCAGGAAACATTGGGAAGGAAAGGGGAGACCTATGTCAGTTGCACAACACAATGCATTCAACTGAAATGTGTCTTCCGCATCTAACCCAACCTGTGAATCAGAGAGGTGTGGCGGGCTGCCTTAATCGGCATCCAGGGAGCAGTTGTTGTTGGGGGCCAACTGCCTTGCTCAAGTGTAGAACCTCACATTTTTCCACATTGCCGGGTTGGGGAATTGAATTGTCCAACGCTCTTAATCGCTAGGCTACCTGCTGCCCCCTCATTGTAGCAGCAGACACAGGAAAGTAATCCTACCTCTACTTATGTAAGAGAATGACTGCACTCTCCTCAGATGAGTAAAGGGAAACAGATGTTGACTGTTAAACTGATCAGAGGTTGTATTTTTACAAGGATCCCAGTATTTAGCTCCACCTGTCATTGGTCCAGACAGCTGGATGTTGATGAAATCGTGGAACAGAGCCTTTTGTGATGAGTATGTGACTAGACACACTCTCCTCCCTCCCTATACGTTCCGGAAACTAGCATGGATTCAAAAGCATGGTTGTGTTACAGTAACAACCGTGAAATGTGGACTACATGTTTGTTGTACTATATAGATGTACGTTGATTGATTTGTGCACTCACATTCATTGCCTTTTGAATTGATTTCTTCTGGTTAGAGTAAGATCCTTGGGATGTCCCTACCCTAAATCCCAATCCTAAACATAAGGTTAGGGTTGGGGTTTAGGGTAGGGACATCCCAAGGATCTCGGATAGCACTGACCATGCTGAAAGCCCCCAGTGTTCTCTACAGCAGTAGCTGTGTGTGGGTAAAATCACCTGGGAAGCCAAGCCAGGAAAAAAAGTAAAATTACAACCTATGTGTTGTGATAACTGCATTGTTTGCTCTATAACCTGTAAGTTCATATGCCTTGCCACTGTGGTATATTTTATTTAACTATGCAAGTCAGTTAAGAACAAATTCTTATTTTCAATGACTGCCTAGGAACAGTGGGTTAACTGCCTTGTTCGGGGGCAGAATAACACATTTTTACCTTGTCAGCTCGGGGATTTGGTCTTGCAACCTTTCAGTTACTAGTCCAATGCTCTAACCACTAGGCTACCTGCAGCCCCAAATAGGTCTGAGGCCGAAACAATTGTCTCTGAGGCCGAGTGGCACAATGGCAGAATAAATTTAACCACACCTTTGTTTCATTACAAAACCGGAGAGCAACCTCTATCTGAAGTCCACAAAACAAAAGGTTACATGGTCAATCAAGTTAATGTTTCTGTCATTTTCTGAGAACTAAACAACTTTTAATTTAAAACCACAGAGAGTTACCGCAAGTCTCAAAGACAACATGAGCTGGTACTGATTTATGTGTGTGGTATGTTTGGTGTCTGTGTGTTTGTGTAAGTAGAAGAAACATGTTGACTCACACTACTTGTAGAGAAACGCCAATGGCATCCATGTTTCCAAAACGGTCTATGACTCTGTCATACAGTACACACTTTTAGTTTTTGTTGTCCTGGGCTACCTGGCTAAAAAGCTTGCTCGCTAGTCTCACTTCCTTTCAAATCAAATAAACTTTTATAGGTCACTTACACATGGTTAGCAGATGTTAATGCGAGTGTAGCAAAATGCTTGTGCTTCTAGTTCCGACCGTGCAGTAATATCTAACAAGTAATCAAACAATTCCACAACAGCTACCTAATACACACAAATCTAAAGGGATGGGGTAAGTATATGTACATATAAATATATGGATGAGTGATGGCCAAGCGGCATAGGCAAGGTGCAATAGATGGTATAAAATACACTATATTAATATGAGTAATGTAAGATATGTAAACATTATTAGTGTGGCATTATTTAAAGTGACTAGTGATACATTTATTAAAGTAGCCAATGATTTGACTCTATATGTAGGCAGCAGCCTCTGTGTTAGTGATGGCTGTTTAACAGTCTGATGGCCTTGAGATAGAAGCTGCTTTTCAGTCTCTCGGTCCCAGCTTTGATACACCTGTACGGACCTCGCCTTCTGGATGGTAACGGGGTGAACAACGGGGTAACGGTGGTTGATGTCCTTGATGATCTTTTTGGCCTTCCTGTGACATTGGGTGCTGTAGGTGTCCTGGAGGGAAGGTAGTTTGCCCCCAGTGATGCGTTGTGCAGACCACACCACCCTCTGGAGAGCCTTGCGGTTTACGGTGGTGCAGTTGCCGTACCAGGCAGTGATACAGCCCGACCGGATGCTCTCAATTGTGCATCTGTAAAAGTTTGTGAGGGTTTTAGGTGACAAGCCAAATTTCTTCAGCCTCTTGAGTATGAAGAGGCGCTATTGCGCCTTATTCACCCCACTGCCTGTGTGGGTGGACCATTTCAGTTTGTCCCTGATGTGTACGCCTAGGAACTTAAAACTTTCCACCTTCTCCACTACTGTCCCATTGACGTATAGTCCACGATTATCTCATTTGTTTTGTTGACTTATAGTGAGAGGTTGTTTTCCTGACACCATGCTCCGAGTGCGCTCACCTCCTCCCTGTAGGCTGTCTCGTCGTTGTTGGTAATCAAGCCCACTACTGTTGTGTCATCTTCAAACTTGATGATTGAGTTGGAGGCATGCATGGCCACGCAGTCATGGACTAACAGGGAGTACAGGAGGGGGCTGAGTACACACTCTTGTGGGGCCCCAGTGCTGAGGATCAGCGAAGTGGTGATGTTGTTTCCTACCGGCGGGTGGCCCGTCAGAAAATCCAGGACCCAGTTGCACAGGGCGGGGTTGAGACCCAGGGCCTCAAGCGTAATGATGAGCTTGGAGGGTACTATGTTGTTGAATGCTGAGCTGTAGTCAATGAACAGCATTCTTACAAAGGTATTCCTCTGGTCCAGATGGGATAGTGCAGTGTGATGGCTTTCATGGTCAACGATATGCCATGCCTGCTAATTAACATTAGCATACTACATCTAGTTACACATTGAATTTCCATCCTCCCAGGCCAGGGGCACAGTGTATGAATTTATGCTTGGATCAGAATCGCCATTATAGTTATTGGCCAGTATGGAAAATTAAGTAAAACCACAAGTCCAAATCCCTATCTCCATCCCTGGCTAATTTAGGAAAGGGACGATTTTAGCTAGCTAGCCAGCCACCGGAGGACAACAACACAACTAGATGCAACAATTCCATTTTTTTTCAGTCAATGACATTTGGCTTCTAATGTGATTGGTCTGAAGCCAAATCCAAACTAGCTTCCCTTGACATTTTTTTTGTGGTGAGCCAGGACCTTTCACAGCTGAGCTCACTCAGTTTAGATAAACGCTGATAAACGCTGATTGGCTATTTTATTATTTTATTTTTTCAATGGAGGCCAAATGCTCGCTGGCTTCCCTTGTATTCAATGCTATGGGTCGGAAACAATGTCATAATCTTTTTGACCAGACAGCATCAGATAGATCAGACAAAAAAGTGGAGTGCTGTTTCGTTCGCTCCGATGCTTTCTCCAGTGAGATACGTTCAGCCTCTTGCGAACTGAAATTAATTTATGAAACACAGAGAGACCAAAGATTCATTATTTTGTATGTTTTTTTCTTAATTTCTTGGTGGATTTCTCAGGGAAAGCCTGGCATCCCTTGGCTCCATGAATACACGCTACTGCTCTATGGTAAGGGTTAAAGGACAAGCCTTCCTGCATCTGAAAGACAATTGTGAAACTTTGAATAAAGAGTCCACGACAATTAAAGCAGTTAGCAAAATCCAACAACATGTTTCAAATGCTCATTCAACACTGCAAGACAGCTGTTGTGAGTTCTAGCATGTTTTTTTGGTCGTAGCTATTTTAAATGTTTGATATTTACTTTTTAAGTTTAGTTTAAACAAATAAGGCACTGTATCACAGTGTCCTTGTCCTCCCATAACCCGGATGACGCTGGGCCAATTATGCACCGCCTCATGGGTCTCCCTGTCTCGGCCGGCTGCGACACAACCTGGGATTGAAGCTGGGTCTATAGTGATGCCTCAAGCACTGTGATGCAGTGCCTTAGAGTCGCTCTAGTAACTCCCCTGGCGGGCCGGGCGCATGCACATTGACACGGTCGCCAGTTGTACAGTGTTTCCTCTGACACATTGGTGGTTAAATGAATATTGTGTCAAGAAGCAGTGTGGCATGGCGGGTTGTGTTTCAGAGGACGCATGGCTCTTGACCTTCGCCTCTCCCGAGTCTGTACAGGAGTTGCAGCGATGGGACAAGACAGTAACTACCGATTCTATATCACAAAATTGTGGAGAAAAAGTGGGTACAAATTTAGAAATAACAAAGAAGGATTTTTAAGACTTGAGTCAATTGAGGCATGTATTGTGTATGTGTGCCATTCAGAGGGTGAATGGGCAAGACAAAATATTTAAGTGCCTTTGAATGGGGTATTGTAGTAGTTGCCTGGCAGGTGCACTGGTTTGTGTCAATAATTGCAACACTTTTGGGTTTTTCACGCTCAACAGTTTCCTGTGTGTATCAAGAATGGTCCTCCACCCAAAGGACATCCAGCCAACTTGACACAACTGATTCCATACCCCGAAGAATTGAGACTATTCTGAGGGCAAAATGGTGGGGGATGCAACTCAATATTAGGATGGCGTTCCTAATGTTTTGTACACTCAGTGTATATCTGGAGCCACACAAGGACATTATTTAGCTATTTCACCACTTACAAGTACCTGTTTGGACAAACCTACTCATTCAAGGGTATTTCTTTATTTTTACTATTTTCTACATTGTACAATAATAGTGAAGACATCAAAACTATGAAATAACACATATGGAATCATGTGGTAACCAATTTATTTATTTTTACAAATGTAAATATATTTTATATTTGAGATTCTTAAAAGTAGCCACTCTTTGCCTTGATGACAGCTTTGCAGGGGGGGGGACATGCTGGAGATGCCATGGAACCTGAGAACAGGCCTGGTCTGAGAAAACAACTGTGCTTTGTGAACGATCGCCAAAGGTGCAACTGGCATTGAACCAGAGCTGTGATGTCATGTCAGCCTGGTTCAGTGGTCTGTTTCAATGGGATACTAGAGACTACTAGCAGGGGAGCTTCCAGACCCCAATGCATTCTGTCTCCCTTGTCAGGTGGTTTCTGCTGTGGAGACTTTCAGTTGGATATTTGGTTTTGGTGTATATTGTGAAAATCCACCACCTTGTCCTACAAGCCAGCTGTCTAAATTGGAATAATCGTACTTTTTCAAAAGAATGATCCATGGTTTTTCTATAGCCTTTCTCCTGAGACTGGTGAATGACATGGACGGTTTCTCTAAAAATGTATTTCCTAATTTCCTTGTAGGCCACGGCACAATCCCAATGCTTGTACCTCAACAACTGTGTCAACATCGGAAGTTGAACTCTTTCATTGGTTTGAGTCATTCAGTTACCCCACTGCCCAGAAAATCAAACAATGTGGTCATTCTTTGCAGATTGCCCTCATTTGTTCTAAATATACTGTATTCTCGTGTGGAGCTACAGTAGCCATTTCATTGTTGGCTGTGGTTGCAGCTTTTGTCAAGAAGATCATCTTGATAAAGATATTATAACTTTTTATTCCAAATGATTTAAAGATGGAATCCTTAATTGAAGCACTGATACTATCAAGAAAGCGGTCACAGTGCCTGTTTTGGTAAAAAGCTGATGGATAGTTTTCATAGCAGTCAAATAGTTTCTAATTTCTCACACTCCTGAGAGTGATGATATAACAGACTGTAGGAAAAGAAAAGTAAATGATTGGAAAGTGGGAGAAGGGGAGAGAGAGAAAGAGAGAGGCTTAGTTTCTGACTAGATCTGGTCCCAGAACAGCAGCAGGTCTCAGTGTGCTGTTTATTTCTAATGAGGAGTGCAGGCAAAATCTGTGATGAGTGAAATAGCTTCCTGCTAATCCAAATGTAGAATTATCTCAATTATACTGACCTCATTTGACCTGATTCTCTAACCTGATGTCTGCAATTGTGACTCCTTCAAATAAAAGGTGCCCGCTGGCAGTTAATAAAAATAGGTTGTCTTCAGTTTGATCTCAGAGCAAGTCTGCCTTCCAAAACTCCAATGAGATAATATATCACTCGATCAGTCCAAACCCACCTCTATTTCCTCTCTCAGGCAGTATGTGGAGAATGTTCTGGCCTTGATTCACAAACCAGCCAAGTAACAAGAGAAAATCTCCTCATGCTGATGGAAAGTAAATGTTCCAGTCCTGTCTGAATGCTCCCCAAAACGTGAGGAGAGGTATTAAATCCAAATGGTTAAGGTAAGGGTTACGGTTTGGGGTAGGCTTTTAAAAACAAAATTCTCAAAAACAACTTTCTATCGCTGGATTCAAGCATACAACCTGCTGCACAAAAAGTAGATGCTTACACCCATTCTCCATCTCTGTCCACAAAGCTGAAACCTACTTCAAGGTAACAGAGCTCACGGTTGCCCCTAATGTCCGGTTTCCAGGTCCTCTCTCGACGTCCTCAGACACGGATGGACATCGAATACTGACTTATCATAGGTGACCTGGCTGGTCCACATAGAGTGCAGTGACATCGGGAACTCTAGTGACAGGGTGACAGAGGAATTTTAGTGTATAAATGACATGAATCCTAACTATGTTCCCTTCTGAGCAAAACAATCACACATCTTTACAAGCAAAACAAGCTCAGATCTTCATCCCTTTGGGTCTTTGTGACAGGCACTGAAAGTAGCAAGAGCACTGAAAGAAGCAAGAGCACTGATAGTAGCAAGAGCACTGAAAGTAGCAAGAGCACTGAAAGAAGCAAGAGCACTGAAGAAGCAAGAGCAGTGATAGTAGCAAGAGCAGTGATAGTAGCAAGAGCACTGATAGTAGCAAGAGCACTGATAGTAGCAAGAGCACTGATAGTAGCAAGAGCACTGAAAGTAGCAAGAGCACTGAAAGAAGCAAGAGCAGTGATAGTAGCAAGAGCAGTGATAGTAGCAAGAGCACTGATAGTAGCAAGAGCACTGATAGTAGCAAGAGCACTGATAGTAGCAAGAGCACTGATAGTAGCAAAAGTGGTGTGAGGCTTTCTTATTTTTCTCATCTTATTCAACTTTTGCCAATCACCTGCAACAAAGATAGCTCAGATGTGCGATTGCCTTCATAATTTTAAATATCAGGACATACAAGCATTTCCTAGGCTGGTTCCAAAATACACCAATTGATTATCTTTACTCAAAACAAGAGTTTAAGCTCGCAAGATCTTATTCACAAATGCTCTGTTCTGCTGACATGCCACGCCATTCTGCCAAGTAGCCTATGCATTATGATGAATCTCCTTTATTTACTAAATGCCAAACTAGCATTTAATTGCTTCTCAAGATATTGACATAAAGAGTGAGAGTGTATCCTCTTAACCTTGACATTTGATAGGTCTTCTGTATAAACATTCTTCCCTCAACCAGTCTGCAAATTCAATTCCCATCCATCTTCTGCAGTCGGTACTGCTGACTCAATGTCCATCAATTAGCCAATTAGGCATACGCACAGTAATTTACGTCTGTCTGCTGTTTGCGTACATTGATCAGAAAATACTTTGAAATTATTAATTGTGACAATATAGGCTTTTTTCTGAGTGTTCTCATATTTTCTAAGTGTAGGTACAGATACTGTTGTCTTACTGATCTGGGAGAAGATTCCAGTGGTGGCAAAAGTAGTCAATTGTCATACTTAGGTAAAACTAAAAATAACTAAATAGAAAAGTTCTCGCAACACAGAAACAAAAAGTCGGACAATTGAATTTAAGTCAAAAAGCGTTACTTCCTATAAACCGGATTACAAGTTACTTCCTATAAACAGGATTACAAGTTACTTCCTATAAACAGGATGACAAGTTACTTCATATAAACAGGATTACAAGCTACTTCATATAAACAGGCTTACAAGTTACTTCCTATAAACAGGATTACAAGTTACTTCATATAAACAGCATTACAAGTTACTTCATATACACAGCATTACGATATGGTGTAACAGAGTGTATAAACAGTATTTGGTGTGTGAATGAAAACACAAAGGTGTCCGACAGGACATCTGTGCTTTCCTATACGTAACATTTGACCAAGACGACTTTTAGGTCCTTTGAGGTTACACTATATCCTGTCTTCTTTGGTGATCTTCAATTCTGAAGGTTATCATCATTTTATTTGGTGCCAAGAAAACATGGGACTCACATTCAGTCCTCACAGGACACAGGGCACAGAAATACAGGACGCAGAAATAATTATATTTACATGTATCCGTGTAGTAAAAATCTGTCAGTGACTCTTTTTTTTTGGCCATCTGAATCTACAGTAAGGTTTCAAGTCATTAACAAATTCTAGCAAAGTGCCTGGACACCCATTCTCAACCGATAGGACTTTTTTTGCGTTTTAATGTTGGAAAAATACTTGCACACAGCACTTTATATTTGACCTTTATTTAACCAGGCAAGTCAATTAAATAACAAGTTCTTAATTTCAATGAAGGCCTTGGAACAGTGGGTTAACTGCCTGTTCAGGGGCAGAACGACAGATTTGTACATTGTCGGCTCGGGGATTCAAACTTGCAACCTTTCGGTTACTAGTCCAATGCTCTAACCACTAGGCTACCCTGCCGCCTGCTGATATAGTATATCCTTACTATATCTTAATCAAGGTTTGTTTCGAATGTTTCTCTTACTGTAGATCATTATAGTCAAGGTCAGAGCTCTCAGAAGATGTAGTCGGTTTGGGTTTTGCCCAGCAATGGCATCTTTCTTCCGTGACCTTGAGCACCCCTTAACTTCCCATACTGATTCTGAGAAAACATCTAATGTAGCCTTGAGCAATCCTTTTAAGTATTCCTCTGCCCATTTGGACTGTCATTTTTATGACCTTAGAGTAAATATGCAGGGTTTATAAACCCCTCTGAGTGAGTGAGTGAGTGAGTGAGTGAGTGAGTGAGTGAGTGAGTGAGTGAGTGAGTGAGTGAGTGAGTGAGTGAGTGTGTACAACGACGACCCACAGATAGCATTGTGAGTTATAACAGTCTGTAAATATGGAGAGATGGACATTAGTTTCACACAAGTAAGATCATTATTCTGGTGCAATGTCAGGGGCACTGCATTAGACAAACATGAAATGATCTTCTCTTACTGCTTGACAAGTCACCATAAAGATTTGACCTGTAGAGTACATAAGAAGAAAAAATACGTATCCCACTTACTGTTTTGTTTAATCAATACTCTATAATTGTGTTCCATTATGTAAACTGTGGCATATCTGCTGTCTTATCTGGTTTCCAGTGGATTCATTCCTATTTTGATGAAACCTTGTGACAATGCATAATCAGCACTGCAAGCTGTTTCACCACACTGTGTGGCTCAACCATGTGGTTCAGTCAGGAGAAAAGGAAGTGAGCAGGGAGATAGGGTTGGCAACATGCAGCACGGCCTCTGTTTGTTTTGAGTAGTTTCCCGGGCTACAGGAGAGGAGTGGATGGCCTATTGGAATGAGGAGGCCTGTGAACACAAAGATGCTGTCCGTTGTTGGTGACTGAGTGACATCAGTGGGTACTAGCACAACAACATGCCATGTTGCAACATGACAAAGCTCTTTCTGACCCTCTGTCAAGAATGTCTCATTGACCGTTACCAACTAATCAAAAGTTTAGTGCTGCAAAATGCTCAAAGGTTTCTTGATTATTTTAACTGTTGAATGGGTCATTCCTACCTACAGTGTGATTCCATTCGTGGGTGATTGAGATGAGCTTTCCTCCCACATGTGGCCCTGGAACTGAGGATTCAGGTGACCTGAGACACCTCAGGGGTACAGAGTAAGGACGCGTCATCTACACAAGAATTCATCTGGTCTAAAAGACAGCTGCACAGGAAATGAGAGGGCTTTAAAAGTCTTCCCATGACTTCTTACTGTATTACCTGTGTAGCAACAGCAGAGGACAACAAACACTGATGATGTCACTGAGAACAACAAACATTGATGTCACTGAGGATAACAAACATTGAGTCACAATCTGTCTCTATCAATCCTGCTATCGTATAACAAACATTGAGTCACAATCTGTCTCTATCAATCCTGCTATCGTATCATCAGAGCGGTCCTCTTCTATGATGTGTAGAAAGCTTTTGGCACCAAATTGCATTGAAGCATTACCCAAGAGGATATTAGTGGGTGATAGTAGTTCATTTCCTGTAACATTTCAGATTGGCTCAGTATGACTCAAAGTCAGCTCAGATTAATATGTTTTTTAGATGAACATTCTCAAAAGATATTGTGACGCCAATGACAGGAAAGCAGCATAAAACACAGCTTGCTGCCCTAATGTGGGTTCTCTCGTTCTGTGTGGTTGGTCAGTCAGCCAACACTAAGGGGCAAGTGTTATATTAGGCCAAGCAAGTCCTGGTAGTTGGCAAGTGTTTCCTGCAATCACCCACCAAGACCAGTTAGCAAGAGTTTCCGACAATCACCCAGAAAGTGTTTCCTGTAATTACACAGCCGCTGATCCAGCCCTGAGATGTATGTTATCATCCCGACAAGAGAGACACACAGGACAGAAAGTCTAGCTAGCACAGCTTGGAATAGGGATTTGAAAGTGCAAGAGAGTACAAACACAGCCATGCACGGGCAGATGTATTGATTAGAAGGAGTGAGTGAGTCACTACTACTTCCCGTTCCTTTTTATAGGAAACACAGAGTGACCTATTCCTTCTTGGTTCCACAAGCTCTGAGTGAGCGGCGTGGGCATCTATTAAGGCCTATAGACCTGTGCTAGCTGTGATTCTTCTACCAAGGTGTTTCTAGATCTGGGGTGATTCAGGTCTAAGGAGTGTGGCGGTAGCAAACAATAGTGATGCTAACTTAGCCTTAGCCTAGCTGTGATTCTACTGGGACTCAGCTGGGAACACAGGTTCCCCTGCAGGTGGCTGTGGCTGAGGCAGGGTAACGGTGATCTCGTTGCGGTGGAAATACCAGAGCGAGAGGAACAAGAGAAACAAACCCCGGCCAACGGGGCTTCCTTTCTTTCACTCCTCCACTCGGTTCTCCTCTCGTTCCCCTCCTCTATAATCTGCTGGGGGGGGGGGGTCCTTTCAGATGAGGTGGAATCGTTCCTCTCATATTTACCCATATGGAATGAGAAGCGGCAGCTGATTTCTTCACCTCACAATGTCTTTGGAACACTTGAAATTCCTGGAAGGGAGTGATTTAGAAAGCCTTTGAGAAAGTCTCTGCCTTGATTGAATGTCTTGGTTGTTTCAACTTCTGGTTGAAAAGTAGCATGAATTTAGGAAAAAAGCACCATCACATTCAATAGATCTCATGCTTTTACCAGAGAGTGGCTGCTGTACGGTGACCCTCAATAATCCATTTCAGTATTGAAAGAAATGTGAGAAATATTCGACCTGATCAGTGTTGTCTCATTTATCCTCCTCCTCTCCTCTGTAACTATTCCCCAGGTTGTTGCTGCAAAGGTTAATGTGTTCTCAGGTCAACTTACCTGGTAAAATAAGGGTAAAATAAATACCTTTTTTATAAACAAATCTGCTGGCAAGGAGAGAGAGACCCCCCACACACTAGAGACACGGAGACACAGAGACAAACACAAACACATACCCACAGACCCTTGCATAGTCAATACACATTAGGATTAGTCTTGTTATGGCATAAGTGGGGTTAAGTTTGCTTATTAAAGCGGCAAATGTTAGCAGCCTGATTGTAATGCATAGCAGTGGCAGATATTCTGTGTTCAGTGTCCTTCCTTGAATTGGGTAAGAGGGTGGCTGAAGGCTTCACTGAGAGTTCTGTGCAGGAGAAACCTGCCTTCAATTCAACAATTGATGATAAGTTTGCTAGACTTCAGCTTCTAGTTCTGTCAGACTCACTGTTTTAACGCTCTGCGTGCATGATATTTTACCTGTGAATATGAAACGTCAGTTTTACTCTGAACATTTCTAATCTTCCATTTCTAGGTAGTCACGAGACTTCCCTTAATAACCCGTCTTCTGCTTCTGCTAGATAGACTACAAATTCTACCTGCATTAGCAAAACAAGGAAATTTACTTGCAAATTCTTCAAATGGAAAACATTATGGAGATAAGGAGTGGGATTCATATTCACATTTCCAGCACAGTGTTTCTCTATCCGAAGAGCTCTCTAAATCAAAGCTCTCTGCTGCTGCTGGAACTATTTTAGAATATTCATGAGCATGCATGTAATTATTAAAGTTCCTGCAACCATTTTGGTTTGAAGCAGAGACTTACGGAACTCCTTGCAGATAATGAGTACATTTTGAGTCTTTGAATTTCCTCTCTATTGGCAGCGGCACAGCTCTTGCCCTATATAGTTGGCAACTATACAGTACTTACTACACATGTGCTATCATCTACAGTAAAGTATCACTGTTGTTTTGCATGGTGTAGATATAAACTGCTGTTATGTCTGACTTCATGTGCCACTCAGTGAACCTTTTTGCTAAAATATACCACACCACCTTGGGCCTTATTGCTGGAATATCCCTCATTCATCAGCTCATCTCTGCTGTCAGAGTGAGGTCAGGCATCAGTGATTTATCTAGGAGTTGTGTGTAGTCCTCTATTGGAGGCCACCCACTAAGCTCCTTTATCCTTCCTATAAGAGCCTGTGGACTGGCTCTTTCTCACCACTGTTCCTGAGCTGTTTAGAATGACCTTCTGCTTCACTGTGCCAACAGCCATTTCTAATGCACTGTGCAGACGGGAGGCTTTTCCCATGTGGTTATCTACATGTCCTGAGCCAGTCTCACCTCACAATACCACAGGTACTATTAAAGTAGTATGTCAGAGTGCTTGGGCTCTGTTTAGCGGTTGCTGGTTGTTCTATTTTCTATTACCATTGGGATTATTCAATGCACACTTACCTTCTCAGTTAGAGATAAGAAATTAGGCGTTTGGCAGAAGGGGATTTTGAAAATGCCAAAGCACGTTTACCCCTTTATAGTGTAGACCTACTTCCTCTGAAATTTCAATGCCACTGTTCCATTTTAGGTGCCTTCAATATTGAGTTGGATTAACTGGATATATGCACTGTGTGAATCTGATGTATACGTTTTTGTTTAGCTATCCAACCCCACACTTCTCTTTTCTTATTACAGCCCTCATATAATAACACAAGGCTGCAGTAGTTTGTCAACTAACCTGTACTAACCTTTATTTTTTACTTTAGATTTACTTTAGTATAGTAAATATTTTCTTACCTCTAATTTCTTAAAACTGCGTTGTTGGTTAACCACTTCTGTGAAGGGTTAATAAACCAACACCTAATTTGGCCGCCTTTCCTTCCAGTTCTCTGCTGCCTGTGACTGGAACGAACTGCAAAAATCGTTGAAGTTGGAGACTTTTATCTCCCTCACCAACTTTAAACATCTGCTATCTGAGCAGCTAACCGATCGCTGCAGCTGTACATAGTCCATTGGTAAATAGCCCACCCAATTTACCTACCTCTGTCAGGCATATGTGTATAGATGGCAGGGAAGTCAGGCACAGGAGAGTCAAACGGAGTGTAAAATGGAGTCTTTTAATAATGTCCTAGTAACATGCTCCATAACACTAAACAGGAAAAGAACATAAACAAAATATGGGTACGAAGACCCGACGCGCACCTATACAACACTACACTGACAATAAACAATCTCTGACAAAGACATGAGGGGAAACAGAGGGTTAAATACACAACAGGTAATGAATGGGATTGAAAACAGGTGTGTGGGAAGACAAGACAAAACCAATGGAAAATAAAAAAAGGATCAATGATGGCTAGAAGACCGGTGACGTCGAACGCCGAGCACCGCCCGAACAAGGAGAGGCAACGACTTGGGCAGAAGTCGTGACAACCTACATTTAACATTTACATTTAAGTCATTTAGCAGATGCTCTTATCCAGAGCGACTTACAAATTGGTGCATTCACCTTATGACATCCAGTGGAACAGCCACTTTACAATAGTGCATCTAAATATTTTAAGGGGGGGGTGAGAAGGATTACTTTATCCTATCCTAGGTATTCCTTAAAGAGGTGGGGTTTCAGGTGTCTCCGGAAGGTGGTGATTGACTCCGCTGTCCTGGCGTCGTGAGGGAGTTTGTTCCACCATTGGGGAGCCAGAGCAGCGAACAGTTTTGACTGGGCTGAGCGGGAACTGTACTTCCTCAGTGGTAGGGAGGCGAGCAGGCCAGAGGTGGATGAACGCAGTGCCCTTATTTGGGTGTAGGGCCTGATCAGAGCCTGGAGGTACTGAGGTGCCGTTCCCCTCACAGCTCCGTAGGCAAGCACCATGGTCTTGTAGCGGATGCGAGCTTCAACTGGAAGCCAGTGGAGAGAGCGGAGGAGCGGGGTGACGTGAGAGAACTTGGGAAGGTTGAACACTAGACAGGCTGCGGCGTTCTGGATGAGTTGTAGGGGTTTAATGGCACAGGCAGGGAGCCCAGCCAACAGCGAGTTGCAGTAATCCAGACGGGAGATGACAAGTGCCTGGATTAGGACCTGCGCCGCTTCCTGTGTGAGGCAGGGTCATACTCTGCGGATGTTGTAGAGCATGAACCTACAGGAACGGGCCACCGCCTTGATGTTAGTTGAGAACGACAGGGTGTTGTCTAGGATCACGCCAAGGTTCTTAGCGCTCTGGGAGGAGGACACAATGGAGTTGTCAACCGTGATGGCGAGATCATGGAACGGGCAGTCCTTCCCCGGGAGGAAGAGCAGCTCCGTCTTGCCGAAGTTCAGCTTGAGGTGGTGATCCGTCATCCACACTGATATGTCTGCCAGACATGCAGAGATGCGATTCGCCACCTGGTCATCAAGAAGGGGGAAAGGAGAAGATTCATTGTGTGTCGTCTGCATAGCAATGATAGGAGAGACCATGTGACGTTATGACAAAGCCAACCTCATCCCCATACTATTTTTATTTATTTACTTTTCTGCTCTTTTGCACACCAGTATCTCTACCTGCACATGACCACCTGATCATTTATCACTCCAGTGTTAATCTGCTAAATTGTAATTATTCATGCCACAATGTATATAGACAATTTTTTTCTTTTTCTACTGTGTTATTGACTTGTTAATTGTTTACTCCATGTGTAACTCTGTGTTGCTGTCTGTTCACACTGCTATGCTTTATCTTGGCCAGGTCGCAGTTGTAAATGAGTTGAGAACTTGTTCTCAACTAGCTTACCTGGTTAAATAAAGGTGAAATAAATCAATAAAATAAAAGGAGGAGGCTTTAGTGAATAAAATGTTTGTTATTTTTTCTTCATAAAAAAAGTTATTATGCAAAATGATCAACATCTTACATCCCTCAAACATGTCTAACAAAACAAAACACAGCTATAAACAAGAAAATACTAAATACATACAATATATATATATATATATATATATATAATATATATAATATATATATATAATATAACATTAAAAACAATAACAAAATATAATTTAAAAAATATAACAATTCTATTCACTATGAAAAAATATAATTATGATTCAGGAAGATGTTATTCTTATTGTTATTCACTAGGGACAATGTCTTAACAAGATTACTAAATTCAATCAAAAATATTGGTAATTTTGGTATAGAAATCTAGAATTATGGTTTTTGTATAAAGTATTCGACAAAAATATATTTTTTAAATCACAATAATTTCAATGGTCTTGTTATCATTGCAATAGTAACATATTATATCATTCATGTCAAAAACATAGTGTTCAAAAAGGTAAATAAGTATTCTGCAAGGTTTTTCCAAAAACATATCACAGATTTACATTCATAGAACAAGTGAATCATATTTTAGCCTTCTTTGCATGGATATTTAGTGTACAACTCACCTTCTGTCCTGACATTAAATGACATCATCTACAAAATGAGTTAGGAGCAAGGTACATTTTCAATCAATAGCATTGTTCTTTTTTACATCTTTTCTCAAATTTGGTTTGGAAAGGATTCAAAGTTCTGTTGCTATGAATTAAGGTTGAAGGGTGACAAATCAAATCAAAATCTGAAACTGACAGTCCACATTTTAGAGGTAACACTTCGATCACACCAAAAGTGTTTTTGCATTTTGGTACACCAGAATTACATTAATTTCTAAAGAAATGCTTAACCAAGAGCAACAGTTTATATACAGATCATGATGTCATTTCATTGTTTTAACAGAATCCCCTCCTCTCGACCGGGACAAAGTGAGGTGAAAAGTTCATTCTAACTTACTAACACACTCCCAGGTAACTTTTGACCCCTCAACATTATCGATCACCACTGAGCTGACAGTTCTAATTAACAGAAAACCTAGGAATGCACTCACTGGAATGCACTCACTGGAAAGCACTCACTGCACTCCAGTGTCTTATCTAAAAACGGATCTAAAAACCCCAGAGCTCAGTTCTGTAGGTTCAACCATAGGCTAACGACCGTATGTGTTTACACAGTTCACAACCCATTTGTTTAATCCTAGTTGGAATGGTGTTCATTAACTTTAATTACTCCTTGTCCGTGTCTCACAATCCCTTCTTATGAACTCATATTGTTAATCAGATTTAATAAATTCATTACCTGTTGAGTATAAGTTTTATTTAGTTACAGTTCCATTTAAAATGATTTGTTCAGTCATTTAATGATAACTTTCCCAACACCTGGCCATTGCATTGCTGTGCAGAGGCAGTTGCAGTGCGTTCGGATGCGTTTGGTGTGGTGTATCTGTTGGAATTTTCAAACATATGCGTCAAACTGTATGCATAGATTGCTTGACAGAAATGGTAGCAGAAGGTGAATGTTGAACGTTTGTTGCATACATATCCAGATGATGCTGTCCGACACTGTCGGTGTGATGGAAGCGTTAGAATGGCTCTTTCTTCAAGCGGCCTTGCCATCGGTAAAGCCCTTATAACGGTGATGCAACGGGAAAATAACCAGACTGCATAGACGCATCACATTTTGCAGCTGGGGAGTGTAGTAGCCTAACACGGAACCCAAACCGGCTGCGCGCCTGCGCCATCATCCCCTATCCTGCATAAATGTATTTTGCCCCCCCTACACCAAACACGATCAAGAAACGCAGGTTAAAGTATCAAAACAAATTCTGAACCAATGACATTAATTTGGGGACAGGTCGAAAAGCATTAAACATGTATGGCAATTTAGCTAGCTAGCTTGCACTTGCTAGCTAACGTTAATTTGCACTTGCTAGCTAACAACCTCTACTCCGACAATTAATCCACATATAAAACGGCCAACCGAATCGTTTCTAATCATCTGTCCTCCTTCCAGTCTTTTTCATCTTTGAACTTATTGTCACGCCCTGGTCGAAGTATTTTGTGTTTATCTTCATTTATTTGGTCAGGCCAGGGTGTGACATGGGTTTTTGTATGTGGTGTGTATGTAGTGGGATTGTAGCTTAGTGGGGTGTTCTAGGTAAGTCTATGGCTGTCTGAAGTGGTTCTCAATCAGAGGCAGGTGTTTATCGTTGTCTCTGATTAGGAACCATATTTAGGCAGCCATATTCTTTGGTTGTGTTGTGGGTGATTGTCCTTAGTGTCCTGATGTCCTTGTTCTGTGTTAGTTTACACAAAGTATAGGCTGTTTCGGTTTTCATTACGTTTATTGTTTTGTAGTGTTTGTGTTTATTCGTGTTTACGATGTTTATTAAACATGGATCGCAATCTACACGCTGCGTTTTGGTCCGACTCTCCTTCACCACTAGAAAACCGTTACAGAATCACCCACCACAGGACCAAGCAGCGTGTCAACAGGCAGGAGTCGCAGGAGAAGCAACAAAGGCAGCAACTGCGTCGCAATGAGGAATGGACATGGGACGATATATTGGATGGCAAGGGTTGCTACACATGGGAGGAGATCGTGGCGGGAAGGGATCGCCTTCCATGGGAACAGGTGGAGGCAGCGAGGAGAGCAGAGGCAGCCGGAGAGAGGAGCCGGCGATATGAGGGAACACGGTTGGCAAGAAAGCCCGGGAGTCAGCCCCAAAAATGTATTGGGGGGGGCTCACAGGGAGTATGGCTACGCCAGGTAGGAGACCTGCGCAAACTCCCTGTGCTTACCGGGGGCTAGAGAGACCGGGCAGGCACCGTGTTATGCTGTGGTGCGCACGGTGTCTCCAGTGCGGGTGCATAGCCCGGTGCTGTATATTCCAGCTCCGCGTATCGGCCGGACTAGATTGAGCGTTGAGCCAAATGCCATGAAGTCGGCTCTACGCATCTGGTAAGCCGGCCCAGTGTGTCTCCTTGGGCCGGCTTACATGGCAACAGCCTTGCGCTTGGTGTCTCCGGTTCGCCTGCATAGCCCAGTGCGGGCTATTCCACCTCGCCGCACTGGCAGGGCGACCAAGAGTATTCAACCAGGTAAGGTTGGGCAGGCTCGGTGCTCAAGAGCTTCAGTGCGCCTGCACGGTCTGGTCTATCCAGTACCACCTCCACACCCAAGCCCTCCGGTAGCAGCTCCCCGCACCAGGCTTCCTGTGCGTGTCCTCGGTTCAGTACCACCAGTGCCAGCACCACGCATCAGGCCTACAGTGCGCCTCGCCTCCCCTGCGCTGTCAGAGTCTCCCGCCTCTCCAGCGCTGCCGGACCCTCCCGCCTGTTCAGCGCTATCAGAGCCTTTCTCCTCTCCTGCGCTACCGGAGTCTCCTGCCTGTTCAGCGCAGCTAGCGCCTTCTTCCTCTACAGCGCTGCTGGAGTCTCCTGTCTGTTCAGCGCAGCCAGAGCTGTCAGCCTGCATGGAGCAGTCAGAGCTGCCAGTCTACATGGAGCAGCCAGAGCTGTCAGTCTGCATGGAGCAGCCAGAGCTGTCAGTCTGCAAGAAGCTGCCAGTCTGCAAGTTGCTGCCAGCCTGCATGGAGCAGCCAGAGCTGTCAGTCTGCAAGGAGCTGCCCGTCTGCAAGGAGCTGCCAGTCTGCAAGGAGCTTCCAGTCTGCAAGGTGCTGCCAGCCTGCATGGAGCAGCCAGAGCTGCCAGCTTGTATGGAGCAGTCAGAGCTGTCAGTCTGCAAGGAGCTGCCAGTCTGCAAGGAGCTGCCAGTCTGCAAGGTGCTGCCAGCCTGCATGGAGCAGCCAGAGCTGTCAGTCTGCAAGGTGCTGCCAGCCTGCATGGAGCTGCCAGAGGTGTCAGTCTGCATGGAGCAGTCAGAGCTGTCAGTCTGCATGAAGCAGCCAGAGATGTCAGTCTGCAAGGATCTGTCAGTCTGCAAGGAGCTGCCAGTCTGCAAGGAGCTGCCAGTCTGCAAGGAGCTGTCAGTCTGCAAGGAGCTGTCAGTCTGTAAGGAGCTTTCAGTCTGCATGAAGCAGCCAGAGCTGTCAGTCTGCAAGGAGCTGTCAGTCTGCAAGGAGCTGCCAGTCTGCAAGGAGCTGCCAGTCTGCAAGGAGCTCCCAGTCTGCAAGGAGCTCCCAGTCTGCAAGGAGCTGCCAGTCTGCAAGGAGCTGTCAGTCTGCAAGGAGCTGCCAGTCTGAAAGGAGCTGCCAATCTGCACGGAGCCGCCAGAGCTGCTAGTCTGTAAGAAGCCGCCAGAGCTGTCAGCCTACATGGAGCAGCCAGAGCCGCCAGTCAGCGTGGAGTAGTTAGAGCCGCCAGTCAGCATGGAGCAGCCAGATCTTCCAGATCTGCCAGTCAGCCAGATTCTTCCAGATCTGCCAGTCAGCCAGAATCTTCCAGATCTGCCAGTCAACCAGGCTCTTCCAGATCTGCCAGTCAACCAGACTCTTCCAGATCTGCCAGTCAACCAGACTCTTCCAGATCTGCCAGTCAACCAGACTCTTCCAGATCTGCCAGTCAACCAGAATCTTCCAGATCTGCCAGTCAACCAGACTCTTCCAGATCTGCCAGAACAGCCAGTCGGCCAGGATATGCCAGTCGGCCAGGATCCGCCAGTCAACCAGAATCCGCCAGATCCGCCAGTCAGCCAGGATCTGCCAGTCAGCCAGGATCTGCCAGTCAGCCAGGATCTGGTAGATCTATCTACCTGCCTGAGCTTCCTCTCACTCTTGAGCTTCCTTTCACTCCTGAGCTTCCTTTCACTCCAGAGCTTCCTTTCACTCCAGAGCTTCCCCTCAGTCCCGAGCTTCCTCAGTCCCGAGCTGCCCCTCAGTCCCGATCTGCTCCTCAGTCCAGTGGGGTTCTGGGTGAGGACTACTAGGCCATAGTCGGCGGCGAGGGTGGACTATCCAAGGACGCGAGGAGGAGGGACTAAGACAGTGTTTGAGTCCACGTCCCGCGCCGGAGCCGCCACCATGGATAGACGCCCACCCGGACCCTCCCTATTGTTTTGAGGGTGCGTTCGGGAGTCCGCACCTTAGGGGGGGGGGTTCTGTCACGCCCTGGTCGAAGTATTTTGTGTTTATCTTCATTTATTTGGTCAGGCCAGGGTGTGACATGGGTTTTTGTATGTGGTGTGTATGTAGTGGGATTGTAGCTTAGTGGGGTGTTCTAGGTAAGTCTATGGCTGTCTGAAGTGGTTCTCAATCAGAGGCAGGTGTTTATCGTTGTCTCTGATTGGGAACCATATTTAGGCAGCCATATTCTTTGGTTGTGTTGTGGGTGATTGTCCTTAGTGTCCTGATGTCCTTGTTCTGTGTTAGTTTACACAAAGTATAGGCTGTTTCGGTTTTCATTACGTTTATTGTTTTGTAGTGTTTGTGTTTATTCGTGTCTACACGCTGCGTTTTGGTCCGACTCTCCTCACCACTAGAAAACCGTTACACTTATATGGTGATCGCATCTAAACTTTCATTGTATACCAAGACAACCAGCAACAAAGTTCATCTTTCAATCACCCACGTGGGTATAACCAATGAGGAGATGGCATGTGGGTACCTGCTTCTATAAACCAATGAGGAGATGGGAAAAGCAGGACTTTCAGCGTGATCTGTGTCAGAAATAGAAAGGAGTTCTATTTAAGCCCTTGGAGTCCAGATGCTCATTGGCAATAACGTGGATTTCTAAATGGATTTTGCGATGCTGGCGCACGCGACGCGTCAGGTCTGGTCAGCATGTAAGTATGACATTGACTTTGCATTTTTGTTACTGTGATGTTGTAGTTAATGCATTTGTTATTTAGTTAGTTACAATTAGTATGGTGGTTCGTTCTGAAAATGTGATTAGTTATTTATTGAGGTGCTTCTATGTTTCAAATTAGGCTTCACTCAGAACAGATTGGCGCACAAAAGCGTTACACCAACTAAGTTATTACACAATCAACACAAATCCTCTGATATGGGCCATATTACATTTTATATCTCAAAAAGGTCATTTATCAATATAGATATATTAATCATTTATAAAAAGTCAGAATACAGTGGTGAATGCAGCCACATCCACACACGGGATGTATATCACTGGAGCGCCCCTGTGAGCTTCCTGGATTCTTATCAACCTTGCCTTTGGCAAGCCCTGCACAGTCTCAAATAGTTTTCATTGTGTCACTCTGAGCTGCATAGCCATAAGAAACAATTAACTAGAGTTGTGTTTAGAAGAGTGAAATTAGTATATCTCGATGCTGTTGCTTCTCATTCTCACATCTCTCCACAGATGACGGCACCAGCACCGGTTGAACCCTGAAATGAAGATGGACAAAGGAAATAGGATTTTTTCGTCGTTGATCCCCAGTTCCTTGCATGTCGTAATTCTCTGGCTCTGTCCCTGCATGGGAAATTAATTCAATTTATATTTCCCTCTGATCAAATGAAAAGGGGGAATAACAGACCCGAGGAGAGAGCAGATACAACAATACAATGAGATCTTATTATTGCTTGCTGTAGCCTAAGGGAATGAAGGATTAATAAGGGATATTTCAGGGGCGATTACAATAAAATCTCTTAATTTATATTACATCAATATATTGCAGCAATATTGGACATGTCTGATTTATCTAAAACATTAACAAAAATGAATATATCCCAAACCCGTGCGTTGCGATAATGAATGAGTACGCAGTGCGTCCTGTTATTCCCAGAGGTGGAAGATTAGCGCCAAATCAGTGCTGATGCTGACACGTTCCCTGTCTGTCACGAGAAAGGGCAAGTAGACAAAATGGCTTTGTTGACCCAGGACTCAATTGGAAATATCCCCTAGATGAAAGTTCCAGAGAGAATAACAATTTTGGGCACAATGTATTACGTAGACTAACGGACCACTTTTTATTTCACTAGGCAAGTCAGTTAAGAACACATTCTTATTTACAATGACGGCCTACCCCGGCCAAACCCGGACGACGTTGGGCCAATTGTGCGCTGCCCTATGAGACTCCCAATCACGGCCAGATTCAGCCTGGATTCGAACCAGGGACTGTAAAACCGCTGCGCCACTCGGGAGCCCACTTGTTGAAATGGATAATGATGTCATGGGTCTTAGATGTTATAATGGTAGCCCACCAAGGAATGGCTCAGTAAATACAAATGAAGATCGAATGCATGGGTCAGCCATGAATGAGAACCCCCCCAACCCCACATCTCAACAAAGAGCAGCACTGTTCAATAGAGCCCGATGCGGTGGAGGAGAACTGCCGCGCGCAGGTGAACGTGGCGCACAGCTTGGGCTTTCCCTCTTCTAACTGGATGACGACACGAAAACACGGAGCGCATCTCTCGTGTGTTAAGTCAGCGGTGAAGCTGTGAAAGGTCAGTGTTAGATTCATAAAGCGAGTACCGAGGCGGGGCAGAGGGAGGGGAGGTCTGCGCCTGTCACCTTTTGTATCAGCGCGGACAGACAGGCAGTGCGGGACAGACGGCTGTGCGGGGAGAGAGCGAGCCAGAAGCTACACAGAGAAACCAAGCACCACAGTCCAGGCAGGAAGGATGTGGATGTGGGAACGGCGTCTGTGTTTCTGGAGATAAGTCTGATTTAGTGATTGAAGTGTCTGGAAAGAAACTTGAAGCGCATAAAGCCGTTTTGGCTGAGAAAAGTGACTATTTCAAGGCGCGGCAGTTCCGAGACGTATGCCGATTAAAGGGGGTGAGTTTTAAGACTTTGACAATATTGGTGGATTACATTTACTCGTACCGAATGCAGGTTAGTAAGGTTAATATTGTAGAGGTCGTCACCCGGGCTAAAGTGTTATAAATTATTTTCGCAGTTCAAGCTGCTGTCGATAAAATGTCGGAGCAGATTACCGCTGAGAACTGCTATGAGATTTTGACAATAGCCAAAAGGCAATGTATCGGTGAATTGAAGCAGAAAGCCTACAAGCACATGAGTGACAATTTCTTGGAAATACTGCATGATCCTGCTGTCTATGGGCGTTTGACGGGAGGGGAGAGAGAGCTGATTCTCACTATGAGAATGGAGGGAAAGAGGGCGTTGGTGGTGGCTGAAATCAACGAGGTGTATGACCGCGCCGGGAGCAGACCTCCAAGCCGTGAGAACAGTCGCCCCCAGAGCCCTCTATCGATGGTGTCCCTGGAGGAGAACCATGTGATTTACTACTACAACGAGGAGACAAAGGACTGGAAAGTGCTGACGAAGATGCCGGATGAAATCAACACAAAGGGCTCTGGGATATGCACCATGTACAATTATCTATTCGTAGCAGGTGGAATCAAAAGGCAGGACGACAAAGGCAAGGTCTCGGACAAGGTGTTCTGCTACAACCCTCTCACTGACAGCTGGAGCGAAATACGACCGCTCACCCAGGGTCGGTCTCAGCTCAAACTGGTGTCCATGGACGGGTACCTGTTTGCAATCGGAGGGGAGTGTCTCTTCACGGTGGAGAAATACGACCCTCGCACTGACAGATGGAGCCCTGTGGCGCCGCTACCAAAAGGGGCGTTCGCTGTTGCGCACGAGGCAACGACCTGTAATGGAGAGCTGTTCGTATCCGGAGGCTCTCTCTTTTATCGTCTGCTAAGATATGACAGTAGAAGAGCTGACTGGGAGGAATGCCCGTTCAACAACAGCAGGAAGAAATCCACCGACATGGTGGCGTTCAAAAACTTCATCTACAGGTTTGACGTCAACCGTGACTATGGCGTCAACGTGTTCAAATACAACACTGTGGTGAAAATATGGCATGACAGTGCGTCCCTGGAGCAGACCAACCCCTTGCCCTTTCGCTGTGCTGTCATTGGCAACACTATTTACTGTGTGAACAAGTCCCAAACATTGCAGTTTGTTGTGGAAGAGGAGAATGAACAGTTTTTGCCTGAGGCAGAAGCACTCAAAGCACCTGTAGAGGCTAAAGGCGTCCTTGTTCCATTTGTCCTGGCTCTGCCCAAGACAGCCTGAGACAGAATAATGAACAATATTTACTTATTTTTGGAGACTCACTAAAGCAGCCTCAGAAATGTCATTTGAGGACAAAATATGTTGTGTTTGATAAAAGAATGATAAATTAAATAATTTGTCCATTTTCATGAACAGTATTTGTAATTCCTACCAGAGGACAGTAATATTGTGATAGGCTTCTCTTATCTTGCCTCTATGGCTATACACTTCAACAGCTCTACAGAAACAATGTAGACTAGTGTATAGACCTAGGTGATGTCAATAGGTAGAACTTTTTCATCAACAGCACTGCCAAAGCAATATTTATTTCCAAGTGTTTATAATTCAATGTCAATATAACTATTGCATGATTCAAATAGTTTTCCTCTCTGAGAGTATTACCTGTTATTACTACGTGGAAACATTGCCTTGTTCTCTCTTAGAGTAGAAATAAAACGTGTAAGTCGCTTTGGATAAAAGCGTCTGCTAAATGTCATATATTATTATTATTATATTATCCCTATTGATATAATATAACCTAGCTACTATGACTTTATTACAGGGAATGATAGAACATCCCGTCGCATGGTAAAGGATTAGCAGCATCAAGAAACCGATTTGAATGTCTAAGGAAAGTCTGGTTTGAGTGGCTATATTGTCTATTGGTCTGTGGCCTGGATAATGACATGAATTTCTCACATTACTGTAAGTATGGCCTCTTTAGGTGGACTTGTCTTCCAAACCCTCTCAGCCCTGATGCCCTGACCACAGGCGGACAGTCTAATTTTAGAGCTGGGCATATTGATCCATAACGCCAACTCTCCAAAATGTGCTGAGTTAGGCAGTAAAGATATTTGTGAGCTTCATGTATTTTTATTTTAAAAATATTTTTAAAACACTTTTCACCCTTGTCCGCGGCGATTGAGCAATAGTTTATTTATCAATACATCAATGGACAGCAGTTTGTGAAACAAATGTACTCGACAGCATGTTGTGAAATTCACAGTTGGGATAGTTGCTGTTGCTGCACAGCTTCCTTTTATTTATTTAACCTGAATTAACCTTCCTTATAGAGCGCCTGGAGAGGGCTAAGGCTGTTTACAGCAGGACCAGGGCTAAGGGCTAAGGCTGTTTACAACAGGACCAGGGCTAAGGCTGTTTACAGCAGGACCAGGGCTAAGGCTGTTTACAACAGGACCAGGGCTAAGGCTGTTTACAACAGGACCAGGGCTAAGGCTGTTTACAGCAGGACCAGGGCTAAGGCTGTTTACAACAGGACCAGGGCTAAGGGCTAAGGCTGTTTACAACAGGACCAGGGCTAAGGCTGTTTACAACAGGACCAGGGCTAAGGCTGTTTACAACAGGACCAGGGCTAAGGCTGTTTACAACAGGACCAGGGCTAAGGCTGTTTACAACAGGACCAGGGCTAAGGCTGTTTACAGCAGGACCAGGGCTACGGCTGTTTACAGCAGGACCAGGGCTACGGCTGTTTACAGCAGGACCAGGGCTACGGCTGTTTACAGCAGGACCAGGGCTACGGCTGTTTACAGCAGGACCAGGGCTACAGCTGTTTACAGCAGGACCAGGGCTACAGCTGTTTACAGCAGGACCAGGGCTAAGGCTGTTTATAACAGGACCAGGGCTAAGGCTGTTTACAACAGGACCAGGGCTAAGGCTGTTTACAACAGGACCAGGGCTACAGCTGTTTACAGCAGGACCAGGGCTACAGCTGTTTACAACAGGACCAGCACTAAGGCTGTTTACAGCAGGACCAGGGCTAAGGGCTAAGGCTGTTTACAACAGGACCAGGGCTAAGGCTGTTTACAGCAGGACCAGGGCTAAGGCTGTTTACAGCAGGACCAGGGCTAAGGCTGTTTACAACAGGACCAGGGCTACAGCTGTTTACAGCAGGACCAGGGCTAAGGGCTAAGGCTGTTTACAGCAGGACCAGGGCTTTGCTACCAAATAAAGGTAAAATTAAAAATTTAAAAAATTGCTCCAATGTGTGCTTTGTCTGGTCACCCAGTTCAGCCAGCAGGGACAAAGAGAGGGTAATTCACTCAAGACTCAAGGGGAAAAGACTCGCTGTGAAATTAGAATATGACCTTGTCTGTCTGTCTGCCAGTGAATGAAAATACACACACACACACACACACACACACACACACACACACACACACACACACACACACACACACACACACACACACACACACACACACACACACACACACACACACACACACACACACACACACACACACACACACACACACACACACACACACACACACACACACACACACACACACACACACACACACACACACACACACACACACACAAGGTGTGAGGCCTGTGACATGCTGCAAGTCTCGGTGGGCCCATATGCTGATGGTCTCTGCCCTAAGGTGTGCCATGTCTACTTGCTGTGGGAGCCTATAGCCTCTTACAATAGAATCAATCATCCCCTCACCTCTCTGTCATAGTAATAGTCCTGTTTCAAAGGAATGACATTCAAAGACATGAAGTCACCCTTACAGTATGTCGTTATTTTATCCTGTTCAGTGAAGAGTGCACCTTTGAAAATTTAGCTGCCTTTCCGTGCCTGGCAAGGCCAGGTTTTAATGTACTGTAACTTCCATTCCTATCTTCCTCTGTCTTTTAGGGTGTTTCTTACTGCAATAAAACACTTTGATTATTATTTTTCTTTTTATATGACAAAGATCCCGCTGCTAAGGTCTATATTCATCTTGCTGCTGGGTCTAATCAGAAGTCTTCATGAATGGGCAAGCTGTGTGAGTTAAGTTTATGCTGTGTGAAGTTTATGTGGACCAAGGCAATCGTACTGCCGAACGAATGGCCATAGGCTAATAATACTAATTCAAGGCTTGTAAGCTTGTGAGTGATGGTGTTGGGTGTTTCAGTATGTTTGAATTGCTGTAATAAAAATAGTTATTTGGATTTTCCACCTGTTCGCTGGCTGTTTATTTCATGTTATGGTTTGACAGCTTCAATGGTTTTCAATCATACCTTATTTATCTGCTGTATGACAGCCTTTCAACTCCAAACCAACCACATTCACTACTGTAGTGGTGTATAGTACATGATCAATTATATTGATGTTTGGTGTGTTAACGTACTGACTCATTGACGGATGTACGGTTCCTGCACACAAACATACTGTTTCTTTGTCAAATTGTCAAAGATTTCAGCCGCCAAAGTCATAGACTTTTCTCTCTGCTACTGGATGGCAAGCGTTACCATTCGACCAAGTCTGGAACCAACCAAACCCAGAACAGCTTCTACCACCAAGCCATGTTACTGCTAAATAGTTCAATAGTTAACCAAATAGCTACCCGGACTATCTGCATTGACCCTTTTTTCACAATGTTTTTTGTTTCATCACATACGCTGCTGCTACTGTTTATTATCTATCCCTTCATTCCTAGGTACAGTTTCGGAAGTTTACGTTGGAAGTTTAAGTTGGAAGTTTACATACACCTTAGCCAAATACATTTAAACTCAGTTTTTCACAATTCCTGGCATTTAATCCTAGTAAATATTCCCTGTTTTAGTTCAGTTAGGATCACCACTTTATTTTAAGAATGTGAAATGCCATAATAATAGTATAGAGATGTCACGCCCTGGTCTTAGTATTTTGTGTTTTCTTTATTATTTTGGTCAGGCCAGGGTGTGACATGAGTTATTTATGTGGTGTGTTTTGTCTTGGGGTTTTTGTAGGTCATGGGATTGTGGTTAGTGGGGTTGTTTAGAATAGTATATGGCTGCCTGGAGTGGTTCTCAATCAGAGGCAGGTGTTTATCATTGTCTCTGATTGGGAACCATATTTAGGCAGCCATATTCTTTGAGTGTTTCGTGGGTGATTGTTCCTGACTCCTGTGTCTGTGCCATACAGGACTGGTTTCGGGTTTTCACATTTATTGTTTTGTAGTTTGTTCATGTATAGTTTTCCTTATTAAAAAACCATGAACTTCAACCACGCCTCTCCTTCGACGGAAGAATCCCATTACAAGAGAATGATTTATTTCAGCTTTTATTTTTTTCATCACATTCCCAGTGGGTCAGAAGTTTACATGCACTCAATTAGTATTTGGTAGCATTGCCTTTAAATTGTTTAACTTGGGTCAAACGTTTCGGGTAGCCTTCCACAAGCTTCCCACAATAAGTTGGATGAATTTTGACCCATGCCTCCTGACAGAGCTGGTGTAACTTGACGTCAGGGCTTTGTGATGGCCACTCCAATACGTTAACATTGTTGTCCTTAAGCCATTTTGCCTCAACATTGGAAGTATGCTTGGGGTCATTGTCCATTTCGAGGACACATTTGCGATCAAGCTTTAACTTCCTGACTGATGTCTTGACATGTTGCTTCAATATACCCACATAATTCCCCACCTCATGATGCCATCTATTTTGTGAAGTGCACCAGTCCCTCATCATGGCCTAACAGTTCTATTTTTGTTTCATCAGACCGGAGGACATTTCTCCAAAAAGTACCATCTTTGTCCCCATGTGCAGTTGCAAACCGTAGTCTGGAGTCTTTTATGGCGGTTTTGGAGCAGTGGCTTCTTCCTTGCTGACCTGCCTTTCAGGTTATTTCGATATAGGACTTGTTTTACTGTGGATATAGATACTTTGGTACCTGTTTCCTCCAGCATCTTCACAAGGTCCTTTGCTGTTGTTCTGGGATTGATTTGAACTTTTCGCACAAAATTACATTCATCTCTATGAGACAGAATGCGTCTCCTTCCTGAGCTGTATGATGGCTGTGTGGTCCCATGGTGTTTATACCTGCATACTATTGTTTGTACAGATGAATGTGGTACCTTCAGGCGTTTGGAAATTGCTCCCAAGGATGAACCAGACTTGTGGAGGTCTACCATTTTTTTCTGAGGTCTTGGCTGATTTCTTTAGATTTTCCCATGATGTCAAGCAGAGGCACCGAGTTTTAAGGTAGGCCTTAAAATACATCCACAGGTACACCTCCAATTGACTCAAATGAAGCTCAGAAGCTTCTAAAGCCATGACATAATTTTCTGGATATTTCCAAGCTGTTTAAAGGCACAGTCAACTTAGTGTATGTAAACTTCTGACCCACTGGAATTGTGAAACAACAGTATTAGTCTATAAATAAATATGTTTGCCAAATTTGGCACCTCTCCCATGTCTTATTCCACTAGTATAAGGAGGGAGTTGAAAGTCTGTGTTGCCCAGCAACAGCCTCAAACCATCACTGCTCTAGAGGAGATCTGCATGGAGGAATGGGCCAAAATAACAGCATCAGTGTGTGAAAACCTTGTGAAGACTTACAGAAAATGTTTGACCTCTGACATTGCCAAGAAAGAGGATATAACAACGTATTGAGATACACTTTTGTTATTGACCAAATACTTATTTTCCACCATAATTTGCAAATAAAATAATTAAAAATCCTACAATGTGATTTTCTGGATTTTTTTTCTCATTTTGTCTGTCATAGTTGAAGTGTACATATGATGAAAATTACAGGCCTCTCTCATCTTTTTAAGTGGGAGAACTTGCACAATTGGTGGCTGACTAAATACTTTTTTGCCCCACTGTACATTAATTATTCATTTTGGTTGCCTATCCTGATATGAAGTTTGTTCTATGGAAAGTATTTGACTCTAGCCACAAAATTAAGGAAATTAGAAGGGGGGTTGGCAAGGCTATTTGATTGCCTGCCGAAATGCTCCCCCCATTCTATCTTGGGACTGCAAGACCTGGCACACTTCATAATCATTTTGGTAGCTCATGTTGACCAGTAGTGTGTGTGCCACAGAAAGTATTTGACTCTAGCCACAAAATTAAGGAAATTAGAAGATGGGGTAGGATTGCGGCAAGGCTATTTTATTGCTATCTCAACTAGCAAGCAAGTCGCAGGCATGAAGAATTGAGTGTGTGCGCATTCATGCGACGAATTCTGTCAGGGAGAGCTTTTCGGCACAACACCCCAACACCCGAAATGAGTATCGCTAACTATTTCAGTCCAAGTCCAGCATCGATCAATTCGCTTCATGAGTTGGCCTTGGAAGCTGAACTGACACTATTTATTGCCATGGGAATAGAGGAGGACTTGGTCAACAGTTGTTCTCACAGCCATGTGGCTTGCGTGATGGTGTGACTTGCGCAGGAGATGCAAAATGTTTGCCAAATACAGTTTGTTTTATCCACTTGGTCAAACCAAGGTTACATTTCACAATATCTCCTTTGTACTTAAACTATATCAAATCAAATCAAATTGTATTGGTCACATACACATATTAGGCAGATGTTATTGTAGGAGTAGTATAACTTACATAACTTAAAAATCACATGAGGATAGTGGCTTAACTGTGGAGAACGGACTAGTGGTAATGACTGGAGTGGAATCAGTGGAATGATATCAAATACATGGTTTCCATGGTTTCCAAGTGTTTGATACCATTCCATTGACTCCATTCCAGCCATTATTATGAGCCGTCCTCCCCTCAGCAGCATCCTGTGTTGAAAATAGGACGATTGTTTCGTTTTAAACATTTAAAATTACATAAGAAATGTTGGTTAATTACAAATTATGATTTTAATAATTGAATCAGGGGTGTCATATATGCTTAGTCATGATTAAAGATGAATTGTTGATAAAGATAGGTTGATGGCAGAGTCATGAACACAACAGACCCCCGCAGAAGCTTCTCACAACTGTACTCCAGGGATTACATAGAGACAATTACATTAGGATCTTTAATTGGCAAGTGAGCACAAATGACAGCAATTAAGCCCCAAAGGTTGTAAACCGGCAACAATTGTAACATCACGTTGACAAGAACATGCACTAAATAAATAGTGCATATGAGGCTGTCTGTCCTATGAACCAATTACCTAAGACAATAACAGAATTTCACTCAAATCAAATATGACCTAATATTTGGCTTTCTTAAACAACAATACTGCCTTATCTTTGTAGAACTCACTTAATTCTAGGGAAGCTGTCTCCGCACTGATTTTACAAGCTTCATTCCAGACTGTGTAGAGACATAGTGTAAAGAGTGTAAATGGCGCTATCTACTGGGTAACAATAACAACGCTGGTACTTCTACTAATTGTGAGCAGTTTGCCATGGCTGAAACCCAGATTACAGAGTATTGTCCTTCCGTTAATAAACACATTAGGAAATTAATATAGACCATAAAAAAATATTTTTTATTTTGTCTTTCAAAATACGTTCAAACACAGACATAAACCACAATTGTGTATTAACCAAAGACAGAACTGCATAAAAGCAACAACCGATATATCATATTCATAAACAATAAACAGCAAGTAGAAACAGTTGTCATCATTTAAATAAACACTTTTGTTATTTTACATTGATTATTCCATGTAAGGCTTATGGAAACATTCAATAAAGATGGCATAGGTACATTGATAAATGTATCAGACTGCGCTATGGTTCACAGCAGTGGCAGTCTCCACCACAGGGTCTCGTCCTCACATGGTGAAAGAAGATGCGTTGTCTGTAGAGGATCCATCCATAGACCTGCGGACAGTGGAGACATACATCTCTGACGTGACCCTCGAGAAGCGTCGGGGATTCATGACCCTCTTCCCAATGCACCACACATCCTCCACAATCTTCCTGAAGTGGTTCCTGAACTTCACCCCGATGAAGGCATATAGGACCGGGTTGAGGCAGCAGTGCAGGTAGGCCACCGTTTCTGTCACTGTCTTGGCCACTTCGGTGGTATCCACCTGACTGCAGGTCTGGGTCTGGAACTTGTTGACCGTGTCGTAGAGCAGTGCGGCGTTGTAGGGCAGATGACAGATGATAAACACGACCACCACAGCCAGCACCACGCGCACCGCCTTGTGCCTCTGGAAGTTCTTGGCACGCAGCAGTGTGACAATGATGTTGGAGTAGCAGAAGCCCATGACCAACAGGGGCAGGAAGAAGCCCACCGCCATCTGGGTGCTCGGGACCAGGATCTTCATCTGACGGGCCGTGGCTTTGTCTGGGAACCTGAAGTTGCAGACTACATAGTCCTCCTCCTCCTCCTCCTCTAAGAATATGGTGTTCTCCAGATTTAACAGTGTTGTAGCATTGTTGTTATCATAGTTGTCATAATAATTTCCAATGCTGCTGTGTGCAGGCACATAACGCTCGTAGTAGACAAAGGTGGGGACGGAGAGGAGCAGGGCCAGGCTCCAGACTGCAGCGCAGATGATGCGGCTGTAGATCAGGGAGCGGAGCCGGAAGGAGCGACGGGCCTGGACGATAGCAATGTAGCGGTCGGTGCTAATACAAGCTAACAACAGCATGCCACTGTACAGGTTGACGCTGTAGGCCCCACGGAGAACCTTACAGGCCACCATCCCCATGGCCCAGTCACTCTGCTCATTGTAGATGATCAGGGGTAGAGCCACCACGAACAGCATGTCTGCTATGGCCACGTTCAGAAGGTAAACGTCCGTCATGGACTTGGCCTTCTTGTAGAAGGCGTAGGTGACGATCACCAGGATGTTGCCCAGTAAACCCAGGATACAGATGACAGAATGGATGTAGAGTCGCACCACTCTCTCCACACTGTTGTTTTCTTCCATATTACATGGCTCCACCCAATCATAGTCAACGCCACTGAATTGTTAACTGTTTCCTCGGCATTATCCGTATAGTTCATTTTCTCCTATGGATAAATAGAGAGAGCACTCAGAGAAGAACAGGTCTTTCATTTAATAACACACTTGGAATTTATTTCAACATACAGTATGTACTCATGGCACCCCCCCCCCAAAAAAAATCATTTCTGTTTTATTGAAATGTATCCTATCACTATCAACTACTGTATACGTATATTATTTTAACTACAAAGCAAAATTCTGATTGTAGTTAATTAACATCCTTACAAAAGTGTGACTGAAGTCATCTGGAGTCGAATAGGGTTGGCAATGTGGTGCGATTCAGAGAAAGGAAATTTGCAGAGAACCAGGTCACATAACCCCAATCTTGCTTGAGTGACCCAAATTCTTATTTAAATGCACGAGTGTGGTTAAGTATCTAAAGTGCACAACTGGGGTTGGCTTTCAATGACACACAGTAATTCATGTCAGTAATGTGACTTTTAGGGGCACTGCTGGCATTATAAATTGGCAGTTCATTGTACATTTGTCATTTTACAAAATCTGTGTTTTGAATATAAAAATGTCTCAATGCTATTGACAAAGACATTAAATTGTTGTTCTGCTTCTGGTTGTTGTTCCTATTATTCACTTCTGCATGGTGGCCGTTCCCAAAGCATAAAGACGACAGGAGTGGCACAGCAAGGCAACAATGGTTTGATGTTCCATCTCGCCTGACTTCCCTAATCAAATGTCAACTGAAGCACATGATCATCTAAGTGGATATTGAAGAAATTAACGTATGTACAACGAGCATTGTGAGTTCTTAAGAAGCTAATTGGATATCTAGAAATGATATCAGATGTATGAATGGAAAATCATTAGATGTATACCTTTATCCATGTTAGATGACTCAAACATACTGCATTTCCCCTTTCATTCTTATATAACATCCTCCACCACCTGATAGAAGTGAAGACATACAGTACATCCACATACCTTACTGTTTTCTACACATCCCTCTGAGGTCTTCTAAAGGTACATCCACTTGCTTTATTTTATTTTTCTCTTCTGACCTATTAGTGATGGTGGCTTAACTACAACCATTTAGGTTCTTTCATTTTGGCTGTGACGGATCAATCTGGGCCAGACAGCCTAATCCAAGGCTTTTGCATAGGATATGTTGTAGAATATGTTTTGTGGGACATTGCTTATTCTCTGCGGTGAGGTTCCCCATTCCTAGCTGCAGAGTGTATATGCATACATTTGAGCAAGATCCTGAGATTTCGGGGGATTTATTATGTCTGCTGTGTGTTGGTGTGCCCGTCTATCCATAAATAAAAATAAACAAGACTATTGTGCCGTCTGGTTGGTTTAATATAAGGAATAAAAAATTATTCATACTTTTACTTTTGATACTTAAGTATATTTAAAACCAAATACTTTTACTCAAGAATGACAATTGAGTACTTTTTCCTAGGGTGACAGACTGTTATGATAGAAAAATTTACTTTTGTGAAATGAATGAATGAATGGTAATTAAAATTGTATAAGGTAGACAATTTACATTTCAGACAATACAGTCAAAAAGTAGAACTGAAACGAGTTGCAAACAACTGTGTTAATTTCAGATATGACATGTTTAGAAATTAACTGATTTTATTACAATACACACAATGTAATCTACAGTAAGATCTAGTGGAATGTCATTTTTACAAATAAAGATTAAAGAGCATGTTGAACATATTTAACCCAGCAGTTTTCCTTACATTAAGAACAGTAAATTATATATTTTATTAAACAAACATGGTCACATATTATCCCATGTATTGTGTAAGAGAGGACTTACCAGAATAACGCAGTGATCGTTTGAAAAGACTCTTGGGACTATTCTAAGCCAAGTTTGAAAGGAAGCTGTGAACCTCAGAATCTCTCAATTAGAGAAAACAGGAAGAAGTCAAGTTTTTCTCCGTTTGATCAACCGAGACTGTTAGCTGTGGAACCAAGCAGTGTCGCAGCATGCACTTGACGTTCTCAAATAAAAACCTGTTGGCTGACACCTGCAGATCACACAATCTGAGCAGAAGAACTCAAGAAACATGCTCATTACACCTTAACTCTTTATTGACCTTTGAAACGTATTGACTGTTGATTGCTCACTTCTATTCATTCAACTATCTGGAATATTAGGTACACTGGAAACGGTGTGCATTATTTTGCAGACATACATTACATGGGGGATAAAGTCTCAGAGATCAAAGTACTTGATATTTAGCAAAGTGGTTTCACTGATTAGTACTATCATGTGAATAAAGCATACATACATTTTACAGTGCCTTCGAAAAGTATTCATACCCCTTGACTTATTCCACATTTTGTTACAGTCCAAATTAAAAATGTATTGAAAGTATATTCTAGGGAGGCAGGGTAGCCTAGTGGTTAGAGCGTTGGACTAGTAACCGAAAGGTTGCAAGTTCAAATCCCCGAGCTGACAAAGGTACAAATCTGTCATTCTGCCCCTGAACAGGCAGTTAACCCACTGTTCCTAGGCCGTCATTGAAAATAAAAATTTGTTCTTAACTGACTTGCCTAGTAAAATAAAGGTAAAATAAAAAATAAAAAATTTCTCTCACCCATCTACACACAATACCCCAATGAGAAAGTGAAAACACGTTTTGAGAAATGTTTGCTGTTTTATTTTAAATAAAATACAGAAATATCTAATTTACATAAGTATTCACACCCGAGTCAATACGTTGAACAAGCATCTTAGGCAGTGAATACAGCTGTGAGTCTTTCTAGAGAAGTCTAAGAGCTTTCCGCACCTGGATTGCACAACATTTGCCCATTATTCTTTTCAAAATTCGGTCAAATCATACTGACAGTTCATATAATGAAATCAGTCAATTTAAATACATGCGTTAGGCTCTAATCTATGGACTTCACATGACTGGGTATCTTTTGGTCGCAGGCGTGAATCAGAACACCAGTCAGTATCTTGTGTGACCACCATTTACTTCATGCAGCGTGACACTTCTTCACATAGAGTTGATCAGGCTTTTGATTGTGGAATACTTTCCCACTCCTCAATGGCTGTGCAAAGTTGCTGGATATTGGTGGGAACTGGAACACGCTGTCGTACGGGTCGATCCAGAGCATCCCAAACCTGCTCAGTGGGTGATGTGGTGAATATGCAGGCGATGGAAGAACTGGGATATTTTCAGCTTTCAGGAAGTGTGTACAGATCCTTGCAACATGGGGCAGTGCATTATCATGCTGAAACATGAGGTGGTGGCGATGGATAAATGGCACGACAATGGGCCTCAGGATCTCATCACTGATCTCCGTGCATTCAAATTGCCATGTTTAAAATGCAATTGTGTTTGTTGTCCGTAGCTTATGCCTGCCCATACCATAACCCCACTGTGGGGCACTTTGTTCACAATGTTGACATCAGCAAACCTGCTCGCCCTCACAACGCCATACACGTGGTCTGCTGCTGTGAGGCCGGTTGGATGTACTGACAAATTCTCTAAAATTACGTTGGAGGCGGCTTATGGTAGAGAAGTAAACATTAAATTCTCTGGCAACAGGTCTGGTGGACATTCTTGCAGTCCAGCATGCCAATTGGAGGCTCCCTCAAAACTTGATCCATCTGCAGCATTGTGTTGTGACAAAACTGCACATTTTAAAGTGGCCTTTTGTCCCCAGCACAAGGTGCACCTGTGTAATGTTCACTCTGTTGTATTAGCTCCTTGATATGCTACACCAGTCCCGTGGATGGATCATTTTGGCAAAGGAGAAATGCTCACTGACATGGATGTTAACAAATTTGTGCACAAAAGTTGAGAAATGTTCTATTATTTCAGCTCATAAAACACGGGACCAACACTTTACATGTTACCTAATAACAGTTTCAGACGATTCTTGGAGCTCCCGCATGCATATTGTAATTTACAGGGTGAGTCACGTGCTGCCATTACATTTCTAAAAAGTCACCATTGGCCTCATGGTGAAATCCCTGAGCATTTTCCTTTTTCTCTGGCAACTGAGTTAGGAAGGACGCCTGTATCTTTGCACTGACTGGACGTATTGATACACCACCCAAAGTGTAATTATTAACCTCACCATGCTCAAAGGGATATTCAATGTCTGCCCTCATTTTTTTTAAAGGCTCCCTTCTTTGCAAGAAAAACCACCCTGGTCATTGTGGTTGAAACCATCTGCCATATGTTAATGCCACAGCATAAATTACAGTAAACTCCCCCATTGTGGTTTCAGATTGACAGAAAACATGTCATCCATGTATCAACCCCGAGATCCTTGACATTCATCTGTATACATGTTATAAAGGAGCACAATAGAAACAGTCTTCAAGAACAATCTGGGGAAGTGGTAATTGTATTAGGTCTGTGTACACAAACTATGTACACACCATAGGAGGCTGGTGGGAGGAGCTACAGGAGGATGGGCTCATTGTAATGGCTGGGATGGAATTAATGGAACGGTATCAAATGATGAAACCACGTTCAACTCCTTTCCAACGATACCATTACAACCATTACAATGAGCCCATCCTCACATAGCTCCTCCCACCAGCCTCCTCTGGTACAGACAACATAAATAATAGTTAACATAGTAGAAATGGCCTGTGTGGTGTAAGGCTGATGGACTGTCATGCCACCACCTCCATGTAGTCAGCTCCTTGAGTCTGGCTGAGCTGAGATACACTGAGGTCCTGAGTGATCTCATCAAACTGATGGGGGGGATAGATAGGATGGGGGAGAGGAGAAAATAAAGGGTGAGTGTGTGAGAGACAGGGTAATATACCAAAGACACCCTACTTCCTTATTTACGCAAACATATCACTAAGGCATGATGATAGTGAACAGGCCATATTTAGCTAATCTAATGTAAACTATACACGACAAGTCAAAAGTTCACACCTACTCATTCAAGGGTTTTTCTTTATTTGTTTGACTATTTTCTACATTGTAGAATAAGAGTGAAGACATCAAAACTAACAAATATTAACATAGAATCATATAGTAACATATAGAATCATATAGTAACCAAAAACAGGTTAAACAAATGACCATATAGTAGTCACCCTTTGCCTTGATGACAGGTTTACACACTCTTGGAATTCTCTCAACCAGCTTAATGGGGAATGCTTTTCTAACCTTCTTGAAGGAGTTTCCACATATGCTGGGCACTTGTTGGCTGCTTTTCCTTCATTCTGCGGTCCAACTCATCCCAAACCATCTCAATTGGGTTGAGGTCAGGTGATTGTGGAAGTCAGGTCATCTGATGCAGCACTCCATCACTCTCCTTTGTCAAATAGCCCTTACACAGCCTGGAGGTGTGTTGGGTCATTGTCCTGTTGAAAAACAAATGATAGTCCCACTAAGCCCAAACCAGATGGGATGGCATATTGCTGCAGAATGCTGTGGTAGCAATGCTAGTTAAGTGTGCCTTGAATTCTAAATAAATCACAGACAGTGTCACCAGGAAAGTACCCCCACACAATCACACCTTCTCCTCCATGCTTCAAGGTGGGAACCAAACATGCAGAGATCATCCGTTCACCTACTCTGCATCTCACAAAGACACGGCGGTTGGAACCAAAAATCTCAAATTTGGACTCATCAGACCAAAAGGACAGATTTCCACTGGTCTAATGTCTATTGCTCGTGTTTCTTGGCCCAAGTAAGTCTCTTCTTATTGGTGTCCTTAGTTGTCGTTTCTTTGCAACAATTTGACGATGAAGGCTTGATACTACACGCAGTCTCCTATGAAGAGTTGATGTTGAGATGAGTATTACTTGAAGAATTTAATTGGGCTGCGATTTCTGAGGCTGGTAACTTCAACTTATCCTCTGCAGCAGAGGTAACTTCTTGTGGAGGTCCTCATGAGAGCCAGTTTCATCATAGCGCTTGATGGTTCTTGCGTCTGCACTTGAAGAAACTTTCAAATTTCTTGAAATTTTCTCGATTGACTGACCTTCATGTCTTAAAGTAATGAGGAACTGTCATTTCTGCTTGTTTATTTGAGCTGTTCTTGCCATAATATGGACTTGGTCTTTTACCAAATAGGGCTATTTTTTGTATACCATCCCTACCTCGTCACAACATATCGGATTGGCTCAAACGCATTAAGATGGAAAGAAATTCCACAAATTAACTTAACAAGTTACATCTGTTAATTCAAATGCATTCAACCTCGTGAAGCTGGTTGAGTGAATGTGAAGAGTGTGCAAAACTGTCATCAAGGCAGAGGGTGGCTACTTTGAGTAATCTCAAATATAAAATATATTTGGATTTGTTTAACAATTTTTTGGTTACTACATGATTCCATGTGTGTTATTTCATTGTTTTGATGTCTTCGCTATTAATCTACAATGTAGAAAATAGTCAAAATAAAGAAAAACCCTTGAATGAGTAGATGTCCGAACTATTGACTGATACTTTGCAATGAGACTCGAAATTGAGCTCAGGTTTATCCTGTTTCCATTGATCATCTTTGAGAAGTTTCTACAACTTGATGAGAGTCCACCTGTGGTAAATTCAATTGATTGGACATGATTTGGAAAGAACCACACCCGTCTGTCTATATAAGGTCAGTGATGTTGACAGTGATGTCAGAGCAAAAATCAAGCCATGAGGTTGAAGTAATTGTCCGTAGAACGCCGAGACAGGATTGTGTCGAGGCACAGATCTGGGGAAGGGAACCAAAACATTTCTGCATCATTGAAGATCCCCACCAACACAGTGGAAGAAGTTTGGAACCACTAGGACTCTTCCTAGAGCGGGCCGCCTGGCCAAACAGAGCAATCGGGGGAGAAGGGCGTTGGTCAGGGACGTGACCAAGAACTCGATGTTCACTCTGACAAAGCTTCAGAGTTTCTCTGTGGAGGTGGGAGAACCTTCCAGAAGGACAACCATCTCTCTACCTTTATGGTAGAGTGGCAGACGGAAACCACTCCTTAGTAAAAAAGCAATTAGGAATTTGCCTAACGGCACCTAAAGGACTCAGACCATGAGAAACAAGATTCTGTGGTCTGATGAAACCAAGGTTGAACTCTTCGGCCTTCATGCCAAGCATCACATCTAGATGAAACCTGGCACCATCCTTATGGTGAAGCATGGTGGTGGCGACATCATGCTGTAGAAATTGTTTTCAGGGACTGGGAGGGAAAGATGAATGGAGCAAAGTACAGAGAGATCCTTGATGAAAACCTGCTTCAGAGTGCTCAGGACCTCAGACCCTAAGCACACAGCGAAGACAACGCAGGAATGGCTTCGGGACAAGTCACTGAATGTCCTTGAGTGGCCCAGCCAGAGCCCAGAGTTTAACCTGATCGTACATCTCTGGAGAGACCTGAAAATGTTATGCAGGTGAGTGAGGACCCAAAGGCGACTTAACAGAAACTGAGTTTATTTAAGTCCAAACAGAGAATAACATAATCCTCAATCCTTTACAGGAAATGTCCAAACGGGGAAAACAGAAATCCTCTAGTTGTTGAGGGGAATCGCAGGATAAGCAGCAACAGACTGCAGGTCCCTTCGGGTAGGCGCGGGCCGTAGCGGACAGAGACACCTGCTCACACGCAGCATCTGATGATAAGGCAAAACACGACAGGACGGAACAAGAACACAGCAAACAGCAAACAGCAAACAAGAATCCGACAAGGACAGAAGCAGAAACCGAGAGAGAAATAGAGACTTAATCAGAGGGCAAAATAGGGAACAGGTGTGAAAGAGTAAACGAGGTCGTTAGGAGAATGAGGAACAGCTGGGAGCAGGAACGGAACGATAGAGAGAGAGAGGGATAGAGAGAGGGAAAGAAACCTAATAAGACCAGCAGGGGGAAACGAATAGAAGAGAAAGCACAGGGACAAGACATGGCAATACAATACATGACAGAAAATAGCTCCCCATCCAACCTGACAGAGCTTGAAAGGATATGCAGTGAAGAATGGGAGAAACTCCCCAAATACTGGTGCCAAGCTTGTAGCTTCATACCCAAGAAGACTCAAGGCTGTAATCACTGCCAAAGTGCTTCAACAAAGTACTGAGTATAGGGTCTGAATACTTATGTAAATGTGATTTCAGTTTACAATTTTTAATACATTTGTGAAAAATAAAAAAATGTTTTTGCTTTGTCATTATGAGAAAAAAAATATTTAGTCATTTTTTAGAATAAGACTATAATGTAACAAAATATGGAAAGTGAAGTGGTCTGAAAACATTCAGAGTGCACAGTATGTGGATACCCATTCAAATGAGAGGATTCTGCTATTTCAGTCACACCTGTTGCTGACAGGTATGAAATTGAGCACACAGCAATGCAATCTCCATAGACAAACATTACATTTACATTACATTTAAGTCATTTAGCAGACACTCTTATTCAGAGCGACTTACAAATTGGTGCATTCACCTTATGACATCCAGTGGAACAGTCACTTTACAATAGTGCATCTAAATCTTAAAGGGGGGGGGGATACTTATCCTATCCTAGGTATTCCTTAAAGAGGTGGGGTTTCAGGTGTCTCCGGAAGGTGGTGATTGACTCCGCTGTCCTGGTGTCGTGAGGGAGTTTGTTCCACCATTGGGGGGCCAGAGCAGCGAACAGTTTTGACTGGGCTGAGCGGGAACTGTACTTCCTCAGTGGTAGGGAGGCGAGCAGGCCAGAGGTGGATGAACGCAGTGCCCTTGTTTGGGTGTAGGGCCTGATCAGAGCCTGGAGGTACTGAGATGCCGTTCCCCTCACAGCTCCGTAGGCAAGCACCATGGTCTTGTAGCGGATGCGAGCTTCAACTGGAAGCCAGTGGAGAGAGCGGAGGAGCGGGGTGACGTGAGAGAACTTGGGAAGGTTGAACACCAGACGGGCTGCGGCGTTCTGGATGAGTTGTAGGGGTTTAATGGCACAGGCAGGGAGCCCAGCCAACAGCGAGTTGCAGTAATCCAGACGGGAGATGACAAGTGCCTGGATAAGGACCTGCGCCGCTTCCTGTGTGAGGCAGGGTCGTACTCTGCGGATGTTGTAGAGCATGAACCTACAGGAACGGGCCACCGCCTTGATGTTGGTTGAGAACGACAGGGTGTTGTCCAGGATCACGCCAAGGTTCTTAGCACTCTGGGAGGAGGACACAATGGAGTTGTCAACCGTGATGGCGAGATCATGGAACGGGCAGTCCTTCCCCGGGAGGAAGAGAAGCTCCGTCTTGCCGAGGTTCAGCTTGAGGTGGTGATCCGTTATCCACACTGATATGTCTGCCAGACATGCAGAGATGCGATTCGCCACCTGGTCATCAGAAGGGGGAAAGGAGAAGATTAATTGTGTGTCGTCTGCATAGCAATGATAGGAGAGACCATGTGAGGTTATGACAGAGCCAAGTGACTTGGTGTATAGCGAGAATAGGAGAGGGCCTAGACCAGAGCCCTGGGGGACACCAGTGGTGAGAGCGCGTGGTGAGGAGACAGATTCTCGCCACGCCACCTGGTAGGAGCGACCTGTCAGGTAGGACGCAATCCAAGCGTGGGCCGCGCCGGAGATGCCCAACTCGGAGAGGGTGGAGAGGAGGATCTGATGGTTCACAGTATCGAAGGCAGCCGATAGGTCTAGAAGGATGAGAGCAGAGGAGAGAGAGTTAGCTTTAGTAGTGCGGAGCGCCTCCGTGATACAGAGAAGAGCAGTCTCAGTTGAATGACTAGTCTTGAAACCTGACTGATTTGGATCAAGAAGGTCATTCTTAGAGAGATAGCGGGAGAGCTGGCCAAGGACGGCACGTTCAAGAGTTTTGGAGAGAAAAGAAAGAAGGGATACTGGTCTGTAGTTGTTGACATCGGAGGGATCGAGTGTAGGTTTTTTCAGAAGGGGTGCAACTCTCGCTCTCTTGAAGACGGAAGGGACGTAGCCAGCGGTCAGGGATGAGTTGATGAGCGAGGTGAGGTAAGGGAGAAGGTCTCCGGAAATGGTCTGGAGAAGAGAGGAGGGGATGGGGTCAAGCGGGCAGGTTGATGGGCGGCCGGCCGTCACAAGACGCAAGATTTCATCTGGAGAGAGAGGGGAGAAAGAGGTCAGAGCACAGGGTAGGGCAGTGTGAGCAGAACCAGCGGTGTCGTTTGACTTAGCAAACGAGGACCGGATGTCGTCGACCTTCTTTTCAAAATGGTTGACGAAGTCATCTGCAGAGAGGAAGGAGGGGGGGAGGGGGAGGAGGATTCAGGAGGGAGGAGAAGGTGGCAAAGAGCTTCCTAGGTTTAGAGGCAGATGCTTGGAATTTAGAGTGGTAGAAAGTGGCTTTAGCAGCAGAGACAGAAGAGGAAAATGTCGAGAGGAGGGAGTGAAAGGATGCCAGGTCCGCAGGGAGGCGAGTTTTCCTCCATTTCCGCTCGGCTGCCCGGAGCCCTGTTCTGTGAGCTCGCAATGAGTCGTCGAGCCACGGAGCGGGAGGGGAGGACCGAGCCGGCCTGGAGGATAGGGGGCATAGAGAGTCAAAGGATGCAGAAAGGGAGGAGAGGAGGGTTGAGGAGGCAGAATCAGGAGATAGGTTGGAGAAGGTTTGAGCAGAGGGAAGAGATGATAGGATGGAAGAGGAGAGAGTAGCGGGGGAGAGAGAGCGAAGGTTGGGACGGCGCGATACCATCCTAAAAAACCTAGTCACATCAATCAAGTGTAATAGTGCTTGACAGAAAAAAATGGCAGAAATAAAAGCATTTACCATTCACATAGTGATGCTGGAGATGCATCCTCTATTCCAGTCTTCACCGAGTGTATAAAACATAATGAACACCTGCTCTTTCCATGACAGACTGACCAGGTGAATCCAGGTGAAAGCTGTGATCCCTTATTGATGTCACTGGGTTTTTCACGCTCTACAGTTTCCTGTGTGTATCAAGAATGATCCTCTACCCAAAGGACATGCAGCCAATTTGACAACTGTGGGAAGCATTGGAGTCAACATGGGCCAACATCCCTGCGGAATTGTAGAGTCCATGCCTCGACGAATTAAGGCTGTTCTGAGGGCAAAGGGGGGTGCAATTCAATATTAGGAAGGTGTTCTTAATGCTTTGTACACTCAGTATATCTTCCTTACACACACATGCTTCTCTCACCGTTCCTGCTGCCTGAGGGGTCTCTGTGGTGGGATTCTCCTGCGTGGGACCCCTCCAACTGCAGCACTCCGTTGGCTGGCCGGGTCCAAAAGAAGGGAGACCAGGGTGCTGTTGCCCACTCCCCTCCCCAAATCTGCTGCTCTCCTGGGGGATGACCTGAAGAGGCAAGGCCTCAGTCTGGAGGACCCACACAGTCAACAATAACACACATTAACTAAGGTCGAGGAGACATTCACTGAGGTAGACATGTAGTTGATATAAAGGTGTGCGCACGCACACACAGAGAGAGAGAGGATGCCTTGAGCATGCAGCTCATCTGTTCTCCGAACAGCTCAGTTTATTATCAGTCAGAAAAGAGCTGGTCCCCATCACCCTCTGTGTCACTGCCCAGAGCATACAGGCTGAGTGAGAGAGTGAGAGAGTGAGACCACAGACAGGAGTGCAGTGAATGAAGGACACTCGCACAACAAACACAGAAATACACACACACAGAAATACACACACACACACACACACACACACAGAAACACACACACACACACACACACACACACACACACACACACACACACACACACACACACACACACACACACACACACACACACACACACACACACACACACACACACACACACACACACACACACACACACACACACACACACACACACACAGAAACACACACACATACAGAAACACACACACACACAGAAACACACACACAGAAACACACACAGAAACACACACACACAGAAATACACACACACACACACAGAAATACACACACAGAAATACACACACACACAGAAATACACACACACACACAGAAATACACACACAGAAATACACACACACACAGAAATACACACACACATAAATACATACAAAAAACAAGAACAAACAGAAAAGTAAATGTCCATAATCTCCATATTGAATGTTAAAGTACAGACTTTTGATTCCAAGGCTGACAGCAAACGTTACAAAACAACATCCATTACAGTTGAGGCAGGAGGCAAATTATGTGATTTTTCACACCTCATCACTCGGAGGTGCACAACTAACTTAGCTAATGATACACCAACACCATGCACACTCACACATTGAGGCCAGTGTCGCTCCTCATTGGAGTAAAGGAGCGCCCTGAGAGGCTCTCCTCCCTCAGAGAGTGGACGAAGCTGCTTGGGGACAGAGGGAAGGGACACACAGATTAACAGAAAGGAAGACGGGAGGAGACAGAGGAAGCTACAGTGGAAGAACAAGAACATGGTGTAACAGAGCAGATCCAGACAGCACAGTGCTCATGTGTATTAAAGCAAAGCATCTGCCACACAACTTAGGCCAAGGTCACAACAGGTTCATGTTTCTAAGGGTCTTTAGTCATCTTAACAAACACCTCCTTTGTACTTTCAACAAGAGTGCAGAACACTAACCTAACATAGATTTACAGTTGAAGTCGGAAGTTTACATATACTTAGGTTGGAGTCATTAAAACTTGTTATTCAACCACTCCCCAAATTTCTTGTTAACAAACTATAGTTTTGGCAAGTCGGTTAGGACATCTACTTTGTGCATGACACAAGTCATTTTTCCAACAATTGTTTACAGACAGATTATTTCACTTATAATTCACTGTATCACAATTCCACTGGGTCAGAAGTTTACATACACTAAGTTGACTGTGCCTTTATAAACAGCGTGGAAAATTCCACAAAATGATGTCTTGGCTTCAGAAACTTCTGATAGGCTAATTGACGTCATCTGAGTCAATTGGAGGTGTACCTGTGGATGTATTTCAAGGCCTACATTCAAACTCTGTGCTTCTTTGCTTGACATCATGGGAAAATCAAAAGAAATCAGTCAAGACCTCTGAAAAAAAATGGTAGACCTCCACAAGTCTGGTTCATCCTTGAGAGCAATTTCCAAACATCTGAAGGTATCACGTTCTTCTGTACAAACAATAGTACGCAAGTATAAACACCATGGGACCACGCAGCTGTCATACCTCTCAGGAAGGAGACGCGTTCTGTCTCCTAGAGATGAACGTACTTTGGTGTGAAAAGTGCAAATCAATCCCAGAACAGCAGCAAAGGACGCTGTGAAGATGCTGGAGGAAACAGGTAGAAAAGTATCTATATCCACAGTAAAACGAGTCCTATATCGACATAACCTGAAAGGCCGCTCAGCAAGGAAAAAGCCATTGCTCTAAAACCGCCATAAAAAAGACAGATTACGGTTTGCAACTGCACATAGGGACAAAGATCGTACTTTTTGGAGAAATGTCCTCCGGTCTGACAAAATAGAACTGTTTGGCCATAATGACCATTGTTATGTTTGGAGGAAAAAGGGGGATGCTTGCACGCCGAAGAACACCATCCCAACCGTGAAGCACGGGGGTGGCAGCATCATGTTGTGGGGGTGCTTTGCTGCAGGAGGGACTGGTGCACTTCACAAAATAGATGGTATCATGAGGGAGGGAAATTATGCGGATATATTGAAGCAACTTCTCAAGACATAAGTCAGGAAGTTAAAGTTTGGTTGCAAATGGGTCTCCCAAATGGACAATGACCCCAAGCATACTTCCAAAGTTGTGGCAAAACGGCTTAAGGACAACAAAGTCAAGGTATTGGAGTGGCCATCACAAAGCCCTGACATCAATCCTATAGCAAATGTGTGGGCAGAACTGAAAAAGTGTGTGCGAGCAAGGAGGCCTACAAACCTGACTCAGTTACACCAGCTCTGTCAGGAGGAATGAGCCATAATACACCCAACTTCTTGTTGGAAGCTTGTGGAAGGCTACACGAAATGTTTGACCCAAGTTAAACAATTTAAAGGCAACGCTACCAAATACTAATAAAGTGTATGTAAGCTTCTGACCCACTGGGAATGTGATGAAAGAAATAAAAGCTTAAATAAATCACTCCACTATCATTCTGACATTTCACATTCTTAAAATAAAGTGGTGATCCTAACTGACCTAAGACAGAGCATTTTTACTAGGATTAAAATGTCAGGAATTGTGAACAACAGAGTTTAAATGTATTTGGCTAAGGTGTATGTACATTTCCAACTTCAACTGTATATTTCAGGTGACCTACTATAGATAGAACAGAGTTGTGTTCATCAGGCACCAAAACGGAAGAAAACTGACTGAAAGTTGCAAAATTCTTTATTACGGTGCTACCTAATGATCACAGCCCTGCATTTCCAATTACGAGTCACTGTAATGAGCCCACCTCATTGAGTTTACAGTGAAGACATACTTACTCTTTCTGACTGTTTTTCTTGTTACAGACTGGCCCCTGAATTACTCTTAGTCAGGGGGACACTACTACTTCCATACGCAGCATGACAGACGAGAGAACATTCAGTGGGCAGAGCCGCACTGCTCTACACAAATTACGGCAGGATGGCTACAATAATTTGTCACAAAAATATCCTGCAGCACCACTTTTTCCAAACAGACCTAAACCCTCAGAGTTGATTAACAACCCTGCATTTTAAGATTCTTAGATATACGGTTCCAAGATTTGTCATGATACAATTTTAAGCTAATATTAATGACATGCATGTTTTACATTTATCACTAACGCATTACTTATGTGATTGATCATGGAGCAGCACACCTGTTCAATAGAGTATCACATGGGTCTACATTTTCCATCTCTTTAACGTAAGGGACCTAGAAACAAAGCCTGTGGTCGTCAACTTCCCAGTGGTCAAAGCATCCTCACCAGCCACAGGGGCGTTGCCGTTGTCCCCAGATGCCTCGCTGTACCTCGACACCACGTGACCCTGACCTTTACCCTTTAGAGAGATGAAGTTCAGACTGGTGTCACTGTGGCTGGCCTCCTCGCCCTGTGTAGTACCATAAGGAACAAGACAACAAAAATAACAGAAAATCAGATGTTTAAAGTAGCTTCTGTTTATTTGAGTTGCTCACATTTATTTGCAAATGGTAAGAAGACTTGAAGCGACAGGAAGAGTTAGTTGTGGCACGGAAATATTTGCCAGTAGCTATGTTAGTCTTACCTACTATATCAACCATTAGGACAGTTGAGAATTAACAATTAGCTATGTAAGTCATACCTACTATATCAACCATTAGGACAGTTAGGAACTAACCCAGTAGCTATGCTAATCTTACCTACTATATCAACCATTAGGGCAGTTAGGAACTAACCCAGTAGCTATGTAACTCTTATCTACTATATCAACCATTAGGACAGTTAGGAACTAACCCAGTAGCTATGTTAGTCTTACCTACTATATCAACCATTATGACAGTTAGGAACTAACCCAGTTGCTATGTAAGTCTTACCTACTATATCAACCATTATGACAGTTAGGAACTAACCCAGTAGCTATGTTAGTCATACCTACTATATCAACCATTAGGACAGTTAGGAACTAACCCAGTAGCTATGTAAGTCTTACCTACTATATCAACCATTATGACAGTTAGGAACTAACCCAGTAGCTATGCAAGTCTTACCTATCATATCAACCATTAGGACAGTTAGGAACTAACCCAGTAGCTATGTTAGTCATACCTACTATATCAACCATTAGGACAGTTAGGAACTAACCCAGTAGCTATGTAAGTCTTACCTACTATATCAACCATTAGGACAGTTAGGAACTAACCCAGTAGCTATGTAACTCTTACCTACTATATCAACCATTAGGACAGTTAGGAACTAACCCAGTAGCTATGTAAGTCTTACCTACTATATCAACCATTAGGACAGTTAGGAACTAACCCAGTAGCTATGTTAGTCTTACCTACTATATCAACCATTAGGACAGTTAGGAACTAACCCAGTAGCTATGTTAGTCTTACCTACTATATCAACCATTAGGACAGTTAGGTACTAACCCAGTAGCTATGTTAGTCTTACCTACTATATCAACCATTATGACAGTTAGGAACTAACCCAGTAGCTATGCAAGTCTTACCTATTATATCAACCATTAGGACAGTTAGGAACTAACCCAGTAGCTATGTTAGTCATACCTACTATATCAACCATTAGGACAGTTAGGAACTAACCCAGTAGCTATGTAAGTCTTACCTACTATATCAACCATTAGGACAGTTAGGAACTAACCCAGTAGCTATGTAACTCTTACCTACTATATCAACCATTAGGACAGTTGAGAACTAACTCAGTAGCTATGTAAGTCTTACCTACTATATCAACCATTAGGACAGTTAGGAACTAACCCAGTAGCTATGTAAGTCTTACCTACTATATCAACCATTAGGACAGTTAGGAACTAACCCAGTAGCTATGTTAGTCTTACCTACTATATTAACCATTAGGACAGTTGAGAACTAACCCAGTAGCTATGTAAGTCTTACCTACTATATCAACCATTAGGACAGTTAGGAACTAACCCAGTAGCTATGTTAGTCTTACCTACTATATCAACCATTAGGACAGTTAGGAACTAACCCAGTAGCTATGTTAGTCATACCTACTATATCAACCATTAGGACAGTTAGGAACTAACCCAGTAGCTATGTAAGTCTTACCTACTATATCAACCATTAGGACAGTTAGGAACTAACCCAGTAGCTATGTAAGTCTTACCTACTATATCAACCATTAGGACAGTTAGGAACTAACCCAGTAGCTATGTTAGTCATACCTACTATATCAACCATTAGGACAGTTAGGAACTAACCCAGTAGCTATGTAAGTCTTACCTACTATATCAACCATTAGGACAGTTAGGAACTAACCCAGTAGCTATGTAAGTCTTACCTACTATATCAACCATTAGGACAGTTAGGAACTAACCCAGTAGCTATGTAAGTCTTACCTACTATATCAACCATTAGGACAGTTAGGAACTAACCCAGTAGCTATGTAACTCTTACCTACTATATCAACCATTAGGACAGTTGAGAACTAACTCAGTAGCTATGTAAGTCTTACCTACTATATCAACCATTAGGACAGTTGAGATCTAACTCAGTAGCTATGTAAGTCTTACCTACTATATCAACCATTAGGACAGTTAGGAACTAACCCAGTAGCTATGTAAGTCTTACCTACTATATCAACCATTAGGACAGTTAGGAACTAACCCAGTAGCTATGTAACTCTTACCTACTATATCAACCATTAGGACAGTTAGGAACTAACCCAGTAGCTATGTTAGTCTTACCTACTATATCAACCATTAGGACAGTTAGGAACTAACCCAGTAGCTATGTAACTCTTACCTACTATATCAACCATTATGACAGTTGAGATCTAACTCAGTAGCTATGTTAGTCTTACCTACTATATCAACCATTAGGACAGTTAGGAACTAACCCAGTAGCTATGTTAGTCTTACCTACTATATCAACCATTAGGACAGTTAGGAACTAACCCAGTAGCTATGTTAGTCTTACCTACTACACTGCTCAAACAAATAAAGGGAACACTTAAACAACACAATGTAACTCCAAGTCAATCACACTTTCAAACTGTCCACTTAGGAAGCAACACTGATTGACAATACATTTCACATGCTGTTGCGCAAATGGAATAGACAACAGGTGGAAATTATAGGCAATTAGCAAGACACCCCCAATAAAGGAGTGGTTCTGCAGGTGGTGACCACAGACCACTTCTCAGTTCCTATGCTTCCTGGCTGATGTTTTGGTCACTTTTGAATGCTGGCGGTGCTTTCACTCTAGTGGTAGCATGAGACGGAGTCTACAACCCACACATGTGGCTCAGGTAGTGCAGCTCATCCAGGATGGCACATCAATGCGAGCTGTGGCAAGAAGGTTTGCTGTGTGTCAGCGTAGTGTCCAGAGCATGGAGGTGCTACCAGGAGACAGGCCAGTACATCAGGAGACGTGGAGGAGGCCGTAGGAGGGCAACAACCCAGCAGCAGGACCGCTACCTTTGCCTTTGTGCAAGGAGGAGCACTGCCAGAGCCCTGCAAAATGACCTCCAATAGGCCACAAATGTGCATGTGTCTGCTCAAACGGTCAGAAACAGACTCCATGAGGGTGGTATGAGGGCCGTCATCCACAGGTGGGGGTTGTGCTTACAGCCCAACACCATGCAGGAAGTTTAGCATTTGCCAGAGAACACCAAGATTGGCAAATTCGCCACTGGCTCCCTGTGCTCTTCACAGATGAAAGCAGGTTCACACTGAGCACATGTGACAGACGTGACAGAGTCTGGAGACGCTGTCGAGAACGTTCTGCTGCCTGCAACATCCTCCAGCATGACCGGTTTGGCGGTGGGTCAGTCATGGTGTGGGGTGGCATTTCTTTGGGGGGGCCGCACAGCCCTCCATGTGCTCGCCAGAGGTAGCCTGACTGCCATTAGCTACCGAGATGGGATCCTCAGACCCCTTATGAGACCATATGCTGGTGCAGTTGGCCCTGGATTCCTCCTAATGCAAGACAATGCTAGACCTCATGTGGCTGGAGTGTGTCAGCAGTTCCTGCAAGAGGAAGGCATTGGTGCTATGGACTGGCCCGCCCGTTCCCCAGAACTGAATCCAATTGAACACACCTGGGACATCATGTCTCGCTCCATTCACCAACGCCACTTTGCACCACAGACTGTCCAGGAGTTGGCGGATGCTTTAGTCCAGGTCTGGGAGGAGATCCCTCGGGAGACCATCCGTCACCTCATCAGGAGCATGCCCAGGCGTTGTAGGGAGGTCATACAGGCACGTGGAGGCCACACACACTACTGAGCCTCATTTTGACTTGTTTTAAGGACATTACATCAAAGTTGGATCAGCCTGTAGTGTGGTTTTCCACTTTCATTTTGAGTGTGACTCCAAATCCAGACCTCCATGGGTTGATACATTTAATTTCCATTGATAATTTTTGTGTGATTTTGTTGTCAGCACATTCAACTATGTAAAGAAAAAAGTATTTCATAAGAATATTTCATTCATTCAGATCTAGGATGTGTTATTTTAGTGTTCCCTTTATTTTTTTGAGCAGTGTATTTCAACCATTAGGACAGTTGAGAACTAACCTATTAGCTACAGTGGAGAGAACAAGTATTTGATACACTGCCAATTTTGCAGGTTTTCCTACTTACAAAGCATGTAGAGGTCTGTAATTTTTATCATAGGTACACTTCAACTGTGAGAGACGGAATCTAAAACAAAAATCCAGAAAATCACATTGTATGATTTTTAAGTAATTCATTTGCATTTTATGATGTTCTGTCCCTCATGAGACACTGTAGTCTATTTCACTTCCTCAATATCCAAAGAATAACTAAGATAACTCAAGAAATCTGTAATACATGTGTACATTTTTGCCAAGAATGTTTTAGTTGCACATTTAACTAAGGTGTTTATCAATTTAAAAACATGTGTGACTTGTCTTATGCAAATAAAGTCTGACTGATGGGCAGGTCTGTCTCACTGTCTATGCTATTGGATAGAGAGCAATCACCACAACTGTTCACCCCCATGTTAGTGGGCATCGTCAAATCAAAACCCAACCTTCATTTACCCGTTGTGACTTATGTCCCATGTCCATTTTAGATGAGACTGACTTTATGACCAAAATGATCCTATTTCCACTTTGCAGTCAAATTTGACACTAATACATTTTTGACTCATATCGATGCCACATAGGTTGTTTTCAATGGAATTTGTTGCTTTTTAAAGGCAGCCTCCTGGGGAAAACAAACCAACTTGTGAGCATGAGATTCATATCTACATAACCTGATTCAAATTGTCCTTTGTGGTGTTACATGCTAGTTATTCATGTGCACCTTTGTGGCCCACAGAGTTCTCAGTAAGCATTAGCATGCTAGATTAGCCACGTGAGTTCATTCTGCTGATTTGAGCAGAGTATGAAACATGACTGGAAGAAAGTAGGACAAACTTGTTATGTCAGAAACTCGCTGATCAACAGGAAAACAATTTTTTCTCAATCATCTCAACCTTTCAAGCAGGATTCATTCTTATGACCCAGATAATATTAGCATTTGTCAGTTATATCTGCATTTGGTAGTTGTAATGCTCCGGGTGTCGTGGGTGTGGAGTCAAATGCAGGAGACAGAGTTCAATGCTGTGCGTCTTTTACTAGCACAAAAGTAACGTTCCCAAACACAGGGGAAAAAGTACAATGGAAAAAATCACGACTAGGCACTAAACACGTACCTCTACAACAGAGCCGAAGGTTACAATGAAATAATCCCGCACAACAACCAGGCGGGCCGGCTGTCTAATAAAGACAAACTAATTAAACATGAACAGGTGCTACCACTAAACATACAAGGAGGGGGAGGAAAAACAATCAGTGGCAGCTAATAGGCCGGTGACGACCGCCGAGCGCCACCCGCCCGGGAAGGGGAAACACCCTCGGTCGGACTCGTGACAGTACCCCCCCCTGACGCGCGGCTCCCGCTGCGCGCCGACACCGGCCTCGAGGTCGCCCCGGAGGACGAGGTGCAGGGAGATCCGGATGGAGGCGATGGAAATCCCTCAACATGGATGGATCCAAGATGTCCCCCACCGGTACCCAGCACCTCTCCTCCGGACCGTACCCCTCCCAGTCCACGAGGTACTGCAGGCCCCTCACCCGGCGTCTTGAGTCCAGAATGGCCCGGATCGTGTACGCCGGGGTCCCCTCGATGTCCAGAGGGGGGGAGGGACCTCCGGTACCTCCGGTACCTCACTGTCCTGCAGGGGACCAGCTACCACCGGCCTGAGGAGAGACACATGAAACGAGGGGTTAATACGATAATAGGAAGGGAGTTGTAATCGATAACACACCTCGTTTATTCTCCTCCGGACTTTAAAGGGCTTTAAAGTTGGCAAAAGTTGGCAAAACCCAAAAACCGCTGCACCTCCTTTACCGTGGTTGGAGTCGGCCAATTACGCACGGCCCTAATGCGGTCACCCTCCATCACCACCCCCGAGGTGGAAATGCGATATCCCAGAAAAGAGACGGCTCGTTTAGAGAACACGCATTTCTCAGCCTTGACGTATAGGTCATGCTCCAGCAGTCTACCAAGCACTTTGCGCACCAGAGGCACATGCGCGGTGTGAGTGGCCGAGTAGATCAGAATGTCATCGATATAAACAACCACTCCCTGCCCGCACAGATCCCTGAGAATCTCGTCTACAAAGGATTGGAAAACGGCTGGAGCATTCTTTAACCCATACGGCATGACGAGGTACTCATAGTGGCCGGATGTAGTACTAAATGCGGTTTTCCACTCGTCTCCCTTCCGAATACGCACCAGACTATACGCGCTCCTGAGATCCAGTTTTGTGAAGAACTGCGCTCCGTGGAACGATTCCACCGCCGTAGCGATGAGAGGTAGAGGGTAACTATACCCCACTGTGATGGCGTTTAGACCTCTATAATCGATACACGGACGCAAACCTCCCTCCTTTTTCCTCACAAAAAAGAAACTCGAGGAGACGGGTGAAATGGAGGGCCGAATGTACCCCTGTCCCAGCGACTCCGTGACATATGTCTCCATTGCCAACGTTTCCTCCTGGGACAGCGGGTACACGTGACTCTTGGGAATCGCAGCGTCCACCTGGAGATCTATCGTACAATCCCTTCCCGGTCGATAAGGTGGTAATTTAGTCGCTTTCACTTAAAAAGCTTTCACTGAAAGCGATTGCCAAATCGGCATACTCGGGGGGAATGCACACCGTGGAACCCTGGTCTGGACTCTCCACCGACGTGGCACCGATGGAAACTCCCAAACACCTTCCAGAACACTCCTCTGACCACCCCTGGAGAACCCCCTGTCTCCACAAAATTTTAGGATTGTGCCGGGCCAGCCAGGGAGTCCCCAGCACCACTGGAAACGCAGGCGAATCAATAATAAAAAAACTGATACGCTCCCTATGATTCCCCTGCGTCACCATGTCCAGTGGGACCGTGGCCTCCCTGACCATCCCTGACCCTAATGGCCGGCTATCTAGGGAGTGCACGGGGAAAGGAGAATCTATCGGCACCAGCTGAACCCCTAACTTAAGGGCGAGTCCGCGATCCATAAAGTTCCCAGCTGCGCCTGAATCGACTAGCGCCCTATGCTGGGAAGAGGGAAAAAAGTGAAGGAAAGAGGTTAAGACAAACATGTGGCCAACAAGGGGTTCTGGGTGAGTTTGATGCTGACTCACCTGGGGTGACCGAGAAGCGTTCCGCCTGCCATCTCTACTCCCAGACGGACCCCCCCAGCACCGATCAGACGTGTGCCCTCTCCGACCACAGTTGGTGCAGGGAAGGCCTCCTCCTCCGGTACCCCTCGGCGTAGCCCCTCCCAACTCCATGGGAATGGGAGCGGAGGGGCTGGGTGGTGGAACGCACAGAACCCTCTCTGAACGCCCGCGGGCAGCCAGCAGATTATCCAGTCGAATGGACATATCGATCAGCTGATCCAGTGACAGAGTGGTGTCCCGACACGCTAACTCCCGGCGGACGTCCTCACGGAGACTACACCTGTAGTGGTCCATAAGGGCCCTGTCGTTCCACCCAGATCCGGCTGCCAAGGTCCGGAACTCCAGCGCGTAATCCTGGGCGCTCCTCTTCTCCTGCCTGAGATGAAATAGTCGTTCTCCCACTGCTCGGCCGTTTAGAGGGTGATCAAACACGGCACGGAAGCGGCAGGAAAACTCTGTGTAGTGCTCCCGCGCTGAGTCTGGGCCATTCCAGACTGCGTTCGCCCACTCCAGAGCACGACCCGTGAGGCAGGAGATGAGGACACTCACCCTCTCTGCTCCTGAGGGAGTGGGTCTGATGGTGGCCAGGTATAGCTCCAGCTGAAGCAGAAACCCCAGAAACCCCCAGACCGCTGAGCGCCACCCGCCCGGGAAGGGGAAACACCCTCGGTCGGACTCGTGACAGTAGTCAATGACAACCATAAGATATACTAATTTTCTTTTCTTTCCAGGCAGCTCAGGTCTATTGACAAACAGCCTAAATGTTGTTGTATAAATGATAACATCTGTGTGTTCATGTTGTAGGTCAGTGCCGGGCAACTGGTGGCCCGTGGATCAAATAAGAACCCAGTCTGGGTCTCAACTTACTGTTTAAAGTTAGAATAGTAAAATACAATTTCTACATTTGGTTGTGCATCAGCAGTTTCTCTTGTTATGTCAGTCACTCAATTACCCAGGGTAGTTAACATTTCTTAGATTGGTAAATGAGTCTAGCCAGCTATCTAGTAATCATGGTCGAATTACCGACCGGGGTCCCCCATTGATTTTGAGCATTGAACGCAGAGGGAGAACAGAGCAGGAAAGCAGAGGGAGAACAGAGCAGGAAAGCAGAAGGAGAACAGAGCAGGAAAGCAGAGGGGGAACAGAGCAGGAAAGCAGAGGGAGAACAGAGCAGGAAAGCAGAGGGGGAACAGAGCAGGAAAGCAGAGGGGGAACAGAGCAGGAAAGCAGAGGGGGAACAGAGCAGGAAAGCAGAAGGAGAACAGAGCAGAAAAGCAGAGGGGGAACAGAGCAGGAAAGCAGGGGGGGACAGAGCAAGAAAGCAGAAGGAGAACAGAGCAGGAAAGCAGAGGGGGAACAGAGCAGGAAAGCAGAGGATGAAAAGAGCAGGAAAGCAGAAGGAGAACAGAGCAGGAAAGCAGAGGGAGAACAGGGCAGGAAAGCAGAGGGGGAACAGAGCAGGAAAGCAGAGGGAGAACAGAGCAGGAAAGCAGAAGGAGAACAGAGCAGGAAAGCAGAGGGAAAACACAGCAGGAAAGGAGAGGGAGAACAGAGCAGGAAAGCAGAAAGAGTACAGAGCAGGAAAGCAGAGGGAGAACAGAGCAGGAACGCAGATGGAGAACAGAACAGGAAAGCAGAGGGAGAACAGAGCAGGAAAGCAGATGGAGAACAGAACAGGAACGCAGATGGAGAACAGAGCAGGAAAGCAGGGGGGGAACAGAGCAATAAAGCAGAAGGAGAACAGAGCAGGAAAGCAGAGGGGGAAAAGAGCAGGAAAGCAGAGGGAGAACAGAGCAGGAAAGCAGATGGAGAACAGAGCAGGAAAGCAGGGGGAACAGAGCAGGAAAGCAGAGGGGGAACAGAGCAGGAAAGCAGAGGGGGAACAGTGCAGGAAAGCAGGGGGGGAACAGAGCAGGAAATCAGGGGGGGAACAGAGCAAGAAAGTAGAAGGAGAACAGAGCAGGAAAGCAGAGGGGGAACAGAGCAGGAAAGCAGAAGGAGAACAGAGCAGGAAAGCAGATGGAGAACAGAGCAGGAAAGCAGAAGGAGAACATAGCAGGAATGCAGAGGGGGAACAGTGCAGGATAGCAGGGGGGAACAGAGCAGGAAAGCAGGGGGGGAACAGAGCAGGAAAGCAGAGGGAGAACAGAGCAGAAAAGCAGAAGGAGAACAGAGCAGGAAAGCAGAGGGGGATCAGAGCAGGAAAGCAGAAGGAGAACAGAGCAGGAAAGCAGAAGGATAACAGAGCAGGAAAGCAGATGGAGAACAGAGCATGAAAGCAGAGGGGGAGCATAGCAGGAAAGCAGAGGGGGAACAGAGCAGGAAAGCAGAAGGAGAACAGAGCCGGAAAGCAGAGGGAGAACAGAGCAGGAAAGCAGGGGGGAACAGAGCAGGAAAGCAGGCAGGAAAGCAGAAGGAGAACAGAGCCGGAAAGCAGAGGGAGAACAGAGCAGGAAAGCAGAGGGAGAACAGAGCAGGAAAGCAGATGGAGAACAGAGCAGGAAAGCAGAGGGGGAACAGAGCAAGAAAGCAGAGGGGAAACAGAGCAGGAAAGCAGAGGGGGAACGGTGCAGAAAAGCAGGGGGGAACAGAGCAGAAAAGCAGGGGGGAACAGAGCAAGAAAGTTGAAGGAGAACAGACCCGGAAAGTAGAGGGGGAACAGAGCAGAAAAGCAGAGGGGGAACAGAGTAGGAAAGCAGGGGGAACAGAGCAGGAAAGCAGGGGGGAACAGAGCAGGAAAGCAGAAGGAGAACAGAGCAGGGAGAACAAGCAGAAAGCAGAGGGGGAACAGAGCAGGAAAGCAGGGGGGAACAGAGCAGGAAAGCAGGGGGAACAGAGCAGGAAAGCAGAGGGGGAACAGTGCAGGAAAGCAGGGGGGAACAGAGCAGGAAAGCAGAGGGAGAACAGAGCAGGAAAGCAGATGGAAAACAGAGCAGGAAAGCAGAGGGAGAACAGAGCAGGAAAGCAGAGGGAGAACAGAGCAGGAAAGCAGAGGGAGAACAGAGCAGGAAAGCAGAGGGAGAACAGAGCAGGAAAGCAGATGGAGAACAGAGCAGGAAAGCAGAGGGAGAACAGAGCAGGAAAGCAGAGGGGAACAGAGCAGGAAAGCAGAGGGGGAACAGAGCAGGAAAGCAGAGGGGGAACAGAGCAGGAAAGCAGGGGGAACAGAGCAGGAAAGCAGAGGGGGAACAGAGCAAGAAAGCAGAGGGAGAACAGAGCAGGAAAGCAGAGGGAGAACAGAGCAGGAAAGCAGAGGGAGAACAGAGCAGGAAAGCAGATGGAGAACAGAGCAGGAAAGCAGAGGGGGAACAGAGCAGGAAAGCAGGGGGAACAGAGCAGGAAAGCAGAGGGGGAACAGAGCAGGAAAGCAGAGGGGGAACAGTGCAGGAAAGCAGGGGGGGAAGAGAGCAGGAAAGCAGGGGGGAACAGAGCAAGAAAGTAGAAGGAGAACAGAGCAGGAAAGCAGAGGGGGAACAGAGCAGGAAAGCAGAAGGAGAACAGAGCAGGAAAGCAGATGGAGAACAGAGCAGGAAAGCAGAAGGAGAACATAGCAGGAATGCAGAGGGGGAACAGTGCAGGATAGCAGGGGGGAACAGAGCAGGAAAGCAGGGGGGGAACAGAGCAGGAAAGCAGAGGGAGAACAGAGCAGAAAAGCAGAAGGAGAACAGAGCAGGAAAGCAGAGGGGGATCAGAGCAGGAAAGCAGAAGGAGAACAGAGCAGGGAAGCAGAGGGAGAACAGAGCAGGAAAGCAGATGGAGAACAGAGCAGGAAAGCAGAAGGATAACAGAGCAGGAAAGCAGAGGGGGAACATAGCAGGAAAGCAGAGGGAGAACAGAGCAGGAAAGCAGAAGGAGAACAGAGCAGGAAAGCAGAGGGAGAACAGAGCAGGAAAGCAGATGGAGAACAGAGCAGGAAAGCAGAAGGATAACAGAGCAGGAAAGCAGATGGAGAACAGAGCATGAAAGCAGAGGGGGAGCATAGCAGGAAAGCAGAGGGGGAACAGAGCAGGAAAGCAGAAGGAGAACAGAGCCGGAAAGCAGAGGGAGAACAGAGCAGGAAAGCAGAGGGGGAACAGAGCAGGAAAGCAGGGGGGAACAGAGCAGGAAAGCAGGCAGGAAAGCAGAAGGAGAACAGAGCCGGAAAGCAGAGGGAGAACAGAGCAGGAAAGCAGAGGGAGAACAGAGCAGGAAAGCAGATGGAGAACAGAGCAGGAAAGCAGAGGGGGAACAGAGCAAGAAAGCAGAGGGGAAACAGAGCAGGAAAGCAGAGGGGGAAGCAGAGGGGGAACAGAGCAGGAAAGCAGAGGGGGAACAGAGCAGGAAAGCAGAGGGGGAACAGAGCAGGAAAGCAGGGGAGAACAGAGCAGGAAAAGAGGGGGAACAGAGCAAGAAAGCAGAGGGAGAACAGAGCAGGAAAGCAGAGGGAGAACAGAGCAGGAAAGCAGAGGGAGAACAGAGCAGGAAAGCAGATGGAGAACAGAGCAGGAAAGCAGAGGGGGAACAGAGCAGGAAAGCAGGGGGGAACAGAGCAGGAAAGCAGAGGGGGAACAGTGCAGGAAAGCAGGGGGGGAAGAGAGCAGGAAAGCAGGGGGGAACAGAGCAGGAAAACAGGGGGAACAGAGCAGGAAAGCAGAAGGAGAACAGAGCAGGAAAGCAGAGGGGGAACAGAGCAGGAAAGCAGAAGGAGAACAGAGCAGGAAAGCAGATGGAGAACAGAGCAGGAAAGCAGAAGGAGAACAGAGCAGGAAAGCAGAGGGAGAACAGAGCAGGAAAGCAGGGGGAACAGAGCAGGAAAGCAGGGGGAACAGAGCAGGAAAGCAGAGGGAGAACAGAGCAGGAAAGCAGAAGGAGAACAGAGCAGAAAAGCAGAGGGGGAACAGAGCAGGAAAGCAGAAGGAGAACAGGAAAGCAGCAGGAAAGCAGAGGGGAGAACAGAGCAGGAAAGCAGAGGGAGAACAGAGCAGGAAAGCAGAGGGAGAACAGAGCAGGAAAGCAGGGGAGAACAGAGCAGGAAAGCAGAGGGAGAACAGAGCAGGAAAGCAGAAGGAGAACAGAGCAGGAAAGCAGAGGGAGAACAGAGCAGGAAAGCAGATGGAGAACAGAGCAGGAAAGCAGAGGGAGAACAGAGCAGGAAAGCAGATGGAGAACAGAGCAGGAAAGCAGAGGGGGAACAGAGCAGGAAAGCAGAGGGGGAACAGAGCAGGAAAGCAGAGGAGGGAGAACAGAGCAGGAAAGCAGAGGGAGAACAGAGCAGGGGGAACAGAGCAGGAAAGCAGGGGGAACAGAGCAGGAAAGCAGCAGGAAAGCAGGGAGAACAGAGCAGGAAAGCAGAGGGAGAACAGAGCAGGAAAGCAGAGGGAGAACAGAGCAGGAAAGCAGAGGGAGAACAGAGCAGGAAAGCAGAGGGAGAACAGAGCAGGAAAGCAGAGGGGAACAGAGCAGGAAAGCAGAGGGGAGAACAGAGCAGGAAAGCAGGGGGAACAGAGCAGGAAAGCAGGGGGAGAACAGAGCAGGAAAGCAGAAGGAGAACAGAGCAGGAAAGCAGAAGCAGAGGGAACAGAAGCAGAGAACAGAGCAGGAAAGCAGAGGGGAACAGAGCAGGAAAGCAGAAGGAGAACAGAGCAGGAAAGCAGAGGGAGAACAGAGCAGGAAAGCAGAGGGAGAACAGAGCAGGAAAGCAGAGGGAGAACAGAGCAGGAAAGCAGAGGGGGAACAGAGCAGGAAAGCAGAGGGAGAACAGAGCAGGAAAGCAGAAGGAGAACAGAGCAGAAAGCAGAGGGAGAACAGAGCAGGAAAGCAGAAGGATAACAGGGAGAAGCAGATGGAGAACAGAGCAGGAAAGCAGGAGAAACAGAGCAGGAAAGCAGAAGGAGAACAGAGCAGGAAAGCAGAGGGAGAACAGAGCAGGAAAGCAGAAGGAGAACAGAGCAGGAAAGCAGAGGGAGAACAGAGCAGGAAAGCAGAAGGAGAACAGAGCAGGAAAGCAGAGGGAGAACAGAGCAGGAAAGCAGAGGGAGAACAGAGCAGGAAAGCAGAGGGAGAACAGAGCAGGAAAGCAGGGGGAGAACAGAGCAGGAAAGCAGAAGGAGAACAGAGCAGGAAAGCAGAAGGAGAACAGAGCAGGAAAGCAGAGGGAGAACAGAGCAGGAAAGCAGAGGGAGAACAGAGCAGGAAAGCAGATGGAGAACAGAGCAGGAAAGCAGAGGGGGAACAGAGCAGGAAAGCAGAGGGGGAACAGAGCAGGAAAGCAGAGGGGGAACAGAACAGTGCAGGAAAGCAGGGGGAACAGAGCAGAAAGCAGGGGGAACAGAGCAAGAAAGTAGAAGGAGAACAGAGCAGGAAAGCAGGGGGAACAGAGCAGGAAAGCAGAGGGAGAACAGAGCAGGAAAGCAGAAGGAGAACAGAGCAGAAAAGCAGAGGGGGAACAGAGCAGGAAAACAGAAGGAGAACAGAGCAGGAAAGCAGAAGGAGAACAGAGCAGGAAAGCAGGGGGGGAACAGAGCAAGAAAGCAGAAGGAGAACAGAGCAGGAAAGCAGAGGGGGAACAGAGCAGGAAAGCAGAGGGAGAACAGAGCAGGAAAGCAGAAGGAGAACAGAGCAGGAAAGCAGAGGGAGAACAGAGCAGGAAAGCAGAGGGAGAACAGAGCAGGAAAGCAGATGGAGGACAAAGCAGGAAAGCAGAGGGAGAACAGAGCAGGAAAGCAGTGGAGAACAGAGCAGGAAAGCAGCAGGAAAGGAGAACAGAGCAGGAAAGCAGAGGGAGAACAGAGCAGGAAAGCAGGGGGGAACAGAGCAGGAAAGCAGAGGGGGAACAGAGCAGGAAAAGGGGGGAACAGAGCAGGAAAGCAGGGGGGGAACAGAGCAGGAAAGCAGAAGGAGAACAGAGCCGGAAAGCAGATGGAGAACAGAGCAGGAAAGCAGAGGGAGAACAGAGCAGGAAAGCAGAGGGAGAACAGAGCAGGAAAGCAGAAGGAGAACAGAGCAGGAAAGCAGAGGGAGAACAGAGCAGGAAAGCAGAGGGAGAACAGAGCAGGAAAGCAGTGGGAGAACAGAGCAGGTAAGCAGGGGGGAAACAGAGCAGGAAAGCAGAGGGAGAACAGAGCAGGAAAGCAGAGGGAGAACAGAGCAGGAAAGCAGAAGGAGAACAGAGCAGGAAAGCAGAAGGAGAACAGAGCAGGAAAGCAGAGGGAGAACAGAGCAGGAAAGCAGAAGGAGAACAGAGCAGGAAAGCAGAGGGAGAACAGAGCAGGAAAGCAGAAGGAGAACAGAGCAGGAAAGCAGAGGGAGAACAGAGCAGGAAAGCAGAGGGAGAACAGAGCAGGAAAGCAGAGGGAGAACAGAGCAGGAAAGCAGAGGGAGAACAGAGCAGGAAAGCAGAAGGAGAACAGAGCAGGAAAGCAGAGGGAGAACAGAGCAGAAAAGCAGGGGGGAGAAGAGAGCAAGAAAGCAGAAGGAGAACAGAGCAGGAAAGCAGAGGGGGAACAGAGCAGCAGAGGGAGAACAGAGCAGGAAAGCAGAGGGAGAACAGAGCAGGAAAGCAGAAGGAGAACAGAGCAGGAAAGCAGAGGGAACAGAGCAGGAAAGCAGAGCAGGAGAACAGAGCAGGAAAGCAGAGGAGAACAGAGCAGGAAAGCAGAGGAGAACAGAGCAGGAAAGCAGAGGGAGAACAGAGCAGGAAAGCAGAGGGAGAACAGAGCAGGAAAGCAGAGGAGAACAGAGCAGGAAAGCAGAGGGAGAACAGAGCAGGAAAGCAGAACAGGAGAACAGAGCAGGAAAGCAGGGGAGAACAGAGCAGGAAAGCAGAGGGAGAACAGAGCAGGAAAGCAGAGGAGAACAGAGCAGGAAAGCAGAGGGAGAACAGAGCAGGAAAGCAGAAGGAGAACAGAGCAGGAAAGCAGAGGGAGAACAGAGCAGGAAAGCAGAGGGGGAACAGAGCAGGAAAGCAGAGAACAGAGCAGGAAAGCAGAGGAGAACAGAGCAGGAAAGCAGAGGGGGAACAGAGCAGGAAAGCAGAGGGAGAACAGAGCAGGAAAGCAGAAGGAGAACAGAGCAGGAAAGCAGAGGGAGAACAGAGCAGGAAAGCAGAAGGAGAACAGAGCAGGAAAGCAGATGGAGAACAGAGCAGGAAAGCAGAAGGAGAACAGAGCAGGAAAGCAGAAGGAGAACAGAGCAGGAAAGCAGAGGGGGAACAGAGCAGGAAAGCAGAAGGAGAACAGAGCAGGAAAGCAGAGGGAACAGAGCAGGAAAGCAGAGGGAGAACAGAGCAGGAAAGCAGAGGGAGAACAGAGCAGGAAAGCAGAGGGGAGAACAGAGCAGGAAAGCAGAGGGAGAACAGAGCAGGAAAGCAGATGGAGAACAGAGCAGGAAAGCAGAGGGAGAACAGAGCAGGAAAGCAGAAGGAGAACAGAGCAGGAAAGCAGATGGGGAACAGAGCAGGAAAGCAGAAGGAGAACAGAGCAGGAAAGCAGATGGAGAACAGAGCAGGAAAGCAGAGGGGGAACAGAGCAGGAAAGCAGAAGGAGAACAGAGCAGGAAAGCAGAGGGGGAACAGAGCAGGAAAGCAGGAGGAACAGAGCAGGAAAGCAGAGGGGAGAACAGAGCAGGAAAGCAGAGGGAGAACAGAGCAGGAAAGCAGAGGAGAACAGAGCAGGAAAGCAGGGAGAACAGAGCAGGAAAGCAGAGGGGAGAACAGAGCAGGAAAGCAGAGGGAGAACAGAGCAGGAAAGCAGAGGGAGAACAGAGCAGGAAAGCAGAGGGAGAACAGAGCAGGAAAGCAGAGGGAGAACAGAGCAGGAAAGCAGAGGAGAACAGAGCAGGAAAGCAGAGGGAGAACAGAGCAGGAAAGCAGAGGGAGAACAGAGCAGGAAAGCAGAAGGAGAACAGAGCAGGAAAGCAGAGGAGAACAGAGCAGAGGAGAAAAGCAGATGGAGAACAGAGCAGGAAAGCAGAGGGGGGAACAGAGCAGGAAAGCAGGGGGAACAGAGCAGGAAAGCAGAAGGAGAACAGAGCAGGAAAGCAGAGGGAGAACAGAGCAGGAAAGCAGAGGGAGAACAGAGCAGGAAAGCAGAGGGAGAACAGAGCAGGAAAGCAGAGGGGAACAGAGCAGGAAAGCAGAGGGAGAACAGAGCAGGAAAGCAGAGGGGAACAGAGCAGGAAAGCAGAGGGGGAACAGAGCAGGAAAGCAGAGGGAGAACAGAGCAGGAAAGCAGGGGAGAACAGAGCAGGAAAGCAGAGGGAGAACAGAGCAGGAAAGCAGAGGGGGAACAGAGCAGGAAAGCAGAGGGGAACAGAGCAGGAAAGCAGAGGGAGAACAGAGCAGGAAAGCAGAGGGAGAACAGAGCAGGAAAGCAGAGGGAGAACAGAGCAGGAAAGCAGAGGGAGAACAGAGCAGGAAAGCAGAAGGAGAACAGAGCAGGAAAGCAGAAGGAGAACAGAGCAGGAAAGCAGAGGGAGAACAGAGCAGGAAAGCAGAGGGAGAACAGAGCAGAAAGCAGAGCAGGAAAGAGGAGAACAGACAGAGCAGGAAAGCAGAGGGAGAACAGAGCAGGAAAGCAGAGGGAGAACAGAGCAGGAAAGCAGGGAGAACAGAGCAGGAAAGCAGAGGGAGAACAGAGCAGGACAAGCAGAAGGGAACAGAGCAGGAAAGCAGAGAGGAGAACAAGCAGGAGCAGAAGGAGAACAGAGCAGGAAAGCAGATGGAGAACAGAGCAGGAAAGCAGAGGGGGAACAGACAGGAAAGCAGGAAAAGCAGGAAAGCAGAGGGAGAACAGAGCAGGAAAGCAGAGGGAGAACAGAGCAGGAAAGCAGATGGAGAACAGAGCAGGAAAGCAGAGGGAGAACAGAGCAGGAAAGCAGAGGGGGAACAGAGCAGGAAAGCAGAAGGGAGAACAGAGCAGGAAAGCAGAGGGGAAAGCAGAGGGAGAACAGAGCAGGAAAGCAGAAGGAGAACAGAGCAGGAAAGCAGAGGGGGAACAGAGCAGGAAAGCAGAGGAGAACAGAGCAGGAAAGCAGAGGAGAACAGAGCAGGAAAGCAGAAGGAGAACAGAGCAGGAAAGCAGGGGGGGGAACAGAGCAAGAAAGCAGAAGGAGAACAGAGCAGGAAAGCAGAGGGGGAACAGAGCAGGAAAGCAGAAGGAGAACAGAGCCGGAAAGCAGAGGGAGAACAGAGCAGGAAAGCAGAGGGAGAACAGAGCAGGAAAGCAGAGGGAGAACAGAGCAGGAAAGCAGAAGGAGAACAGAGCAGGAAAGCAGAGGGAGAACAGAGCAGGAAAGCAGAGGGAGAACAGAGCAGGAAAGCAGAGGGAGAACAGAGCAGGAAAGCAGAGGGAGAACAGAGCAGGAAAGCAGAGGGAGAACAGAGCAGGAAAGCAGAGGAGGAACAGAGCAGGAAAGCAGGGGGGGAACAGAGCAGGAAAGCAGGGGGAGAACAGAGCAGGAAAGCAGAGGGAGAACAGAGCAGGAAAGCAGAGGGAGAACAGAGCAGGAAAGCAGAGGGAGAACAGAGCAGGAAAGCAGAGGGAGAACAGAGCAGGAAAGCAGAGGGGGAACAGAGCAGGAAAAGCAGGAAAGCAGGGAGAACAGAGCAGGAAAGCAGAGGGAGAACAGAGCCGGAAAGCAGAGGGAGAACAGAGCAGGAAAGCAGAGGGAGAACAGAGCAGGAAAGCAGAGGGGGAACAGAGCAGGAAAGCAGGGGGGAACAGAGCAGGAAAGCAGAAGGAGAACAGAGCAGGAAAGCAGAGGGAGAACAGAGCAGGAAAGCAGAAGGAGAACAGAGCAGGAAAGCAGAGGGGGAACAGAGCAGGAAAGCAGAGGGAGAACAGAGCAGGAAAGCAGAGGGAGAACAGAGCAGGAAAGCAGAAGGAGAACAGAGCAGGAAAGCAGAGGGGGAACAGAGCAGGAAAGCAGAAGGAGAACAGAGCAGGAAAGCAGATGGAGAACAGAGCAGGAAAGCAGAGGGGGAACAGAGCAGGAAAGCAGAAGGAGAACAGAGCAGGAAAGCAGAAGGAGAACAGAGAGAAAGCAGGGGACAGAGCAGGAAAGCAGAGGGAGAACAGAGCAGGAAAGCAGAGGGGGAACAGAGCAGGAAAGCAGAGGGGAACAGAGCAGGAAAGCAGAGGGAGAACAGAGCAGGAAAGCAGAGGGAGAACAGAGCAGGAAAGCAGAGGGAGAACAGAGCAGGAAAGCAGAGGGAGAACAGAGCAGGAAAGCAGGGAGAACAGAGCAGGAAAGCAGAGGGAGAACAGAGCAGGAAAGCAGAGGGAGAACAGAGCAGGAAAGCAGAGGGAGAACAGAGCAGGAAAGCAGAGGGAGGGGGAACAGAGCAGGAAAGCAGGGAGAACAGAGCAGGAAAGCAGGGGAGAACAGAGCAGGAAAGCAGAAGGAGAACAGAGCAGGAAAGCAGAGGGAGAACAGAGCAGGAAAGCAGAGGGGGAACAGAGCAGGAAAGCAGAGGAGAACAGAGCAGGAAAGCAGAAGGAGAACAGAGCAGGAAAGCAGAGGGAGAACAGAGCAGGAAAGCAGAAGGAGAACAGAGCAGGAAAGCAGAAGGAGAACAGAGCAGGAAAGCAGAGGGAGAACAGAGCAGGAAAGCAGAAGGGAGAACAGAGCAGGAAAGCAGAGGGAGAACAGAGCAGGAAAGCAGAGGGAGAACAGAGCAGGAAAGCAGAGGGAGAACAGAGCAGGAAAGCAGAGGGAGAACAGAGCAGGAAAGCAGAGGAGAGCAGGAAAAGCAGAGGGAGAACAGAGCAGGAAAGCAGAGGGAGAACAGAGCAGGAAAGCAGAAGGAGAACAGAGCAGGAAAGCAGGGAGAACAGAGCAGGAAAGCAGAGGGAGAACAGAGCAGGAAAGCAGGGGAGAACAGAGCAGGAAAGCAGAGGGGGAACAGAGCAGGAAAGCAGAAGGAGAACAGAGCAGGAAAGCAGAGGGAGAACAGAGCAGGAAAGCAGAGGAGAACAGAGCAGGAAAGCAGAGGGAGAACAGAGCAGGAAAGCAGAGGGGGAACAGAGCAGAAAGCAGAAGGAGAACAGAGCAGGAAAGCAGGGAGAACAGAGCAGGAAAGCAGAGGGAGAACAGAGCAGGAAAGCAGAGGGAGAACAGAGCAGGAAAGCAGAGGGAGAACAGAGCAGGAAAGCAGAGGGGAACAGAGCAGGAAAGCAGAAGGAGAACAGAGCAGGAAAGCAGAGGGGAGAACAGAGCAGGAAAGCAGAGGGGAACAGAGCAGGAAAGCAGAAGGGAGAACAGAGCAGGAAAGCAGATGGAGAACAGAGCAGGAAAGCAGAGGGGAACAGAGCAGGAAAGCAGAGGGAGAACAGAGCAGGAAAGCAGAGGGAGAACAGAGCAGGAAAGCAGAGGGAGAACAGAGCAGGAAAGCAGAGGGAGAACAGAGCAGGAAAGCAGAGGGAGAACAGAGCAGGAAAGCAGAGGGAGAACAGAGCAGGAAAGCAGGGGGGAACAGAGCAGGAAAGCAGAAGGAGAACAGAGCAGGAAAGCAGAGGGAGAACAGAGCAGGAAACAGAGCAGAAAGCAGATGGAACAGAGCAGGAAAGCAGAGGGAGAACAGAGCAGGAAAGCAGAGGGGGAACAGAGCAGGAAAGCAGAGGGGGAACAGAGCAGGAAAGCAGGGGGAACAGAGCAGGAGCAGGAGAACAGAGCAGGAAAGCAGAGGGAGAACAGAGCAGGAAAGCAGAGGGAGAACAGAGCAGGAAAGCAGAGGGAGAACAGAGCAGGAAAGCAGAGGAGAACAGAGCAGGAAAGCAGAGGGAGAACAGAGCAGGAAAGCAGAGGGAGAACAGAGCAGGAAAGCAGAGGGAGAACAGAGCAGGAAAGCAGAAAGAACAGAGCAGGAAAGCAGAGGGAGAACAGAGCAGGAAAGCAGAGGGAGAACAGAGCAGGAAAGCAGAAGGAGAACAGAGCAGGAAAGCAGAGGGGAAAGCAGAACAGAGCAGGAAAGCAGAGGGAGAACAGAGCAGGAAAGCAGAGGGGGAACAGAGCAGGAAAGCAGGGGGAACAGAGCAGGAAAGCAGAGGGGGAACAGAGCAGGAGAACAGAGCAGGAAAGCAGAGGGAGAACAGAGCAGGAAAGCAGAAGGAGAACAGAGCAGGAAAGCAGATGGAGAACAGAGCAGGAAAGCAGAGGGAGAACAGAGCAGGAAAGCAGAGGGAGAACAGAGCAGGGAAGCAGAAGGAGAACAGAGCAGGAAAGCAGAGGGAGAACAGAGCAGGAAAGCAGAGGGAGAACAGAGCAGGAAAGCAGTGGGAGAACAGAGCAGGAAAGCAGGGGGAACAGAGCAGGAAAGCAGAAGGAGAACAGAGCAGGAAAGCAGAAGGAGAACAGTGCAGGAAAGCAGAGGGAGAACAGAGCAGGAAAGCAGAAGGAGAACAGAGCAGGAAAGCAGAGGGAGAACAGAGCAGGAAAGCAGAAGGAGAACAGAGCAGGAAAGCAGAGGGAGAACAGAGCAGGAAAGCAGAGGGAGAACAGAGCAGGAAAGCAGTGGGAGAACAGAGCAGGTAAGCAGGGGGGAAACAGAGCAAGAAAGCAGAAGGAGAACAGAGCAGGAAAGCAGAAGGAGGAGAACAGAGCAGGAAAGCAGAGGGAGAACAGAGCAGGAAAGCAGAGGGGGAACAGAGCAGGAAAGCAGAGGGAGAACAGAGCAGGAAAGCAGAGGGGAACAGAGCAGGAAAGCAGGGAGAACAGAGCAGGAAAGCAGAACAGGAGGAAACAGAGCAGGAAAGCAGAGGGAGAACAGAGCAGGAAAGCAGAGGGAGAACAGAGCAGGAAAGCAGAGGGAGAACAGAGCAGGAAAGCAGAAGGAGAACAGAGCAGGAAAGCAGAGGGAGAACAGAGCAGGAAAGCAGAGGGGAGAACAGAGCAGGAAAGCAGAGGGGGAACAGAGCAGGAAAGCAGAGGGAGAACAGAAAGCAGGAGAACAGAGCAGGAAAGCAGAGGGAGAACAGAGCAGGAAAGCAGAGGGAGAACAGAGCAGGAAAGCAGATGGAGAACAGAGCAGGAAAGCAGAGGGGAACAGAGCAGGAAAGCAGAGGGAGAACAGAGCAGGAAAGCAGAAGGAGAACAGAGCAGGAAAGCAGAGGGAGAACAGAGCAGGAAAGCAGAACAGAGCAGGAACAGAGGGAGACAGAGCAGGAAAGCAGAGAACAGAGCAGGAAAGCAGAGGGGGAACAGAGCAGGAAAGCAGAGGGGGAACAGAGCAGGAAAGCAGATGGAGAACAGAGCAGGAAAGCAGAGGGGGAACAGAGCAGGAAAGCAGAGGGGGAACAGAGCAGGAAAGCAGATGGAGACAGAGCAGGAAAGCAGAGGGAGAACAGAGCAGGAAAGCAGAAGGAGAACAGAGCAGGAACGCAGATGGTGAACAGAGCAGGAAAGCAGAAGGAGAAGAGAGCAGGAAAGCAGATGGAGAACAGAGCAGGAAAGCAGAGGGGGAACAGAGCAGGAAAGCAGAAGGAGAACAGAGCAGGAAAGCGGATGGAGAACAGAGCAGGAAACAGAGGGGGAACAGAGCAGGAAAGCAGAGGGGGAACAGAGCAGGAAAGCAGATGGAGACAGAGCAGGAAAGCAGAGGGGGTACAGAGCGGGAAAGCAGAGGGGGAACAGAGCAGGAAAGCAGATGGAGACAGAGCAGGAAAGCAGAGGGAGAACAGAGCAGGAAAGCAGAAGGAGAACAGAGCAGGAACGCAGATGGTGAACAGAGCAGGAAAGCAGAAGGAGAACAGAGCAGGAAAGCAGATGGAGAACAGAGCAGGAAAGCAGAGGGGGAACAGAGCAGGAAAGCAGAAGGAGAACAGAGCAGGAAAGCAGAGGGGGAACAGAGCAGGAAAGCAGAAGGAGAACAGAGCAGGAAAGCAGATGGAGAACAGAGCAGGAAAGCAGAGGGGGAACAGAGCAGGAAAGCAGAGGGGGGACAGAGCAGGAAAGCAGAAGGAGAACAGAGCCGGAAAGCAGAGGGAGAACAGAGCAGGAAAGCAGAAGGAGAACAGAGCAGGAAAGCAGAGGGGGAACAGAGCAGGAAAGCAGATGGTGAACAGAGCAGGAAAGCAGAAGGAGAAGAGAGCAGGAAAGCAGATGGAGAACAGAGCAGGAAAGCAGAGGGGGAACAGAGCAGGAAAGCAGAAGGAGAACAGAGCAGGAAAGCAGAGGGGGAACAGAGCAGGAAAGCAGAAGGAGAACAGAGCAGGAAAGCAGATGGAGAACAGAGCAGGAAAGCAGTGGGGGAACATAGCAGGAAAGCAGAAGGGGGACAGAGCAGGAAAGCAGAAGGAGAACAGAGCCGGAAAGCAGAGGGAGAACAGAGCAGGAAAGCAGAGGGAGAACAGAGCAGGAAAGCAGAGGGGGAACAGAGCAGGAAAGCAGAGGGAGAACAGAGCAGGAAAGCAGAGGGAGAACAGAGCAGGAAAGCAGAGGGAGAACAGAGCAGGAAAGCAGAGGGAGAACAGAGCAGGAAAGCAGAGGGAGAACAGAGCAGGAAAGCAGGGGGAGAACAGAGCAGGAAAGTGAACAGAGCAGGAGAGAGCAGGGGGAACAGAGCAGGAAAGCAGAGGGAGAACAGAGCAGGAAAGCAGAGGGAGAACAGAGCAGGAAAGCAGAGGGGGAACAGAGCAGGAAAGCAGAGGGAGAACAGAGCAGGAAAGCAGAGGGAGAACAGAGCAGGAAAGCAGAGGGAGAACAGAGCAGGAAAGCAGAGGGAGAACAGAGCAGGAAAGCAGAAGGAGAACAGAGCAGGAAAGCAGATGGAGAACAGAGCAGGAAAGCAGAGGGAGAACAGAGCAGGAAAGCAGAGGAGAACAGAGCAGGAAAGCAGAGGGGGAACAGAGCAGGAAAGCAGAGGGAGCAGGAACAGAGCAGGAAAGCAGAAGGAGAACAGAGCAGGAAAGCAGAGGGAGAACAGAGCAGGAAAGCAGAAGGAGAACAGAGCAGGAAAGCAGATGGAGAACAGAGCAGGAAAGCAGAGGGAGAACAGAGCAGGAAAGCAGAAGGAGAACAGAGCAGGAAAGCAGAGGAGAACAGAGCAGGAAAGCAGGGGGGAACAGAGCAGGAAAGCAGAGGGGAGAACAGAGCAGGAAAGCAGAGAGAACAGAGCAGGAAACAGAGGAAAGGGAGAACAGAGCAGGAAAGCAGAGGGGGAACAGAGCAGGAAAGCAGGGGGAACAGAGCAGGAAAGCAGGGGGGAACAGAGCAGGCAGAACAGAGCAGAAGGGAAAGCAGGAAAGAGGGGGAACAGAGCAGGAAAGCAGAAGGAGAACAGAGCAGGAAAGCAGAGGGGAGAACAGAGCAGGAAAGCAGAGGGAGAACAGAGCAGGAAAGCAGAAGGGAGAACAGAGCAGGAAAGCAGAAGGAGAACAGAGCAGGAAAGCAGAGGGGGAACAGAGCAGGAAAGCAGACAGAGCAGGAAACAGAGAGAACAGGAGGAAAGCAGAGGGAGAACAGAGCAGGAAAGCAGAAGGAGAACAGAGCAGGAAAGCAGATGGAGAACAGAGCAGGAAAGCAGTGGGGGAACATAGCAGGAAAGCAGAGGGGGGACAGAGCAGGAAACCAGAAGGAGAACAGAGCCTGAAAGCAGAGGGAGAACAGAGCAGGAAAGCAGAGGGAGAACAGAGCAGGAAAGCAGAGGGGGAACAGAGCAGGAAAGCAGGGGGGAACAGAGCAGGAAAGCAGAAGGAGAACAGAGCCGGAAAGCAGAGGGAGAACAGAGCAGGAAAGCAGAGGGAGAACAGAGCAGGAAAGCAGATGGAGAACAGAGCAGGAAAGCAGAGGGGGAACAGAGCAGGAAAGCAGAGGGAGAACAGAGCAGGAAAGCAGAGGGAGAACAGAGCAGGAAAACAGAGTAGAACAGAGCAGGAAAGCAGAAGAAGAACAGAGCAGGAAAGCGGATGGAGAACAGAGCAGGAAACAGAGGGGGAACAGAGCAGGAAAGCAGAGGGAGAACAGAGCAGGAAAGCAGAGGGGGAACAGAGCAGGAAAGCAGATGGAGACAGAGCAGGAAAGCAGAGGGGGTACAGAGCAGGAAAGCAGAGGGGGAACAGAGCAGGAAAGCAGAGGGAGAACAGAGCAGGAAAGCAGAGGGAGAACAGAGCAGGAAAGCAGAAGGAGAACAGAGCAGGAAAGCAGAGGGGAACAGAGCAGGAAAGCAGAGGGAGAACAGAGCAGGAAAGCAGAGGGGGAACAGAGCAGGAAAGCAGAGGAGAACAGAGCAGGAAAGCAGAGGGAGAACAGAGCAGGAAAGCAGAGGGAGAACAGAGCAGGAAAGCAGAGGGGGAACAGAGCAGGAAAGCAGGGGGGAACAGAGCAGGAAAGCAGAGGGGGAACAGAGCAGGAAAGCAGAAGGAGAACAGAGCAGGAAAGCAGAGGGAGAACAGAGCAGGAAAGCAGAGGGAGAACAGAGCAGGAAAGCAGAGGGAGAACAGAGCAGGAAAGCAGAGGGGAACAGAGCAGGAAAGCAGAGGAGAACAGAGCAGGAAAGCAGAGGGAGAACAGAGCAGGAAAGCAGAGGGAGAACAGAGCAGGAAAGCAGAAGGGAGAACAGAGCAGGAAAGCAGAGGGATAACAGAGCAGGAAAGCAGATGGAGAACAGAGCAGGAAAGCAGAGGAGGAACAGAGCAGGAAAGCAGAGGGAGAACAGAGCAGGAAAGCAGAGGGAGAACAGAGCAGGAAAGCAGAGGGAGAACAGAGCAGGAAAGCAGAGAGGGAACAGAGCAGGAAAGCAGAGGGAGAACAGAGCAGGAAAGCAGGGGGAACAGAGCAGGAAAGCAGAAGGAGAACAGAGCAGGAAAGCAGAGGGGAGAACAGAGCAGGAAAGCAGGAGAACAGAGCAGGAAAGCAGATGGAGAACAGAGCAGGAAAGCAGAGGGGGAACAGAGCAGGAAAGCAGGGGGAGAACAGAGCAGGAAAGCAGAGGGGGAACAGAGCAGGAAAGCAGAGGGGAACAGGGAGAACAGAGCAGGAAAGCAGAGGGAGAACAGAGCAGGAAAGCAGAGGGAGAACAGAGCAGGAAAGCAGAGGGGGAACAGAGCAGGAAAGCAGAAGGAGAACAGAGCAGGAAAGCAGAGGGAGAACAGAGCAGGAAAGCAGAGGGAGAACAGAGCAGGAAAGCAGAGGGAGAACAGAGCAGGAAAGCAGAGGGGAACAGAGCAGGAAAGCAGAAGGAGAACAGAGCAGGAAAGCAGAGGGAGAACAGAGCAGGAAAGCAGAGGGGGAACAGAGCAGGAAAGCAGAAGGAGAACAGAGCAGGAAAGCAGAGGGAGAACAGAGCAGGAAAGCAGAGGGAGAACAGAGCAGGAAAGCAGATGGAGAACAGAGCAGGAAAGCAGAGGGAGAACAGAGCAGGAAAGCAGAGGAGAACAGAGCAGGAAAGCAGAGGGAGAACAGAGCAGGAAAGCAGAGGGAGAACAGAGCAGGAAAGCAGGGGAGAACAGAGCAGGAAAGCAGAGAACAGGAGAACAGAGCAGGAAAGCAGAGGGAGAACAGAGCAGGAAAGCAGAGGGAGAACAGAGCAGGAAAGCAGAGGGAGAACAGAGCAGGAAAGCAGAGGGAGAACAGAGCAGGAAAGCAGAGGGAGAACAGAGCAGGAAAGCAGAGGGAGAACAGAGCAGGAAAGCAGAGGGAGAACAGAGCAGGAAAGCAGAGGGGGAACAGAGCAGGAAAGCAGGGGGAGAACAGAGCAGGAAAGCAGAGGGAGAACAGAGCAGGAAAGCAGAAGGAGAACAGAGCAGGAAAGCAGAGGGAGAACAGAGCAGGAAAGCAGAGGGAGAACAGAGCAGGAAAGCAGAGGGAGAACAGAGCAGGAAAGCAGAGGGGGAACAGAGCAGGAAAGCAGAAGGAGAACAGAGCAGGAAAGCAGAGGGGAGAACAGAGCAGGAAAGCAGAAGGAGAACAGAGCAGGAAAGCAGATGGAGAACAGAGCAGGAAAGCAGAGGGAGAACAGAGCAGGAAAGCAGAGGGGGAACAGAGCAGGAAAGCAGAAGGAGAACAGAGCAGGAAAGCAGAGGGAGAACAGAGCAGGAAAGCAGAAGGAGAACAGAGCAGGAAAGCAGAGGGAGAACAGAGCAGGAAAGCAGAGGGAGAACAGAGCAGGAAAGCAGGGAAAAGCAGGAAAGCAGAGGGAGAACAGAGCAGGAAAGCAGAGGGAGAACAGAGCAGGAAAGCAGAGGAGAACAGAGCAGGAAAGCAGAGGGAGAACAGAGCAGGAAAGCAGAAGGAGAACAGAGCAGGAAAGCAGAGGGAGAACAGAGCAGGAAAGCAGAGGGAGAACAGAGCAGGAAAGCAGAAGGAGAACAGAGCAGGAAAGCAGAGGGAGAACAGAGCAGGAAAGCAGAGGGGGAACAGAGCAGGAAAGCAGAGGGAGAACAGAGCAGGAAAGCAGAAGGAGAACAGAGCAGGAAAGCAGAGGGAGAACAGAGCAGGAAAGCAGAGGGAGAACAGAGCAGGAAAGCAGAGGGGGAACAGAGCAGGAAAGCAGGGGGGAACAGAGCAGGAAAGCAGGGGGGGAACAGAGCAGGAAAGCAGAAGGAGAACAGAGCAGGAAAGCAGAGGGAGAACAGAGCAGGAAAGCAGAGGGAGAACAGAGCAGGAAAGCAGATGGAGAACAGAGCAGGAAAGCAGAGGGGGAACAGAGCAGGAAAGCAGAAGGAGAACAGAGCAGGAAAGCAGAGGGAGAACAGAGCAGGAAAGCAGTGGGGGAACAGAGCAGGAAAAGCAGAGGGAGAACAGAGCAGGAAAGCAGAGGGAAACAGAGCAGGAAAGCAGAGGGAGAACAGAGCAGGAAAGCAGAGGGAGAACAGAGCAGGAAAGCAGAAGGAGAACAGAGCAGGAAAGCAGATGGAGAACAGAGCAGGAAAGCAGAGGGAGAACAGAGCAGGAAAGCAGAGGGAGAACAGAGCAGGAAAGCAGAGGGAGAACAGAGCAGGAAAGCAGAGGGAGAACAGAGCAGGAAAGCAGAGGGAGAACAGAGCAGGAAAGCAGAAGGAGAACAGAGCAGGAAAAGCAGAGGGAGAACAGAGCAGGAAAGCAGAGGGAGAACAGAGCAGGAAAGCAGAGGGAGAACAGAGCAGGAAAGCAGAGGGAGAACAGAGCAGGAAAGCAGAGGGAGAACAGGCAGGAAAGAACAGCAGGAGCAGAGCAGGAAAGCAGAGGGGGAACAGAGCAGGAAAGCAGAGGGAGAACAGAGCAGGAAAGCAGAAGGAGAACAGAGCAGGAAAGCAGAGGAGAACAGAGCAGGAAAGCAGGGGGAGAACAGAGCAGGAAAGCAGAGGGAGAACAGAGCAGGAAAGCAGAGGGAGAACAGAGCAGGAAAGCAGAGGGAGAACAGAGCAGGAAAGCAGAAGGAGAACAGAGCAGGAAAGCAGAGGGAGAACAGAGCAGGAAAGCAGAGGGAGAACAGAGCAGGAAAGCAGAGGGGAACAGAGCAGGAAAGCAGAGGGAGAACAGAGCAGGAAAGCAGGGGGAGAACAGAGCAGGAAAGCAGAGGGAGAACAGAGCAGGAAAGCAGAGGGAGAACAGAGCAGGAAAGCAGAGGGAGAACAGAGCAGGAAAGCAGAGGGGGAACAGAGCAGGAAAGCAGAGGGAGAACAGAGCAGGAAAGCAGAGGGAGAACAGAGCAGAAAGCAGAACAGAGCAGGGGAACAGAGCAGGAAAGCAGAGGGGGAACAGAGCAGGAAAGCAGAAGGGAACAGAGCAGGAAAGCAGAGGGAGAACAGAGCAGGAAAGCAGAGGGAGAACAGAGCAGGAAAGCAGAAGGAGAACAGAGCAGGAAAGCAGAGGGAGAACAGAGCAGGAAAGCAGAGGGAGAACAGAGCAGGAAAGCAGAGGGGAACAGAGCAGAGCAGGGGGAAAGCAGGAAAGCAGAGGAGAACAGAGCAGGAAAGCAGAGGGAGAACAGAGCAGGAAAGCAGAGGGAGAACAGAGCAGGAAAGCAGAAGGAGAACAGAGCAGGAAAGCAGAGGGAGAACAGAGCAGGAAAGCAGAGGAGAACAGAGCAGGAAAGCAGAGGGAGAACAGAGCAGGAAAGCAGAGGAGAACAGAGCAGGAAAGCAGAGAGGAGAACAGAGCAGGAAAGCAGAGGGGGAACAGAGCAGGAAAGCAGGAGAACAGAGCAGGAAAGCAGAGGGGAACAGAGCAGGAAAGCAGAAGGAGAACAGAGCAGGAAAGCAGAGGGAGAACAGAGCAGGAAAGGAGAACAGAGCAGGAAAGCAGGGGGAACAGAGCAGGAAAGCAGAGGGGGAACAGAGCAGGAAAGCAGAGGGAGAACAGAGCAGGAAAGCAGAGGGAGAACAGAGCAGGAAAGCAGAGGGAGAACAGAGCAGGAAAGCAGAGGGAGAACAGAGCAGGAAAGCAGAGGGAGAACAGAGCAGGAAAGCAGAAGGAGAACAGAGCAGGAAAGCAGAGGGAGAACAGAGCAGGAAAGCAGAGGGAGAACAGAGCAGATGGAGAAGCAAAGCAGAGGGGGAGAACAGAGCAGGAAAGCAGGAAAGCAGAGGGGGAACAGAGCAGGAAAGCAGATGGAGAACAGAGCAGGAAAGCAGAGGGAGAACAGAGCAGGAAAGCAGAGGGAGAACAGAGCAGGAAAGCAGAAGGAGAACAGAGCAGGAAAGCAGAGGGAGAACAGAGCAGGAAAGCAGAGGGAGAACAGAGCAGAAAGCAGGAACAGAGCAGAGAGGAGAACAGAGCAGGAAAGCAGAGGGGGAACAGAGCAGGAAAGCAGAAGGAGAACAGAGCAGGAAAGCAGAGGGAGAACAGAGCAGGAAAGCAGAGGGGGAACAGAGCAGGAAAGCAGAGGGAGAACAGAGCAGGAAAGCAGAGGGAGAACAGAGCAGGAAAGCAGAGCAGGAGAACAGAGCAGGAAAGCAGAGGGAGAACAGAGCAGGAAAGCAGAGGGAGAACAGAGCAGGAAAGAAGGGGGAACAGAGCAGGAAAGCAGAAGGAGAACAGAGCAGGAAAGCAGAGGGAGAACAGAGCAGGAAAGCAGAGGGAGAACAGAGCAGGAAAGCAGAGGGAGAACAGGCAGGAACAGAGCAGGAAAGCAGAGGGGAGAACAGAGCAGGAAAGCAGAGGGGGAACAGAGCAGGAAAGCAGAAGGAGAACAGAGCAGGAAAGCAGAGGAGAACAGAGCAGGAAAGCAGAGGGAGAACAGAGCAGGAAAGCAGAAGGAGAACAGAGCAGGAAAGCAGAGGAGAACAGAGCAGGAAAGCAGAGGGAGAACAGAGCAGGAAAGCAGAGGGAGAACAGAGCAGGAAAGCAGAGAGGGGAACAGAGCAGGAAAGCAGGGGAGAACAGAGCAGGAAAGCAGAGGAGAACAGAGCAGGAAAGCAGAACAGGAGAAACAGAGCAGGGGAACAGAGCAGGAAAGCAGGAGAACAGGGGAACAGAGCAGGAAAGCAGGGAGAACAGAGCAGGAAAGCAGAGGGAGAACAGAGCAGGAAAGCAGCAGATGGAGAACAGAGCAGGAAAGCAGAGGGGGAACAGAGCAGGAAAGCAGAGGGAGAACAGAGCAGGAAAGCAGAGGGGAGAACAGAGCAGGAAAGCAGAAAGGAGAACAGAGCAGGAAAGCAGAGGAGAACAGAGCAGGAAAGCAGAGGGGGAACAGAGCAGGAAAGCAGAGGGAGAACAGAGCAGGAAAGCAGAGGGAGAACAGAGCAGGAAAGCAGAGGGAGAACAGAGCAGGAAAGCAGAAGGAGAACAGAGCAGGAAAGCAGAGGGAGAACAGAGCAGGAAAGCAGAGGGAGAACAGAGCAGGAAAGCAGAGGGAGAACAGAGCAGGAAAGCAGAGGGGGAACAGAGCAGGAAAGCAGAAGGGGAACAGAGCAGGAAAGCAGAAGGAGAACAGAGCAGGAAAGCAGAAGGAGAACAGAGCAGGAAAGCAGAGGGAGAACAGAGCAGGAAAGCAGAAGGAGAACAGAGCAGGAAAGCAGATGGAGAACAGAGCAGGAAAGCAGTGGGGGAACATAGCAGGAAAGCAGAGGGGGGACAGAGCAGGAAAGCAGAAGGAGAACAGAGCCGGAAAGCAGAGGGAGAACAGAGCAGGAAAGCAGAGGGAGAACAGAGCAGGAAAGCAGAGGGGGAACAGAGCAGGAAAGCAGGGGGGAACAGAGCAGGAAAGCAGAAGGAGAACAGAGCAGGAAAGCAGAGGGAGAACAGAGCAGGAAAGCAGAGGGAGAACAGAGCAGGAAAGCAGATGGAGAACAGAGCAGGAAAGCAGAGGGAGAACAGAGCAGGAAAGCAGAGGGAGAACAGAGCAGGAAAGCAGGGAGAACAGGGAAAGAACAGAGCAGGAAAGCAGAGGGAGAACAGAGCAGGAACAGAGAACAGAGCAGGAAAGCAGAGGGGGAACAGTGCAGGAAAGCAGGGGGGGAACAGAGCAGGAAAGCAGAGGGGAACAGAGCAGGAAAGCAGAAGGAGAACAGAGCAGGAAAGCAGAGGGAGAACAGAGCAGGAAAGCAGAAGGAGAACAGAGCAGGAAAGCAGAGGGGGAACAGAGCAGGAAAGCAGAGGGAGAACAGAGCAGGAAAGCAGAAGGAGAACAGAGCAGGAAAGCAGAGGGAGAACAGAGCAGGAAAGCAGAGGGAGAACAGAGCAGGAAAGCAGAGGGAGAACAGAGCAGGAAAACAGAGTAGAACAGAGCAGGAAAGCAGAAGAAGAACAGAGCAGGAAAGCAGAGGGAGAACAGAGCAGGAAACAGAGGGAGAACAGAGCAGGAAAGCAGAGGGAGAACAGAGCAGGAAAGCAGAGGGGGAACAGAGCAGGAAAGCAGAGGGAGAACAGAGCAGGAAAGCAGAGGGAGAACAGAGCAGGAAAGCAGAGGGGAGAACAGAGCAGGAAAGCAGAGGGGGAACAGAGCAGGAAAGCAGAGGAGAACAGAGCAGGAAAGCAGAGGGAGAACAGAGCAGGAAAGCAGAGGGAGAACAGAGCAGGAAAGCAGAGGGGGAACAGAGCAGGAAAGCAGGGGGAACAGAGCAGGAAAGCAGAAGGAGAACAGAGCAGGAAAGCAGAGGGAGAACAGAGCAGGAAAGCAGAGGGAGAACAGAGCAGGAAAGCAGAGGGAGAACAGAGCAGGAAAGCAGAGGGGGAACAGAGCAGGAAAGCAGAGGGAGAACAGAGCAGGAAAGCAGAGGGAGAACAGAGCAGGAAAGCAGAGGGAGAACAGAGCAGGAAAGCAGAGGGAGAACAGAGCAGGAAAGCAGGGGAACAGAGCAGGAAAGCAGAAGGGGAACAGAGCAGGAAAGCAGAGGGGGAACAGAGCAGGAAAGCAGAGGGGGAACAGAGCAGGAAAGCAGAAGGAGAACAGAGCAGGAAAGCAGAGGGAGAACAGAGCAGGAAAGCAGAGGGAGAACAGAGCAGGAAAGCAGAGGGAGAACAGAGCAGGAAAGCAGAGGAGAACAGAGCAGGAAAGCAGAGGGAGAACAGAGCAGGAAAGCAGAGGGAGAACAGAGCAGGAAAGCAGAGGAGAACAGAGCAGGAAAGCAGAAAGCAGCAGAGGAGAACAGAGCAGGAAAGCAGAGGGAGAACAGAGCAGGAAAGCAGAGGGAGAACAGAGCAGGAAAGCAGAGGGAGAACAGAGCAGGAAAGCAGAGGGAGAACAGAGCAGGAAAGCAGAGGGGAACAGAGCAGGAAAGCAGGGGAGAACAGAGCAGGAAAGCAGGGGGAGAACAGAGCAGGAAAGCAGAAAGCAGGGAGAACAGAGCAGGAAAGCAGAGGGAGAACAGAGCAGGAAAGCAGAAGGAGAACAGAGCAGGAAAGCAGAGGGAGAACAGAGCAGGAAAGCAGATGGAGAACAGAGCAGGAAAGCAGAGGGGGAACAGAGCAGGAAAGCAGAGGGGGAACAGAGCAGGAAAGCAGAGGGAGAACAGAGCAGGAAAGCAGAGGGAGAACAGAGCAGGAAAGCAGAGGGAGAACAGAGCAGGAAAGCAGAGGGGGAGAACAGAGCAGGAAAGCAGAGGGGGAACAGAGCAGGAAAGCAGAAAGCAGGGGGAACAGAGCAGGAAAGCAGGGGGGAACAGAGCAGGAAAGCAGAAGGAGAACAGAGCAGGAAAGCAGATGGAGAACAGAGCAGGAAAGCAGAGGGAGAACAGAGCAGGAAAGCAGAGGGAGAACAGAGCAGGAAAGCAGAAGGAGAACAGAGCAGGAAAGCAGAGGGAGAACAGAGCAGGAAAGCAGAGGGAGAACAGAGCAGGAAAGCAGAAGGAGAACAGAGCAGGGGGAAAAGCAGGAAAGCAGATGGAGAACAGGCAAAGCAGAGGGAGAACAGAGCAGGAAAGCAGAGGGAGAACAGAGCAGGAAAGCAGAGGGGGAACAGAGCAGGAAAGCAGAGGGGAGAACAGAGCAGGAAAGCAGGAAAGCAGGGGAGAACAGAGCAGGAAAGCAGAGGGGGAACAGAGCAGGAAAGCAGATGGAGAACAGAGCAGGAAAGCAGAGGGAGAACAGAGCAGGAAAGCAGAGGGGAGAACAGAGCAGGAAAGCAGAGGGAGAACAGAGCAGGAAAGCAGATGGAGAACAGAGCAGGAAAGCAGAGGGAGAACAGAGCAGGAAAGCAGAGGGGGAACAGAGCAGGAAAGCAGAGGGGGAACAGAGCAGGAAAGCAGAGGGGGAACAGAGCAGGAAAGCAGGGGGGAACAGAGCAGGAAAGCAGAAAAGGAGAACAGAGCAGGAAAGCAGAGGGGAGAACAGAGCAGGAAAGCAGAGGGAGAACAGAGCAGGAAAGCAGAGGGAGAACAGAGCAGGAAAGCAGAGGAGAACAGAGCAGGAAAGCAGAGGGAGAACAGAGCAGGAAAGCAGAAGGAGAACAGAGCAGGAAGGCAGAAGGAGAACAGAGCAGGAAAGCAGCAGGAAAGCAGATGGAGAACAGAGCAGGAAACAGAGGGGGAACAGAGCAGGAAATCAGAGGGAGAACAGAGCAGGAAAGCAGAGGGGGAACAGAGCAGGAAAGCAGAGGGAGAACAGAGCAGGAAAGCAGAGGAGAACAGAGCAGGAACAGAGCAGAGAAAGCAGAGGGGGAACAGAGCAGGAAAGCAGATGGAGAACAGAGCAGGAAAGCAGAGGGAGAACAGAGCAGGAAAGCAGAGGGGGAACAGAGCAGGAAAGCAGGAACAGAGCAGGAAAGCAGGGAGAACAGAGCAGGAAAGCAGAGGGAGAACAGAGCAGGAAAGCAGAGGGAGAACAGAGCAGGAAAGCAGAGGGGGAACAGAGCAGGAAAGCAGGGGGGAACAGAGCAGGAAAGCAGGGGGGGAACAGAGCAGGAAAGCAGAAGGAGAACAGAGCAGGAAAGCAGAGGGAGAACAGAGCAGGAAAGCAGATGGAGAACAGAGCAGGAAAGCAGAGGGAGAACAGAGCAGGAAAGCAGAGGAGAACAGAGCAGGAAAGCAGAGGGAGAACAGAGCAGGAAAGCAGAGGGAGAACAGAGCAGGAAAGCAGAAGGAGAACAGAGCAGGAAAGCAGAGGGAGAACAGAGCAGGAAAGCAGAGGGAGAACAGAGCAGGAAAGCAGAGGGAGAACAGAGCAGGAAAGCAGAGGGGAGAACAGAGCAGGAAAGCAGAGGGGAGAACAGAGCAGGAAAGCAGAGGGAGAACAGAGCAGGAAAGCAGAGGGGAACAGAGCAGGAAAGCAGGGGGGAACAGAGCAGGAAAGCAGAGGGAGAACAGAGCAGGAAAGCAGAGGGAGAACAGAGCAGGAAAGCAGATGGAGAACAGAGCAGGAAAGCAGAGGGGGAACAGAGCAGGAAAGCAGAGGGGGAACAGAGCAGGAAAGCAGAGGGGGAACAGAGCAGGAAAGCAAGGGGGAACAGAGCAGGAAAGCAGAAGGAGAACAGAGCAGGAAAGCAGACAGGAGAACAGAGCAGGAAAGCAGAGGGAGAACAGAGCAGGAAAGCAGAAGGAGAACAGAGCAGGAAAGCAGAGGGAGAAACAGAGCAGAGGAACAGAGCAGATGGAGAACAGAGCAGGAAAGCAGAGGGGGAACAGAGCAGGAAAGCAGAGGGGGAACAGAGCAGGAAAGCAGAGGGGGAACAGAGCAGGAAAGCAGAAGGAGAACAGAGCAGGAAAGCAGAGGGAGAACAGAGCAGGAAAGCAGAGGGAGAACAGAGCAGGAAAGCAGATGGAGAACAGAGCAGGAAAGCAGAGGGAGAACAGAGCAGGAAAGCAGAGGGAGAACAGAGCAGGAAAGCAGAGGGAGAACAGAGCAGGAAAGCAGTGGAGAACAGAGCAGGAAAGCAGAGGGAGGAACAGAGCAGGAAAGCAGAGGGAGAACAGAGCAGGAAAGCAGGGGGAACAGAGCAGGAAAGCAGAGGGGGAACAGAGCAGGAAAGCAGAAGGAGAACAGAGCAGGAAAGCAGAGGGAGAACAGAGCAGGAAAGCAGAGGGAGAACAGAGCAGGAAAGCAGATGGAGAACAGAGCAGGAAAGCAGAGGGGGAACAGAGCAGGAAAGCAGATGGAGACAGAGCAGGAAAGCAGAGGAGAACAGAGCAGGAAAGCAGAGGGAGGACAAAGCAGGAAAGCAGAGGGAGAACAGAGCAGGAAAACAGTGTAGAACAGAACAGGAAAGCAGAGGGAGAACAGAGCAGGAAAGCAGAGGGGGAACAGAGCAGGAAAGCAGAGGGGGAACAGAGCAGGAAAGCAGGGGGAACAGAGCAGGAAAGCAGAAGGAGAACAGAGCAGGAAAGCAGATGGAGAACAGAGCAGGAAAGCAGAGGGAGAACAGAGCAGGAAAGCAGAGGGAGAACAGAGCAGGAAAGCAGAGGGAGAACAGAGCAGGAAAGCAGAGGAGAACAGAGCAGGAAAGCAGAGGGAGAACAGAGCAGGAAAGCAGAAGGAGAACAGAGCAGGAAAGCAGAAGGAGAACAGAGCAGGAAAGCAGAGGGAGAACAGAGCAGGAAAGAGCAGGAAATGGAGAACAGAGCAGGAAAGCAGAGGGGGAACAGAGCAGGAAAGCAGAGGGGGAACAGAGCAGGAAAGCAGAGGGGGAACAGAGCAGGAAAGCAGATGGGGGAACAGAGCAGGAAAGCAGATGGAGAACAGAGCAGGAAAGCAGATGGAGAACAGAGCAGGAAAGCAGAGGGGGAACAGAGCAGGAAAGCAGGGGGAACAGAGCAGGAAAGCAGAAAGGGGGAACAGAGCAGGAAAGCAAGGGGGGAACAGAGCAGGAAAGCAGAAGGAGAACAGAGCAGGAAAGCAGAAGGAGAACAGAGCAGGAAAGCAGAGGGAGACCAGAGCAGGAAAGCAGAGCAGAGGGAGAACAGAGCAGGAAAGCAGAGGGAGAACAGAGCAGGAAAGCAGATGGAGAACAGAGCAGGAAAGCAGAGGGAGAACAGAGCAGGAAAGCAGAGGGGGAACAGAGCAGGAAAGCAGGGGGGAACAGAGCAGGAAAGCAGAAGGAGAACAGAGCCGGAAAGCAGAGGGAGAACAGAGCAGGAAAGCAGAGGGAGAACAGAGCAGGAAAGCAGATGGAGAACAGAGCAGGAAAGCAGAGGGGGAACAGAGCAGGAAAGCAGAGGGAGAACAGAGCAGGAAAGCAGAGGGAGAACAGAGCAGGAAAACAGTGTAGAACAGAGCAGGAAAGCAGAGGGTCCCCAGAGCAGGAAAGCAGAGGGGGAACAGAGCAGGAAAGCAGGGGGGAACAGAGCAGGAAAGCAGGGGGGGAACAGAGCAGGAAAGCAGAAGGAGAACAGAGCTGGAAAGCAGAGGGAGAACAGAGCAGGAAAGCAGAGGGAGAACAGAGCAGGAAAGCAGAGGGAGAACAGAGCAGGAAAGCAGTAGAGCAGGAAAGAGACAGAGCAGGAAAGCAGAGGGGGAAACAGAGCAAGAAAGCAGAAGGAGAACAGAGCAGGAAAGCAGAAGGAGAACAGAGCTGGAAAGCAGAGGGAGAACAGAGCAGGAAAGCAGAGGGAGAACAGAGCAGGAAAGCAGATGGAGAACAGAGCAGGAAAGCAGAGGGGGAACAGAGCAGGAACGCAGATGGAGACAGAGCAGGAAAGCAGAGGGAGAACAGAGCAGGAAAGCAGAGGGGGAACAGAGCAGGAAAGCAGAGGGAGAACAGAGCAGGAAAACAGTGTAGAACAGAGCAGGAAAGCAGAGGGTCCCCAGAGCAGGAAAGCAGAGGGGGAACAGAGCAGGAAAGCAGAGGGGGAACAGAGCAGGAAAGCAGGGGGGAACAGAGCAGGAAAGCAGAAGGAGAACAGAGCCGGAAAGCAGATGGAGAACAGAGCAGGAAAGCAGAGGGAGAACAGAGCAGGAAAGCAGAGGGGGAACAGAGCAGGAAAGCAGAGGGAGAACAGAGCAGGAAAGCAGAAGGAGAACAGAGCAGGAAAGCAGAGGGAGAACAGAGCAGGAAAGCAGAAGGAGAACAGAGCAGGAAAGCAGAGGGAGAACAGAGCAGGAAAGCAGATGGAGAACAGAGCAGGAAAGCAGATGGAGAACAGAGCAGGAAAGCAGAGGGGGAACAGAGCAGGAAAGCAGGGGGGAACAGAGCAGGAAAGCAGGGGGGAACAGAGCAGGAAAGCAAGGGGGAACAGAGCAGGAAAGCAGATGGAGAACAGAGCAGGAAAGCAGATGGAGAACAGAGCAGGAAAGCAGAGGGGGAACAGAGCAGGAAAGCAGGGGGGGAACAGAGCAGGAAAGCAGGGGGGGAACAGAGCAGGAAAGCAAGGGGGGAACAGAGCAGGAAAGTAGAAGGAGAACAGAGCCGGAAAGCAGAAGGAGAACAGAGCAGGAAAGCAGAGGTTGACCAGAGCAGGAAAGCAGAAGGAGAACAGAGCAGGAAAGCAGAGGGAGAACAGAGCAGGAAAGCAGATGGAGAACAGAGCAGGAAAGCAGAGGGGGAACAGAGCAGGAAAGCAGGCGGGAACAGAGCAGGAAAGCAGGGGGGGAACAGAGCAGGAAAGCAGAAGGAGAACAGAGCTGGAAAGCAGAGGGAGAACAGAGCAGGAAAGCAGAGGGAGAACAGAGCAGGAAAGCAGATGGAGAACAGAGCAGGAAAGCAGAGGGGGAACAGAGCAGGAACGCAGAGGGAGAACAGAGCAGGAAAGCAGAGGGAGAACAGAGCAGGAAAACAGTGTAGAATAGAGCAGGAAAGCAGAGGGTCCCCAGAGCAGGAAAGCAGAGGGGGAACAGAGCAGGAAAGCAGAGGGGGAACAGAGCAGGAAAGCAGGGGGGGAACAGAGCAGGAAAGCAGGGGGGGAACAGAGCAGGAAAGCAGAAGGAGAACAGAGCCGGAAAGCAGATGGAGAACAGAGCAGGAAAGCAGAGGGAGAACAGAGCAGGAAAGCAGAGGGAGAACAGAGCAGGAAAGCAGTGGGAGAACAGAGCAGGTAAGCAGGGGGGAAACAGAGCAAGAAAGCAGAAGGAGAACAGAGCAGGAAAGCAGAAGGAGAACAGTGCAGGAAAGCAGAGGGAGAACAGAGCAGGAAAGCAGAGGGAGAACAGAGCAGGAAAGCAGAAGGAGAACAGAGCAGGAAAGCAGAGGGAGAACAGAGCAGGAAAGCAGAAGGAGAACAGAGCAGGAAAGCAGAGGGAGAACAGAGCAGGAAAGCAGATGGAGAACAGAGCAGGAAAGCAGAGGGGGAACAGAGCAGGAAAGCAGAGGGGGAACAGAGCAGGAAAGCAGAGGGGGAACAGAGCAGGAAAGCAGATGGAGACAGAGCAGGAAAGCAGAGGGAGAACAGAGCACGAAAGCAGAGGGGGTACAGAGCAGGAAAGCAGAGGGGGACAGAGCAGGAAAGCAGATGGAGACAGAGCAGGAAAGCAGAGGGAGAACAGAGCAGGAAAGCAGAGGGGGAACAGAGCAGGAAAGCAGGGGGGGAACAGAGCAGGAAAGCAGGGGGGGAACAGAGCAGGAAAGCAGGGGGGGAACAGAGCAGGAAAGCAGAAGGAGAACAGAGCCGGAAAGCAGATGGAGAACAGAGCAGGAAAGCAGAGGGAGAACAGAGCAGGAAAGCAGAGGGAGAACAGAGCAGGAAAGCAGAAGGAGAACAGAGCAGGAAAGCAGAGGGAGAACAGAGCAGGAAAGCAGAAGGAGAACAGAGCAGGAAAGCAGAAGGAGAACAGAGCAGGAAAGCAGCAGGAAAGCAGATGGAGAACAGAGCAGGAAACAGAGGGGGAACAGAGCAGGAAAGCAGAGGGAGAACAGAGCAGGAAAGCAGAGGGGGAACAGAGCAGGAAAGCAGAGGGGGAACAGAGCAGGAAAGCAGAGGGGGAACAGAGCAGGAAAGCAGATGGAGACAGAGCAGGAAAGCAGAGGGAGAACAGAGCACGAAAGCAGAGGGGGTACAGAGCAGGAAAGCAGAGGGGGGACAGAGCAGGAAAGCAGATGGAGACAGAGCAGGAAAGCAGAGGGAGAACAGAGCAGGAAAGCAGAGGGGGAACAGAGCAGGAAAGCAGAGGGGGAACAGAGCAGGAAAGCAGATGGAGACAGAGCAGGAAATCAGAGGGAGAACAGAGCACGAAAGCAGAGGGGGTACAGAGCAGGAAAGCAGAGGGGGGACAGAGCAGGAAAGCAGATGGAGACAGAGCAGGAAAGCAGAGGGAGAACAGAGCAGGAAAGCAGAGGGGGAACAGAGCAGGAAAGTGGTCCATTATATCCACAAGCTGGACACTCCATTCGGATGGGGGGAAAAAACACAACAGGAGGTGAAGGACAGCCATTTAACAGCACAATCTAATCAGCAAGGCTTCGGGTTTGGACAACTACTAATGTCAGAGTCTCTTTGGAGAGCAAAGGAATACGTTAATGTATGTGAATGAATAAAGTAAAAGTAAAGTAAAAGTAAAATGTTAAGCCCTGTGTACTGGTGTGTCTTTACCGCTGAGAAGATGGAGGCCTTCTCCCTGTGTCTGTCTCTCTTGACAAGCTCAAGCAGCAGAGGAGTGGTCCTATTCATATTGGTCTCAGTGATACCCAGATCATGAGACACCTGCTCACAGCTGTCCAGGCCATTTAGCCGAAAATAAAACACACACAGTGAAAGCAGCACTGACATTTGCAAGTATTTTATTAGACCAAATGTCCGGCCAGGCCCATCCACTGGGAGTAACACACTCACTGAGTTGATCTCTGCGTGGAACACCTGCAGCAAGTCTATGATAAGGCTGGCCACCAGGCATCGTACAAATGGAAGGATATGATCAACCTCATCATTAAAATAATGAGTAATTGTAAAGTATGTTGATTATGGGATGAGCAGATTATGACAATCATGGTGTATAATAAAACCCTGGTTTAACACCATCCTGTGTGTTAAGACATTTCTTCAAGTTTTCATTGACATGTGGAGTTTTATTCTGTGGGGGGGAAGTGCATTTTTTTATTTGTTTTATTTTACCAGGCAAGTCAGTTAAGAACAAATTCTTATTTTCAATGACGGCCTAGGAACAGTGGGTTAACTGCCCGCTAAGGGGCAGAATGACAGATTTGTACCTTGTCAGCTCGGAGGTTTGAACTTGCAACCTTGCAGTTACTAGTACAACGCTCTAACCACTAGGCTACCCTGCCGCCCCAAAATAAGAGCCAAGCAAAGGTTATGCAGATGTGGATAGATCATTTGCTTTAGACACATCCATACAATTAAGTCATTATTAAAGAGAAGCAATAAGTAGCCCTAAACTTTCAGGATTTTTTGGGATACCCTCTAGTTATCTATCTTACCTCCCCTCTAGCTTGTTCATCCATGGCCAGGAAGACAGCAGCGCGCATTTATGCCATGCAAAATACCAGAACCCCAAAAAGAGGGTGTTGGCCAAAGCAAGTGGGCCGCATAAACTTGTTCGCTATACACTAGATAGGTAACTAAGTATCTAAATATGTATACTTATAAATGAGTTAGCTAGCTGACTAGCAGTTGATTATCCAGTTAGAAGCTAGCTAGCTCACTAATATAATAATATAATATATAATATAATAATAATATATGCCATTTAGCAGACGCTTTTATCCAAAGCGACTTACAGTCATGTGTGCATACATTCTACGTATGGGTGGTCCCGCCATGCTCTACCAACTGAGCTACAGAAGGACCACTAGATCTCATGACAGTAAACCGGGGACTTCACCACGGGCCAGATAGCCAGCTAACGTTAGCACTGTGCTATCTATGTAGCTATTGTGAAATGTTAACATTAGCTGTGTTACAGTCACATTCTCAGTCTTTGAACTCTCCTTTCAACATAGCTTCACAAGTTATATAGCTACGTATCTTTAGTTTAGTTTATTCAACACCTTTCTTTCTTTCAGCTGACAACCAAAACAAATACGGAAGACAGGGCAGCCCTCTGATAATTCTGCAACACCGATTCCAGGAAAAAGTCACCTGCAAATCCAGCGCCTGCTCCTTGCACGAGGGAAACTGTGGATACATGCATGACTTTAGTGCCACAATGACTAAGTCATAGAGAGATACGACTGAATTGAAAATGTCTATCAGATATTTTGATTGAAGTTGCTGTTGATTTGCTGACCTGTCTCATGTGTCAAGGTGCAATACCTACTAGGCTACACTGTCCTAAGGTTTGGTAATGGTTGGTCGTGACATTTGTTCCATAGTGTTCTCTCTCACAGTTGTGTGCCTTTACAATAACATTATTTTAGTAAAATGTAAGCTTTATTTAACTAACCAAGTCAGTTAAGAACAAACTCTTATTTACAATGACTGCCTACCCCGGCTAAGCGCTGTGTGCACACCCGCGCAAACGACGCTGGGTCAATTGTGCGCCGCCCTGTGGGACTCCCAATCACGGCCGGATGTGATACAGCTTCAAATCGAACCAGTGACTGTAGTGACGCGTCTTGCACTGAGATGCAGTGTCTATTTCGGCCACTGCGCCACCCGGGAGCCCACGCCGTTTAGATCTTTGCGGCGTATCAACAAAAAAAAGATGCACGTCAAATAACCCTATTCGACGCTCAAATAAGCTTTTAATTGGGCACGTCAAATAACACAATTATATTATAGAATGTTGTGTGTGCTGAATTTGCACGTGCAAGCTAAGCGCCACCATTACGATCACTGTCAAAGCTGGAAAATCCTGCGTTGGTAATAAGGCATCATTTGTTCGACCGAATGAGAAAACATCTGTTTGAGCGTTTGAAATTAGATCAGGATCAAACGAGAAGGATACATTTTTTTGCAAATATCTTTGATACAGATGTTATTAGCAAATTCTGGGGTGTCTAGCCAGCTTTAGCTTGGTACCTAGCTCGCACCAATGCAACCAGCCTGAAAACAATGAACAGTCATGTTCAATATTCTTAGCAATGATTTAGGAATCTATGTGAGTAAGTATTCGCTAGGCCACTTGTTGTTGTTCTCCTATTGGAATAACTAGCTAGCCAGCTACTTAACCCTGTTGCCCAAAACTACATTTATAAGCAGCCAGCTAGCTTCATCTGGCTACTTACTATGTCTTGACCGGACCCGGTTATGTGTTGTGAAGCTTGCCACAATAGTGGAATTTGCTGTTCGCATTCAAAATAAAAACCCATCTTTGAAAGTAACGCATAAAGTTACAATTGGTGGAATCATGCAATTTTCAGACGAGGTAATGTTAAACATGAATGGAGTGTTGGATTGTGGAGCAATGAAGTGGGGTATCAGTCTACGTGTTGACACCCAGAGAACACAACTGTGACGTGTTTAGCAAATATTAGCTCTTATTGCGAGACTTTGACTGTGAAATCCCCTCCCCAGTCAGCCTATTGTGTGCATTGACATTCATATTGCACTGTGCAGCTTTACCTAATGATTGGGGATCAATGAAATACACATAGTAGGTTGACTGGTACAATAAATGTGGCTCAATTCACAGTGGTTTCAGAGTTCTGCAATAAGAGCTACGGCTAATGTTCTCTGGGGGTCACGAAGTCAGGAGACTGATACCACATGTCATTGATCCACAATCCATAGATGATGCTGTACAGTGAAATACGTATGCCCCTAATGCTATTCTAAAGTCTAATACATCCAATGTGGTTTCAACAGATTTTTGTCAAATTAACACATGATTGTCTTTTGTTGAATTTATATAAGAACATTCCAACCTCGTTTAGCATCATCTTTCCATTATGGCATGATTCCACTATTTCTATTATTTGCTTGACTTTCATTGAGAGAAGTTTATTTTAAAGGCAAACCGTAAATTCCACTATTGTGGCTAATCATTTTTGTGGCTAGCTTCACATAACTTGCAGCTGCTCTGATCAAGTCAGGTAAGTGACTCTGCACCAATGCTCTCTGACGAGGCTATTTCTCTTCTCATACTCTTCTTCAACAATGTTTGAGGCAATCATTTTAGGAACCAGTACAAGTTAGTGTTGCAACACACGTTTTATTCAGAGTAAGAGATGTTAACACCAGCATGATAAAAATTGTACAAACATCACAATTTCAAATGAAATATCATAGCAACTTGTGATTTTTAACATATACAACAAAAATTATAGATCAACACAAATCATGCCATGTGGTACCAAAATGAAGTTGGAAAGTTTGCAAGAGGGGGCAGGGGAAAGGAGAGAAGGAAATACATTTAGTAGAAAATCATTTTCATCAAAGCATTACTCAAAATAAATTATAATTGTAGCAGTTTAATAAATTCACGAATTCCCAAATATTCATACGAAAATTATTCTGCATTCTAGCATGTGACATGTTAGTGTTCTGTATGTAAATAATTACAGATAAACTTTAACATTTGATATTACAATATGAACTGACTGTTGGTGAGCAGCAGATTTGTGCTTAAAATTCCCATTTCCTTTGTATCAGTAAGAATAATTGACTAAAGAAAAATAGTAGAAGCTGTCGATCTGTCTAAAGCTTTGCTATATTGGCAATAAGCTGCTGACACAAAGCTTTAGACACAGACATGAGGAGTCATATGGAATGTGGACCTCTAGTCTAGTAGAAGTCCACATTCCACCAGTGAGATCAGGTCAATGACAATAGCACCCTCAGGTTGACTATCAAAAAGGGATGTCTGAAGTGAACTTGACTCACTGAGCTCTGTCTCGTTGACTCCACACACAAACTTACTTCCACATTTGTCTTACGTGAACCATTCTCTCTATTTACCCATATTCATACTCGCATGAAGTGCATGCACGATAAACTGTATTAAGAACACATTTATAATCCATTAGTAGAGTCATCTTCAGCAAGTGCAAGTCGCATGGTTATGCCAATTTGTAGAGGAAATTGAATTAGTAACAAGTACATACTATGTAAGGGTAGATTACTGCAGTTGGCTGATGTTTAAAAGATAACGCCATTATAGGGGGCTGACATTGACACTTACATTGCATTATAATGGTGCTTTTAAAGGTCCAGTTCAGCTGTTTTTATCACAATATCAAATCCTTTCTGGGAAACAAGTAGGTTACTGTGATTGTTTTCAATTAAAATGGTCAAAAATAAACACAAATAGCTTCTCAGCAAAGAGCAATTTCTCAAGCAATAATTGTTCTAGGACTGTCTGGGAGTGGTCTGAGTGGGGAGGGGAAAACTGAAAACTAGCTGTTATTGGCAGAGAGATTTGGAACTCGCTTTCTTATTAGTCTTTTAACTAATTTACAGCTAAACTCCCATCCCACCAAAACAGGCAGAAATTTCAGGCAGTCTTTTAAAACAGCTCTTACACGAAAAGGGCATTATCATAATTTTCACAATTTCACAGTATTATTCCAAACTCATTGTGCGGAAATATATATGAAACACAGAAAAATCATGTTTTTGACTGCATTGGGCCTTTACGTACTATGAATACATGTATTAAGGGTGTCTCATAGAAAGTGATTGCAATTTACTCATGAAATTGTCATCAATCATAGAAACAATCATGGACTACTATTACCAATGTCATAGTTGTTGGTTAGCATTCTTTGCTGTTATAATGGATATCAATAACATGTTTTTTTACCAATATATCCACTTTTAGGACTGAATCAAAGAGCAGTCTTTATCTCACGTAATGTGTTGTGGCTCGGACACATAGATGCATGATCGCAAAGACATTTCAACTGAACAAGTGCAATAATATACTATGATTAATGAAGGACGTTGACCCTGTAAGTCGAGCGCATCAATCAGCTGTTGTAAAGATAACTTTTCTACAAAACCTCTGACCATCAATTTGAGCTTTCAAGTACCTCTTTAAGTTTCAACCAAAACATCAAAACATGGAAACAAAGGTGTCCCTGTGCAAAATGTAACATGAAAAGAAGGAAACTCATTAACTCATCCATCGTTCATTTTGGAACTGATCTCCCCATGTTCAATTTCTAAAACATGATTGTATTAAAAGATTTATACAAAACTTAATACATTTACATTGTTAGTAAAAAGAGTTTTATCAGCTATAATTTCATTTACAAGAAATTGCATATACCCAAACTTTTTCTATATCGATTGCATCCCATATCTAAACAAGTGATGTAATCATTGTTATACCAATATTGCTGATAAGTGGTCCTACTAAGTATTCAATAGAATTCATATAAATTAGTAATGCTAGATTGTCTCCTTTATATTTTCCATAGCCATTGGTCGTTGGACATCTCGCTCTGTGTTTTTAACAACACAGATTACTAAGACGTTTTATTTCTAACTAAATGAAGTATAGTCATTCTAGGTTATGGGAGTTAGACATCTAACTGTGTGTTAACAACACAGATTACTAAGACGTTTTATTTCCAACTAAATGAAGTATAGTCATTCTAGGTTATGGGAGTTGGACATCTAACTGTGTTTTTAACAACACAGATTACTAAGACGTTTTATTTCTAAGTAAATGAAGTATAGTCATTCTAGGTTATGGGAGTTGGACATCTAACTGTGTTTTTAACAACACAGATTACTAAGACGTTTTATTTCTAAGTAAATGAAGTATAGTCATTCTAGGTTGTGGGAGTTGGACCAGTTAGCAGTTTCCGTGTCATGATGTTTAAAATGTGTCATATTTATACATATTTCTTCTTAAACTTGATTTAAACACAGACATTATTATTAGTGTTCACACAGACCACTGAAGACAAAAGAGTTTTTCAAACATTGTTACAAAAATCAATACATTTACATCCATTAAACAATCTTCACACCAAAGGTCATTTTTGTTTTCTATGACATACTTAGAGAAAAGCTTATCTAAAAATGATTGGTCCTCACATTGTCCTCATCTGGCTCCCTACCCGTGGCACTCAGTTCTGATTGGTCCGCACATTGCCCTCATCTGGCTCCCTACCCGTGGCACTCAGTTCTGATTGGTCCGCACATTGCCCTCATCTGGCTCCCCACCTGTGGCACTCAGTTTTGTCCTTTTTATCAATATCGTTAAAATAATGAATGATACAAGCTTACAATTAATAAATACATATACACTAAAATGTGCATACATTAGCAGCTATAAACAGTACATCACATTATATTAGGTCATATGAAAATGTACAAAACGTGAATGTTCTTTGAAACTTTTGCCATTGGGAACTATTTTTAAAGCAAGGCAGAAAAGCCATTACAATGGAGCTCAGAGCATTACAGCATAATGAATAAAATAAATACTACGGTAAATTACAGCAGCAACAATCATAATCCATTCTCTTTTGACTTTTATTTGTTGCTTTAACATCATTTGATTTGGCCTCAGACTGGGCCTTTTGGCCAGAAGATGGGCTACTACACTTGGATGCCTTGCACCGCTTGTTTGATGTTCTCCAATAGTTCCTTGTTCTCTGGACTCTGGTATTGGTCCTGATGGGTGTACATGTCTGTCAAAGTACTCACATAAGTGTCAAAGTTTTGTTCATTCATTGGCTCCTGTGAGGGGTAAAAAAGAACCAATAAGGACAATGGTACGTTCAGCAGTCAGATTCAGTATGTTTCATTGTGATGATCAATTCATTTTGTTTTCATAGAGAATGGAGAGGAGGAAAATGAAAATTGGTCAGGGAAGGACATTGACAGCTGCAAACATTGTCAGGACAGTATAGTGGGGTTGTACTAGCACAGTATAGTGGGGTTGTACTAACACAGTATAGTGGGGTTGTACTAACACAGTATAGTGAGGTTGTACTGACACAGTATAGTGAGGTTGTACTAACACAGTATAGTGAGGTTGTACTAACACAGTATAGTGGGGTTGTACTAACACAGTATAGTGAGGTTGTACTAACACAGTATAGTGAGGTTGTACTAACACAGTATAGTGAGGTTGTACTAACACAGTATAGTGAGGTTGTACTAACACAGTATAGTGGGGTTGTGCTAACACAGTATAGTATGGTGGGGTTGTACTAACACAGTATAGTATGGTGGGGTTGTACTAACACAGTATAGTATGGTGGGGTTGTGCTAACACAGTATAGTACGGTGGGGTTGTGCTAACACAGTATAGTGAGGTTGTGCTAACACAGTATAGTGGGGTTGTGCTAACACAGTATAGTATGGTGGGGTTGTGCTAACACAGTATAGTGGGGTTGTACTAACACAGTATAGTGGGGTTGTACTAACACAGTATAGTGGGGTTGTGCTAACACAGTATAGTATGGTGGGGTTGTACTAACACAGTATAGTATGGTGGGGTTGTGCTAACACAGTATAGTATGGTGGGGTTGTACTAACACAGTATAGTATGGTGGGGTTGTACTAACACAGTATAGTATGGTGGGGTTGTACTAACACAGTATAGTGGGGTTGTACTAACACAGTATAGTATGGTGGGGTTGTGCTAACACAGTATAGTGAGGTTGTGCTAACACAGTATAGTGGGGTTGTGCTAACACAGTATAGTATGGTGGGGTTGTGCTAACACAGTATAGTATGGTGGGGTTGTGCTAACACAGTATAGTGGGGTTGTGCTAACACAGTATAGTGGGGTTGTGCTAACACAGTATAGTGGAGTTGTGCTAACACAGTATAGTGGGGTTGTGCTAACATAGTATAGTGGGGTTGTGCTAACACAGTATAGTGGGGTTGTGCTAACACAGTATAGTGGGGTTGTGCTAACACAGTATAGTGGGGTTGTGCTAACACAGTATAGTGAGGTTGTGCTAACACAGTATAGTGGGGTTGTGCTAACACAGTATAGTATGGTGGGGTTGTACTAACACAGTATAGTGAGGTTGTGCTAACACAATATAGTGAGGTTGTGCTAACACAGTATAGTGGGGTTGTACTAACACAGTATAGTGAGGTTGTGCTAACACAGTATAGTGGGGTTGTACTAACACAGTATAGTGAGGTTGTGCTAACACAGTATAGTATGGTGGGGTTGTGCTAACACAGTATAGTGAGGTTGTGCTAACACAGTATAGTATGGTGGGGTTGTGCTAACACAGTATAGTGAGGTTGTGCTAACACAGTATAGTATGGTGGGGTTGTGCTAACACAGTATAGTGAGGTTGTGCTAACACAGTATAGTATGGTGGGGTTGTACTAACACAGTATAGTGAGGTTGTGCTAACACAGTATAGTATGGTGGGGTTGTACTAACACAGTATAGTGAGGTTGTGCTAACACAGTATAGTATGGTGGGGTTGTGCTAACACAGTATAGTGAGGTTGTGCTAACACAGTATAGTATGGTGGGGTTGTGCTAACACAGTATAGTGAGGTTGTGCTAACACAGTATAGTATGGTGGGGTTGTACTAACACAGTATACTGAGGTTGTGCTAACACAGTATAGTATGGTGGGGTTGTGCTAACACAGTATAGTGAGGTTGTGCTAACACAGTATAGTATGGTGGGGTTGTGCTAACACAGTATAGTATGGTAGGGTTGTGCTAACACAGTATGGTGGGGTTGTGCTAACACAGTATGGTGGGGTTGTACTAAAACAGTATAGTGGGGTTGTACTAACACAGTATAGTGGGGTTGTACTAACACAGTATAGTGGGGTTGTACTAACACAGTATAGTGGGGTTGTACTAACACAGTATAGTGGGGTTGTACTAACACAGTATAGTGGGGTTGTACTAACACAGTATAGTGGGGTTGTATAGTGGGGTTGTACTAACACAGTATAGTGGGGTTGTACTAACACAGTGTAGTGGGGTTGTACTAACACAGTATAGTGGGGTTGTATAGTGGGGTTGTACTAACACAGTATAGTGGGGTTGTACTAACACAGTATAGTGGGGTTGTACTAACACAGTATAGTGGGGTTGTACTAACACAGTATAGTGGGGTTGTATAGTGGGGTTGTAGTAACACAGTATGGTGGGGTTATATAGTGGGGTTGTACTAACACAGTATAGTGGGGTTGTGCTAACACAGTATAGTGGAGTTGTGCTAACACAGTATAGTGGGGTTGTGCTAACATAGTATAGTGGGGTTGTGCTAACACAGTATAGTGGGGTTGTGCTAACACAGTATAGTGGGGTTGTGCTAACACAGTATAGTGGGGTTGTGCTAACACAGTATAGTGGGGTTGTACTAACACAGTATAGTGAGGTTGTGCTAACACAGTATAGTGGAGTTGTGCTAACACAGTATAGTATGGTGGGGTTGTACTAACACAGTATAGTGAGGTTGTGCTAACACAGTATAGTATGGTGGGGTTGTGCTAACACAGTATAGTGAGGTTGTGCTAACACAGTATAGTATGGTGGGGTTGTGCTAACACAGTATAGTGAGGTTGTGCTAACACAGTATAGTATGGTGGGGTTGTGCTAACACAGTATAGTGAGGTTGTGCTAACACAGTATAGTATGGTGGGGTTGTACTAACACAGTATAGTGAGGTTGTGCTAACACAGTATAGTATGGTGGGGTTGTACTAACACAGTATAGTGAGGTTGTGCTAACACAGTATAGTATGGTGGGGTTGTGCTAACACAGTATAGTGAGGTTGTGCTAACACAGTATAGTATGGTGGGGTTGTGCTAACACAGTATAGTGAGGTTGTGCTAACACAGTATAGTATGGTGGGGTTGTACTAACACAGTATACTGAGGTTGTGCTAACACAGTATAGTATGGTGGGGTTGTGCTAACACAGTATAGTGAGGTTGTGCTAACACAGTATAGTATGGTGGGGTTGTGCTAACACAGTATAGTATGGTAGGGTTGTGCTAACACAGTATGGTGGGGTTGTGCTAACACAGTATGGTGGGGTTGTACTAAAACAGTATAGTGGGGTTGTACTAACACAGTATAGTGGGGTTGTACTAACACAGTATAGAGGGGTTGTACTAACACAGTATAGTGGGGTTGTACTAACACAGTATAGTGGGGTTGTACTAACACAGTATAGTGGGGTTGTACTAACACAGTATAGTGGCGTTGTATAGTGGGGTTGTACTAACACAGTATAGTGGGGTTGTACTAACACAGTGTAGTGGGGTTGTACTAACACAGTATATAGTGGGGTTGTAGTATGGTGGGGTTGTACTAACACAGTATAGTGGGGTTGTACTAACACAGTATAGTGGGGTTGTACTAACACAGTATAGTGGGGTTGTACTAACACAGTATAGTGGGGTTGTACTAACACAGTATAGTGGGGTTGTATAGTGGGGTTGTAGTAACACAGTATGGTGGGGTTATATAGTGGGGTTGTACTAACACAGTATAGTGGGGTTGTGCTAACACAGTATAGTGGGGTTGTGCTAACACAGTATAGTGGAGTTGTGCTAACACAGTATAGTGGGGTTGTGCTAACATAGTATAGTGGGGTTGTGCTAACACAGTATAGTGGGGTTGTGCTAACACAGTATAGTGGGGTTGTGCTAACACAGTATAGTGGGGTTGTGCTAACACAGTATAGTGAGGTTGTGCTAACACAGTATAGTGGGGTTGTGCTAACACAGTATACTATGGTGGGGTTGTACTAACACAGTATAGTGAGGTTGTGCTAACACAGTATAGTGAGGTTGTGCTAACACAGTATAGTGGGGTTGTACTAACACAGTATAGTGAGGTTGTGCTAACACAGTATAGTGGGGTTGTACTAACACAGTATAGTATGGTGGGGTTGTACTAACACAGTATAGTGAGGTTGTGCTAACACAGTATAGTATGGTGGGGTTGTGCTAACACAGTATAGTGAGGTTGTGCTAACACAATATAGTATGGGGGTTGTGCTAACACAGTATAGTGAGGTTGTGCTAACACAGTATCGTATGGTGGGGTTGTGCTAACACAGTATAGTGAGGTTGTGCTAACACAGTATAGTATGGTGGGGTTGTACTAACACAGTATAGTGAGGTTGTGCTAACACAGTATAGTATGGTGGGGTTGTACTAACACAGTATAGTGAGGTTGTGCTAACACAGTATAGTATGGTGGGGTTGTGCTAACACAGTATAGTGAGGTTGTGCTAACACAATATAGTATGGTGGGGTTGTGCTAACACAGTATAGTGAGGTTGTGCTAACACAGTATCGTATGGTGGGGTTGTGCTAACACAGTATAGTGAGGTTGTGCTAACACAGTATAGTATGGTGGGGTTGTACTAACACAGTATAGTGAGGTTGTGCTAACACAGTATAGTATGGTGGGGTTGTGCTAACACAGTATAGTGAGGTTGTGCTAACACAGTATAGTATGGTGGGGTTGTACTAACACAGTATAGTGAGGTTGTGCTAACACAGTATAGTATGGTGGGGTTGTGCTAACACAGTATAGTGAGGTTGTGCTAACACAATATAGTATGGTGGGGTTGTGCTAACACAGTATAGTGAGGTTGTGCTAACACAGTATCGTATGGTGGGGTTGTACTAACACAGTATAGTGAGGTTGTGCTAACACAGTATAGTATGGTGGGGTTGTACTAACACAGTATAGTGAGGTTGTGCTAACACAGTATAGTATGGTGGGGTTGTACTAACACAGTATAGTGAGGTTGTGCTAACACAGTATAGTATGGTGGGGTTGTGCTAACACAGTATAGTGAGGTTGTGCTAACACAGTATAGTATGGTGGGGTTGTGCTAACACAGTATAGTGAGGTTGTGCTAACACAGTATAGTATGGTGGGGTTGTACTAACACAGTATACTGAGGTTGTGCTAACACAGTATAGTATGGTGGGGTTGTGCTAACACAGTATAGTGAGGTTGTGCTAACACAGTATAGTATGGTGGGGTTGTGCTAACACAGTATAGTATGGTAGGGTTGTGCTAACACAGTATGGTGGGGTTGTACTAAAACAGTATAGTGGGGTTGTACTAACACAGTATAGTGGGGTTGTACTAACACAGTATAGTGGGGTTGTACTAACACAGTATAGTGGGGTTGTACTAACACAGTATAGTGGGGTTGTACTAACACAGTGTAGTGGGGTTGTACTAACACAGTATAGTGGGGTTGTACTAACACAGTATAGTGGGGTTGTACTAACACAGTATAGTGGGGTTGTACTAACACAGTGTAGTGGGGTTGTACTAACATAGTATAGTGGGGTTGTATAGTGGGGTTGTACTAACACAGTATAGTGGGGTTGTACTAACACAGTATAGTGGGGTTGTACTAACACAGTATAGTGGGATTGTACTAACACAGTATAGTGGGGTTGTATAGTGGGGTTGTAGTAACACAGTATGGTGGGGTTATATAGTGGGGTTGTACTAACACAGTATAGTGGGGTTGTACTAACACAGTGTAGTTGGGTTGTACTAAGTGTGTATATACAATACTTCATCAATTTAATTAAATCTGACAATATACATGGTCATAAGTACAGTACAGTTTATCTAATGCAACTCCAAACCATCCTGAGTCAGTGTAGATTATTTAGAGCATCTCATGGAATGGATGGATGTTTGATGCTTAGCTTATGCAGTGGAAATGACGACATTACATACATAAATGAGCTAATGTAACGTGGGAGTTGTGGGAGCCATTTCTCAGACAGGAAGACACAATGTGACAGGAGAAGACAACGAGACATTGAATATGCAATAGCTGACTGAACAAACATGGTCCTATAACTGGGTTATAATACAGTTTAAATATGACTTGTTGTGTTACTCCAACATGACCACTGCCTGATGTCTTGGGACACTTGAATCATAGTATAACGCAGCCACATGTATGGATAATTGTGATGCATTTACAGAGTGTTCACGAGTATAGGAGGAACACTACAGGGAGGAAGGTGATAGTGCAGGATTAAAGGATAATAATTAGACTATGAAATGGAATCTCTTACTCTGTGGGGCATCTGTAAACAGCAGCTATGTTTAACTGGGGCCTCTTTCTGTGGCATCGGTTTCTACAGGAAGAGGTGTGAAGAGAATAGAGATAGAATTCTATTAGCCTGCTGTACAAAAAGGAGCAACATTCTAGCCTGGTCGCAGATCTTTTTGTGCTGTTTTGCTAATAGTTGTTGTCATATCATGACGTTTGGCATAACAATGACTATATCAGTTAGCTAAGGCACAAACGGATATGGCTCCACACTAGCAAAATGCGTTATAACCCTAATAAAACGTGATCCCCTCGTGGGAATGGGTGGCGAACAGTGAGCCATATTCAGGGGGAGGGATTTCAGTTATTAATAAGCAACTTTGGTGCCTTTTAGATCGGGAAGTATCCAATCAGCCCCGTCTTCATACACAAGAGGTGTTATAGGATAATACAGGCACATGACACAACAAGGCAGCGGGGGTTGGGGGGGGAGGGGGGCATTAGTAATTACTCGTCTGTAAGGTAAGTTTTGTAGCACAGACGCCCATGAACAGCTGAGAAAACAAGTGACAAACAGAAAGAAGCAGATGAGGAAACCCAACTGTCATTGGAGTCTGCCCTTACAGCATTACATAAGATCTATATTTTCATATGTTTCAAGTGTTCCATTTCAGGCATCAGCAAACAATCACCATGGAAATAAACATATCCAATTTGGTAGAATGAGTGGAATAAGCCGATATCATGATATGACCATGTCTTGTTTTAACTCGGTTACATTGACTAATCAAATGCAAATGGCCCTGGGTTTCAACACACTTCCAATTATGGAACATAAAATTGGCATGCTCTCAAGTGCACCATCTACTATCTCTTTACTCCCTAACCCCACACCCTATTGCCCGTAACCTTTTCTTTATTTCTATGGCATAAGTGCTTATCCAGCTCAGATGTCACAAAGTGCTTATCCAGCTCAGATGTCACAAAGTGCTTATCCAGCTCAGATGTCACAAAGTGCTTATCCATCTCAGATGTCACAAAGTGCTTTTCCAGCTCAGATGTCACAAAGTGCTTGTCCATCTCAGATGTCACAAAGTGCTTATCCAGAAAATGTAAATGCAGCTTAGATCATTTGTTGATACAGTGCTTGTCTGACAGTAACTGTTATAGGCCAGGTTGTGTTGTGTACGTACCATATGAGGGAGCTGGATATTAGCTAAGCTGTTGATGAGAGAGTGGCTGAGGTTGGCTAGCTCGTGCAGTAGGGAGTCATTCTGCTGCTCAATCACTTTGTTCTCGTCCTCTATGGACTTCAGGTTAGTCTCCATAGTGGTGATCTGGGAAAGGGGAAAAAGACATTGAATTTAGATGAAGCACTGTGATATTCAGTTTGACAAGAGGGTTTTGACTGACACTGAGGCACTTCCTAATATGCAAGCCATTTACGTATCGCCATTACTCGGGGGCTTGAAACATCAGCGTCTAAGCTTTAATCCAGCAACCTGTTTCAAAATGTTCCCAAACTCAGCATTACTTACTACCCTATAATAAATAATGAATAATAATGGATGAATCTTACTTGTGTCCTAAGTTTAATCATGTCTGATTCCACTTGATTGTTTGATTCGTTTAGATCTTTGATTTCTTCATCCAGCTGTTTGATTTCCTCATCTTTTTCTATTCCTAGATGAAAGGAAACATGAAATAGAATTTAAGAATTTAAGATTTGATTAAGCTTGAATATTTGTTGAGTAAACCAGCTAGTGGCTAGTCAAGGGTTCCTACTGGTATTAGAGCGTTAGCTTACCTTTGCTTGCCCGTTGCTTGATTGTCAACATTTCAACTCCTGTCATTCTGGCTTTCTTCATGGCTGTGGTGGCACGTGGACAGCCGGAGAGACTGGTGAATAAAATCACATGACATGACTCCAACCCTGGTCTCAAGCACATTTACATTCTTGGTCTGGTACTTGATTACATTTATACACAGTTGCTTGTGTACATCACAGCTGTGCAGAGCTCCACCCACCTCCGATGTGTCAGGAAGCTCCCACTGACATGTCCCGATCCATCGCAGCCTGGGGTTGGGCACGACATGCCATCTGTCTTCCCGGACTTCCAGGCAAACTGGGAGCCGTTAACGTAGCCATCCTTCTGCCGTTTGGCCGCCAGGGGGCAGCCTGATGCACTGCGGTGGGACGCATACTTCCCCGTCACATGACCCTGTCCGTCGCAGCCTGGGACGGGACACCTGGGGAAAGGAGGGGTCACAACTTCGCTCACCTCATCTGCAGCACACCTGCCCCTGCTAACTGGGATTCACAGTGAAATTACTAGAAGAATATTAGCTACTCTAATAAAAACCATCCCCCAGGTTATAACATTTACCCGTGGTTTTACATTGGTATGTCCTTCAGAATGACATTTGGGCTGATTTAGAATGAGCACAGCGTGTCTGGGGACCACTCCATCCCGGCAGTGGGGAGATCAGTGTTAATTATGATTGCAATGTTAATGATGATGATACTGTAGATCCAGTGAACGTCGCAGGGATAGAGGTGGCAGCAACAGCAACAGTTTTACAGAGATTGGGAGGTGATTGCTGAAAGGACACAGAGTGAACTGTAGATGATTCGCGGGAAGGTAATATTCACTTAATTTTTTGGCAATACTTTACCAAATACCAGAAATATCTGAAATATAATCTTACTGTACTGTACTCACTACGTGTACCACCCTGGCTGTAGGGAAATATGAGGTGAAATACAGGACTATGGCTTCGAGAATAAGACAAATTAACAAGATACGATACACTATCCATCCATTCCAAAGCCACACCTGATTGGCTCCTGGTCGTCCTTGTCCTCCTTGCTGTGCAGTATCTTGATCCCGCTCTTCTTGGCCCGTGGACAGCCTGACAGACTAGAGGGGAAAGGTCTTGTGCAGTTCACTACCATCTTAAGAGTATGATTACAACGTCAGTGCATGTGGAGTTCATCACTTCTCAGAATCTGGAAAGTCAGTTTCAGATGATTTCAAGACAAACCATGTAGCCCTTTCTGTGTCACGAGGGCGATGTGTGCAATTTGGAGCTATTCTACTGTATTTTGCAAAGATCACAACCAAATGCAATCTAAGTGTGTAAGCAAGAATCAAAACCTAATTGTAAGCATATGAGAACCCCATTTTATTAGAAGTAATAAAACATGTAATCTAGGCTAAATTGAATGGGCACAGATGTCGATGGATTTTATACTCCCGACTAGAGTTGCGCTCATCTATGCATGACGTCAGTGTGTCGTGTACGGAAAGGGGTCTATACAAAGACATTTATAGACGGTTATAAATTACTATCAGAGCTTAGTGGAACTGAGTCTAAACAATCCACACACCAATCCAGCTATCAGGTACACAAAATATGTCATATACTGTACGCTGGGTGTACAAAACATTAGGACATCCATGACATACTGTATCAGACTGACCAGGTGAATCCAGGTGAAAGCTATGACCACTTATTGATGTCACCTCTTAAATCCTCTTCACCCAGTGTCGATGAAGGGGAGGAGACAGGTTAAAGAAGGATGTTTAAGCCTCGAGACATGGATTGTATATGTGCGCCATTCAATGCATGGATGTGCAAGACTAAAGATTTAAGTGCCTTTGAACAGGGGTATGGTAGTAGGTGCCAGGTGCACCGGTTCGAGTGTGTCAAAAACTGCAACGCTGTTGGGTTTTCAACGCTCAACAGTTTCCTGTGGGTATCAAGAATGGTCCACCATCCAAAGGACATCCAGCCAACTTGACACAACTGTGGGAAGCATTGGAGTCAACATGGGCGTAAAACGCTGTGTACTACTTCCTTCACAGAACATAGCAAACTGGCTCTTATCAGAATAGAAAGAGGAGTGGGAGGCCCCAGTGCACAACTGAGCAAGAGGACAAGTACATTAGAGTGTCTAGTTTGAGAAACAGACTCCTAACAAGTCCTCAACAGGTAGCTTCATTAAATAGTACCCGCAAAACACCAGTCTCAATGTCAACAGTGAAGAGGCGACTCCGGAATGCTGGCCATCTAGGCAGAGTTGAAAAGAAAAAGCAATTACTCAGACTGGCCAATAAAAAGAAAAGACTAAGATGGGCAAAAGAACACAGACACTGGACAGAGGAACTCTGTCTAGAATGCCAGCTTCCCCGGAGTCGCCTCTTCACTGTTGACATTGAGACTGGTTTTCTCAAACTAGATGTACTTGTCCTCTTACTCAGTTGTGCACTGGGGCCTCCCACTCCTCTTTCTATTCTGGTTATAGGCAGTTTGTGCTGTTCTGTGAAGGGAGTAGTACACAGCCGTGTACGAGATCTTCAGTTTCTTGGAAATTTCTCACATGGAATAGTCTTCATTTCTCAGAACAATAATAGACTGACGAGTTTCATAAGAAAGATTTTTGATTCTGGCCATTTTCAGCCTGTAATCAAACCCATAAATACTGATGGTCCAGATACTCAACGAGTCTAAAGAATGCCAGTTTTATTGCTTCTTTAATTAGGACATAAGTTTTCAGATGTGCTAACATAATTGTAAAAGTTTTTTTTAATGATCACTTCACCTTTTAAATTATAAACTTGGATTAGCTGGCACAATGTGCCATTGGAACACAGGAGTGATGGTTGCTGATAATGGGCCTCGGTACGCCTATGTAGATATTCAATTAAAAAAAACTAAAAATTTCCAGCTCTGTTTCTGATCAATTTGATGTTATTTTAATGGACAACACAATTAGATTTTCTTTAAAAAACAAGGACATTTCTAAGTGACCCCAAACTTTTGAACGGTAGTATATATGTATATACTAGCCTCGCCCTGCATTTCAATCTGATGTGTTGGGGGCTGTTGAATATACTGCATGTCTTTTTTTGTCATTATGATGGGGTGCAAGCTACCTCCTGTGCGAGGCGTAGTTCCCAGTGATGTGTCCAGACCCGTCACATCCTGGAGTGGGACACCTGGGACAGAGAGGGGACAAGGAGCGTGACTACAGGGGACAGGGTAATACCAAAGCTGACAGCATTGACACTATCAGGCTATTGGTCTATCAGGGTATTTGTCTGCTGTGAAACTCAAGACTAAAATATGAAACTCACAAAGGTCTACTGTATATCAGAGATATTTTAGGAATGAGGTTCTGCTTACTTGAGGTCTTGCGCATTGGTCATCATCATACTGCAGATGCTTTTGTCAGCTAGCTGGTAGCTGGAGAGACTAGAGAACACACAAACACACAAGGATTACAGTAGATAACACAATGATAACATTAGATTTAAGGGCGCAACTTTCACTGGGGACGGAGGGACATGTCCCCCTCACATTCTGAGATTGCATTTTTGTTCCCCCCCAGTTTTATCAATGAAATGTGATACAAAACGAGGCTACGGTGTGCTTTAGGACCATGTGGTCGAGTGAGCTATTTGGAGTGTTTATCCGACTGGATAAAGAATATAATAATAATAATTATATCCCCCCCACTTATAAAATCAAAGTTGCGCCCCTGATTTAAATTACACAGAATGATGACATTAGATTACACACAATGATGACATTAGATTACACACAATGATGACATTAGATTACACAGAATGATGACATTAGATTACACACAATGATGACATTAGATTACACACAATGATGACATTAGATTACACAGAATGATGACATTAGATTACACACAATGATGACATTAGATTACACACAATGATGACATTAGATTACACACAATGATGACATTAGATTACACAGAATGATGACATTAGATTACACACAATGATGACATTAGATTATACAGAATGATGACATTAGATTACACAGAATGATGACATTAGATTAAACACAATGATGACATTAGATTACACACAATGATGACATTAGATTACACACAATGATGACATTAGATTACACACAATGATGACATTAGATTAAACACAATGATGACATTAGATTACACACAATGATGACATTAGATTACACAGAATGATGACATTAGATTAAACACAATGATGACATTAGATTAAACACAATGATGACATTAGATTACACAGAATGATGACATTAGATTAAACACAATGATGACATTAGATTAAACACAATGATGACATTAGATTAAACACAATGATGACATTAGATTACACACAATGATGACATTAGATTACACAGAATGATGACATTAGATTAAACACAATGATGACATTAGATTAAACACAATGATGACATTAGATTACACAGAATGATGACATTAGATGAGGAAGATGATCACTAGGTAAAGGTATAAAGGCTGTAAAGGAGTAACAAGGTGATGAGAAAATAAACTTGTTTTGGCCTTACGTGATGAGCTCCTCCTTGCCCTCCTTGCAGGGGGCGTACTTGTGTTTTGGGCTGGGCATGGTCACGTCCCCTCCGTAGTGATGCTCGTCTAGAAGGTCCTGGAACGGGTCCAGGTCCTCCTCCTGGTGGAGGGATGAAAGAAAAGAAGACTACATCATGTCACAATGGAGACCATAGATTCATATTGCACGTCCTAGATGTTTCTTTTAATTGCATGATTATAATTCATATGCACATCTCACATCCCATTTTTTTTTAAATACTCAGCAAATCCTATGTATAAAGCAATTCTCCCAAAGAAACCTTCTCCACTTAATCTGTGTACTCATGCTCCACTTGTATAAACTGCCTTCATTTTGCCGGACCCCGGGAAGAGTAGCTGCTAATCGGGATCCATAATAAATACAAATACAAAATACTGGAATTGTTTAATTTAAATTTTATTTTTATTTTTACATTTTATTTCACCTTTACTGAACCAGGTAAGCTAGTTGAGAACAAGTTCTCATTTGCAACTGCGACCTGGCCAAGATAAAGCATAGCAGTGTGAACAGACAACATAGAGTTACACATGGAGTAAACAATTAACAAGTCAATAAATAACACAGTAGAAAAAAAGAGTGTCTATATACATTGTGTGCAAAAGGCATGAGGAGGTAGGCGAATAATTACAATTCTGCAGATTAACACTGGAGTGAAAAATGATCAGATGGTCATGTACAGGTACATGGTACAGGTACATGTTATTGGTGTGCAAAAGAGCATAAAAGTAAATAAATAAAAACAGTATGGGGAAGAGGTAGGTAAAATTGGGTGGGCTGTTTACTGACTATGTACAGCTGCAGCGATCGGTTAGCTGCTCAGATAGCAGATGTTTGAAGTTGGTGAGGGAGATAAAAGTATCCAACTTCAGCGATTTTTGCAATTCGTTCCAGTCACAGGCAGCAGAGTACTGGAACGAAAGGTGGCCAAATGAGGTGTTGGCTTTAGGGATGATCAGTGAGATACACCTGCTGGAGCGCGTGCTACAGGTGGGTGTTGCCATCGTGACCAGTGAACTGAGATAAGGCGGAGCTTTACCTAGCATGGACTTGTAGATGACCTGGAGCCAATGGGTCTGGCGACGAATATGTAGCGAGGCCCAGCCGACTAGAGCATACAGGTTGCAGCGGTGGGTGGTATAAGGTGCTTTAGTAACAAAACGGATCCATGCTCGATTAGCAAGCCCAATAACTCTTACGATTAAACCCCTCAACTTCAAGCTTTTAAATCAGACGCTGCAAATGGATAAATGTACTGCTTGGTTTGCTTTGTGTAATATAAGAGATTCAGAGTACAAGGTATAAAGATGATCTACCAGCCATTAATCATATAATGCTGCTGCTCCTCAATGTATCTCCCCACAGGAGCTGCTGAGGACGGCTCATATTAATGGCTGGAACGGGGTGAATGGAATGGCATCAAACACATGGAAACCATGTTTTCTGATGTATTTGATACCATTCCTTTAATTCCGCTCCAGTCATTACCACGAGCCCATCCTCCCCAATTAAGGTGCTCCTGTGATGTCACCAACCATGAATCCACAATAGAGCGCTTCACTGATTAATTGGAATCTCAATTGTATTTCCTTGATTCCTCATCTCCTCTTTCCTTCCCTGCCTCTCAGAGGGAAGGAACCTCATCTTCTGCTCTGTGTCTTGAGAAGCATGGTGTGGGGTATGAAGGAAAAACAATTGAGATTCAGCCATTAAGTGAATGCAGTACTAGCAGCATCCACTAGATGTCACTGAAAGACTATCAGTGGATACTGGATACCCCCATTCTCTCTTCCCCTGGGTGAGCCAAATCAAATCACCATTACCTGCATAGCCGTGGGAAGTAGTTTGGGGTTGGGGGTGCTGTGATGTTTTTGCCGCTCATAGGGTCAGTGCACTAGTTCCGTGAAATATTTAAACTAAATTAAACGTATTTAAATGTTTTACCAGTATTTGTATCTTGAGTCTGATAAGTATCTGTACAAAACAATTCATTTAATAAAACTTGTGGAATATAAAAATACTTGCTTGATATATGTTTTCCAGTTTCTTGAAATACTTTGCAAATGCAACTCATTCCTATGTGAAAACGGGAATGGTCTATTCATTCCTTTTCCATTCCAGTAGACACTCTCATCCAGAGGATCTTACAGTAGTGAGTGCATATATTATCATACTGGTCCCCCGTGGGATTCAAACCAACAACCATAGCATTGGACGCACCATACTCCACCAACTGATCCACATCATCACAAACCACTTGATGTCTGAATGTACTTCATTCTGCATTGTTTTTCTTCATGTTGATGGAACGTCTACAAACCTAGATGACCAGCCTATGTACAATACAATAATGTACAAGTGGTTTGTAAGGATGGTAAATTAATACTGCACAAAAAGTGGTTGTTTTCATGTTACTTGATCAAGAAAAATATTTAACTTGATATGGATATTTTGTGTATTTGCTCATAACTTTCCACCTTTTGATGTAAACGTTTGAGGACAGTGTTTTGTTCTTTCTAGATTCCATTAGAACGACATCACAGAGAAAGGGACAAGGCAACAACGCTTACAATTCCAACACTTGAATCCTGCAGGATTATGTTCCTAATTATACAACTGTCTTTTTTTGACAAAGCATATGTGCTGATATTTCTTGTTGTTGCCCGAGCTACAGATGTCTATATCATTCCACTAGTACTAGAAAAGACCCAGTACACCACTTTAGTGATTTTTCAGGGGCGCAGCAGCAAGCTCAGCACCTCTACTTCCCGCGGCTATGATTACCTGTGTTCTGTCTATGGCTCAATCGGGAAAATTGAACGCTCACAGGGAGTAAAATATGTTCTGTATAAACCATCTTTGAATTGTGTCTCCACTGTAAGAGAACATTGAAATAAAATGTTCAATAGATTTGAATGTTGAACACCCCCCAAAAATATGAATACAATACCCATAATGCCGCGGTCCTTCCCCATACCTCTTTGTGATTGTCGTCAGTGATGCGCTTGATCTTTGTGTAGTCCACGGGCAGGTCCCAGCAGTCGGCCTCACTCATCTGGTAGCAGCGACTGCTGTTGAGCAGGGCCTGGCGCTGGGTGGACATGGGCTGCAGGGGGGTCAGCACCGTGCCACTCCCCTCCGGACCCCCCGGCTGCCCCCGGCTCACACTCAGGTCGAGAGTACTGCTGTCATCCATGTCACCATCAGGACTCTGTCAGAGAGATGGACAAATGGCGGGATTGAGGGAGGGAGAGGCAGATCAAATTAAATAAGGATGGACAAGAGAGCAAGGGAGCACTGTAATTAGATGGTAGGAGGGAAAGAGGAGAGAGAGAATGGAGAGGAGAGAAAATGCAGAGAGGAAGAGAAAGGGTTGAGAGACGGACAAAGCAGAGAGACAGAGGGCTGAGAGAGAGACAAAGCAGAGAGAAAGAGGGTTAAGAGAGAAACAAAGCAGAGAAAAAGAGACAGTTGAGACAGAAACAATGCAGAGAAACAGAGAGAGAGTTGAGAGAGAGACAAAACAGAGACAGAGAGAAGGTTGAGAGAGAAACAAAGCAGAGATAGAGACAATGTTGAAAGAGAAACAAAGCAGAGACAGAGAGAATGTTGAGAGAGAGAGACAAAGCAGAGTTAGAGAGAATGTTGAGAGAGAAACAAAGCAGAGATGGAGACAATGTTGAGAGAGAGACAAAGCAGAGATAGAGAGAATGTTGAGAGAGACAAAGCAGAGACAGAGAGAATGTTGAGAGAGGGACAATGCAGAGATAGAGAGAATGTTGAGAGAGACAAAGCAGAGACAGAGAGAATGTTGAGAGAGAGACAAAGCAGAGATAGAGAGAAGGTTGAGAGAGAGACAAAGCAGAGATAGAGAGAAAGTTGAAAGCGAGACAAAGCAGAGACAGACAGGGTTGAAAGAGGAACAAAGCAGAGGGACAAAGAGATGTTTGATAGAGAGACAAAGCAGAGAGACAGGGAGAGGGTTAAGAGAGAGACAAAGCAGAGACAGAGAGAGGATTGAGTGGGAGACAAAGCAGAGATAGAGAGAATGTTGAGAGAGAGACAAAGCAGAGATAGAGAGAATGTTGAGAGAGACAAATCAGAGATAGATAGAATGTTGAGAGAGAGAGACAAAGCAGAGATAGAGAGAATGTTGAGAGAGACAAATCAGAGATAGAGAGAATGTTGAGAGAGAGAGACAAAGCAGAGAAAGAGAGAGGATTTAGTGGGAGACAAAGCAGATATAGAGAGAATGTTTAGAGAGAGACAAAGCAGAGATAGAGAGAATGTTGAGAGAGACAAAGCAGAGTTAGAGAGAATGTTGAGAGAGAAACAAAGCAGAGATGGAGACAATGTTGAGAGAGAGACAAAGCAGAGATAGAGAGAATGTTGAGAGAGACAAAGCAGAGACAGAGAGAATGTTGAGAGAGGGACAATGCAGAGATAGAGAGAATGTTGAGAGAGACAAAGCAGAGACAGAGAGAATGTTGAGAGAGAGACAAAGCAGAGATAGAGAGAAGGTTGAGAGAGAGACAAAGCAGAGATAGAGAGAAAGTTGAAAGCGAGACAAAGCAGAGACAGACAGGGTTGAAAGAGGAACAAAGCAGAGGGACAAAGAGATGTTTGAGAGAGAGACAAAGCAGAGAGGCAGGGAGAGGGTTGAGAGAGAGACAAAGCAGAGACAGAGAGAGGATTGAGTGGGAGACAAAGCAGAGATAGAGAGAATGTTGAGAGAGAGACAAAGCAGAGATAGAGAGAATGTTGAGAGAGACAAATCAGAGATAGATAGAATGTTGAGAGAGAGACAAAGCAGAGATAGAGAGAATGTTGAGAGAGACAAATCAGAGATAGAGAGAATGTTGAGAGAGAGAGACAAAGCAGAGAAAGAGAGAGGATTTAGTGGGAGACAAAGCAGATATAGAGAGAATGTTTAGAGAGAGACAAAGCAGAGATAGAGAGAATGTTGAGAGAGACAAATCAGAGATAGATAGAATGTTGAGAGAGAGACAAAGCAGAGATAGAGAGAATGTTGAAAGCGAGACAAAGCAGAGATAGAGAGAATGTTGAGAGAGAGACAAAGCAGAGATAGAGAGAATGTTGAGAGAGAGACAAAGCAGAGATAGAGAGAATGTTGAGAGAGAGACAAATCAGAGATAGAGAGAATGTTGAGAGAGAGACAAAGCAGAGATATAGAGAATGTTGAGAGAGAGAAAAAGCAGAGATAGAGAGAATGTTGAGAGAGAGACAAAGCAGAGACAGACAGAGGTTTGATATAGAGAGACAGAGGGAAGGTTGAGGGAGACAAATCAGGGGATAAAGAGAGAGGGTTGAGAGAGAGACAAAGCAGAGATAGAGAGAATGTTGAGGGAGAGACAAATCAGAGATAGAGAGAATGTTGAGAGAGAGAGACAAAGCAGAGATAGAGAGAATGTTGAGAGAGAGACAAAGCAGAGACAGACAGAGGTTTGATATAGAAAGACAGAGGGAAGGTTGAGTGAGACAAATCAGGGGATAAAGAGAGAGGGTTGAGAGAGAGACAAAGCAGAGATAGAGAGACGGTTGAGAGCGAGACAAAGCAGAGATAGAGAAAATGTTGAGAGAGAGACAAAGCAGAGATAGAGAGAAGGTTGAAAGCGAGACAAGGCAGAGACAGACAGGGTTGAAAGAGGAACAAAGCAGAGGGACAGAGAGATGTTTGAGAGAGAGACAAAGCAGAGAGACAGGGAGAGGGTTGAGAGAGAGACAGAGAGAGGGTTGAGAGAGAGACAAAGCAGAGAGACAGAAAGAGGATTGAGTGGGAGACAAAGCAGAGACAGAGAGAGGGTTGAGAGAGAGACAAAGCAGAGATAGAGAGAATGTTGAGAGAGAGACAAAGCAGAGATAGAGAGAATGTTGAGAGAGAGACAAAGCAGAGATAGAGAGAATGTTGAGAGAGAGACAAAGCAGAGATAGAGAGAATGTTGAGAGAGAGACAAAGCAGAGACAGAGAGAGGATTGAGTGGGAGACAAAGCAGAGATAGAGAGAATGTTGAGAGAGAGACAAAGCAGAGATAGAGAGAATGTTGAGAGAGAAACAAAGCAGAGATAGAGACAATGTTGAAAGAGAGACAAAGCAGAGATAGAGAGAATGTTGAGAGAGAGACAAAGCAGAGATAGAGAGAATGTTGAGAGAGAGACAAAGCAGAGACAGACAGAGGTTTGATATAGAGAGACAGAGGGAAGGTTGAGGGAGACAAATCAGGGGATAAAGAGAGAGGGTTGAGAGAGAGACAAAGCAGAGATAGAGAGAATGTTGAGGGAGAGACAAATCAGAGATAGAGAGAATGTTGAGAGAGAGAGACAAAGCAGAGATAGAGAGAATGTTGAGAGAGAGACAAAGCAGAGATAGAGAGAATGTTGAGAGAGAGACAAAGCAGAGATAGACAGGGTTGAAAGAGGAACAAAGCAGAGAGACAGAGAGAGGGTTGAGCGAGAGGCAAAGCAGAGAGACAGAAAGATGGTTGAGAGATTGACAAAGCAGAGAAAGAGAGAGGGTTGAGTGGGAGACAAAGCAGATATAGAGAGAATGTTTAGAGAGAGACAAAGCAGAGATAGAGAGAATGTTGAGAGAGAGACAAATCAGAGATAGAGAGAATGTTGAGAGAGAGACAAAGCAGAGATAGAGAGAATGTTGAGAGAGAGACAAAGCAGAGATGGAGACAATGTTGAGAGAGAGACAAAGCAGAGATAGAGAGAATGTTGAGAGAGACAAAGCAGAGACAGAGAGAATGTTGAGAGAGAGACAAAGCAGAGATAGAGAGAATGTTGAGAGCGAGACAAAGCAGAGATAGAGAGACGGTTGAGAGAGAGACAAAGTAGAGATAGAGAGAAGGTTGAAAGCGAGACAAAGCAGAGACAGACAGGGTTGAAAGAGGAACAAAGCAGAGGGACAGAGAGATGTTTGAGAGAGAGACAAAGCAGAGATAGAGAGAATGTTGAGAGAGAGACAAAGCAGAGATAGAGAGACGGTTGAGAGCGAGACAAAGCAGAGATAGAGAAAATGTTGAGAGAGAGACAAAGCAGAGATAGAGAGAAGGTTGAAAGCGAGACAAAGCAGAGACAGACAGGGTTGAAAGAGGAACAAAGCAGAGGGACAGAGAGATGTTTGAGAGAGAGACAAAGCAGAGAGACAGGGAGAGGGTTGAGAGAGAGACAGAGAGAGGGTTGAGAGAGAGACAAAGCAGAGAGACAGAAAGAGGATTGAGTGGGAGACAAAGCAGAGACAGAGAGAGGGTTGAGAGAGAGACAAAGCAGAGATAGAGAGAATGTTGAGAGAGAGACAAAGCAGAGATAGAGAGAATGTTGAGAGAGAGACAAAGCAGAGATAGAGAGAATGTTGAGAGAGAGACAAAGCAGAGATAGAGAGAATGTTGAGAGAGAGACAAAGCAGAGACAGAGAGAGGATTGAGTGGGAGACAAAGCAGAGATCGAGAGAATGTTGAGAGAGAGACAAAGCAGAGATAGAGAGAATGTTGAGAGAGAAACAAAGCAGAGATAGAGACAATGTTGAAAGAGAGACAAAGCAGAGACAGAGAGAATGTTGAGGGAGAGACAAATCAGAGACAGAGAGAATTTTGAGAGAGAGACAAAGCAGAGATAGAGAGACGGTTGAGAGCGAGACAAAGCAGAGATAGAGAGAATGTTGAGAGAGAGACAAAGCAGAGATAGAGAGAATGTTGAGAGAGAGACAAAGCAGAGATAGAGAGAATGTTGAGAGAGAGACAAAGCAGAGATAGAGAGAATGTTGAGAGAGAGACAAAGCAGAGACAGACAGAGGTTTGATATAGAGAGACAGAGGGAAGGTTGAGGGAGACAAATCAGGGGATAAAGAGAGAGGGTTGAGAGAGAGACAAAGCAGAGATAGAGAGAATGTTGAGGGAGAGACAAATCAGAGATAGAGAGAATGTTGAGAGAGAGAGACAAAGCAGAGATAGAGAGAATGTTGAGAGAGAGACAAAGCAGAGACAGACAGAGGTTTGATATAGAAAGACAGAGGGAAGGTTGAGTGAGACAAATCAGGGGATAAAGAGAGAGGGTTGAGAGAGAGACAAAGCAGAGATAGAGAGAATGTTGAGAGCGAGACAAAGCAGAGATAGAGAGACGGTTGAGAGAGAGTCAAAGTAGAGATAGAGAGAAGGTTGAAAGCGAGACAAAGCAGAGACAGACAGGGTTGAAAGAGGAACAAAGCAGAGGGACAGAGAGATGTTTGAGAGAGAGACAAAGCAGAGATAGAGAGAATGTTGAGAGAGAGACAAAGCAGAGATAGAGAGACGGTTGAGAGCGAGACAAAGCAGAGATAGAGAAAATGTTGAGAGAGAGACAAAGCAGAGATAGAGAGAAGGTTGAGAGCGAGACAAAGCAGAGACAGACAGGGTTGAAAGAGGAACAAAGCAGAGGGACAGAGAGATGTTTGAGAGAGAGACAAAGCAGAGAGACAGGGAGAGGGTTGAGAGAGAGACAGAGAGAGGGTTGAGAGAGAGACAAAGCAGAGAGACAGAAAGAGGATTGAGTGGGAGACAAAGCAGAGACAGAGAGAGGGTTGAGAGAGAGACAAAGCAGAGATAGAGAGAATGTTGAGAGAGAGACAAAGCAGAGATAGAGAGAATGTTGAGAGAGAGACAAAGCAGAGATAGAGAGAATGTTGAGAGAGAGACAAAGCAGAGATAGAGAGAATGTTGAGAGAGAGACAAAGCAGAGATAGAGAGAATGTTGAGAGAGAGACAAAGCAGAGATAGAGAGAATGTTGAGAGAGAGACAAAGCAGAGATAGAGAGAATGTTGAGAGAGAGACAAAGCAGAGACAGACAGAGGTTTGATATAGAGAGACAGAGGGAAGGTTGAGGGAGACAAATCAGGGGATAAAGAGAGAGGGTTGAGAGAGAGACAAAGCAGAGATAGAGAGAATGTTGAGGGAGAGACAAATCAGAGATAGAGAGAATGTTGAGAGAGAGAGACAAAGCAGAGATAGAGAGAATGTTGAGAGAGAGACAAAGCAGAGATAGAGAGAATGTTGAGAGAGAGACAAAGCAGAGATAGACAGGTTGAGAGAGGACAAAGCAGAGACAGAGAGAGGGTTGACGAGAGGCAAAGCAGAGAGATGTTGAGAGAGAGACAAAGAGAGAGGTTGACAAAGAGAGATGTTGAGAGGAGACAAAGCAGAGATAGAGACAAAGAGAAAAGATGGAGGATTGACAAAGCAGAGAGACAAAGAGACAAAGCAGATATAGAGAATGTTTAGAGAGAGACAAAGCAGAGATAGAGAGAATGTTGAGAGAGAGACAAATCAGAGATAGAGAGAATGTTGAGAGAGAGACAAAGCAGAGATAGAGAGAATGTTGAGAGAGAGACAAAGCAGAGACAGACAGAGGTTTGATATAGAGAGACAGAGGGAAGGTTGAGGGAGACAAATCAGGGGATAAAGAGAGAGGGTTGAGAGAGAGACAAAGCAGAGATAGAGAGAATGTTGAGAGAGAGAGACAAAGCAGAGATAGAGAGAATGTTGAGAGAGAGACAAAGCAGAGATAGAGAGAATGTTGAGAGAGAGACAAAGCAGAGATAGACAGGGTTGAAAGAGGAACAAAGCAGAGAGACAGAGAGAGGGTTGAGCGAGAGGCAAAGCAGAGAGACAGAAAGATGGTTGAGAGATTGACAAAGCAGAGAAAGAGAGAATTTTGAGAGAGAGACAAAGCAGAGATAGAGAGACGGTTGAGAGCGAGACAAAGCAGAGATAGAGAGAATGTTGAGAGAGAGACAAAGCAGAGATAGAGAGAATGTTGAGAGAGAGACAAAGCAGAGATAGAGAGAATGTTGAGAGAGAGACAAAGCAGAGATAGAGAGAATGTTGAGAGAGAGACAAAGCAGAGACAGACAGAGGTTTGATATAGAGAGACAGAGGGAAGGTTGAGGGAGACAAATCAGGGGATAAAGAGAGAGGGTTGAGAGAGAGACAAAGCAGAGATAGAGAGAATGTTGAGGGAGAGACAAATCAGAGATAGAGAGAATGTTGAGAGAGAGAGACAAAGCAGAATAGAGAGAATGTTGAGAGAGAGACAAAGCAGAGATAGAGAGAATGTTGAGAAAGACAAAGCAGAGATAGACAGGGTTGAAAGAGGAACAAAGCAGAGAGACAGAGAGAGGGTTGAGCGAGAGGCAAAGCAGAGAGACAGAAAGATGGTTGAGAGATTGACAAAGCAGAGAAAGAGAGAGGATTGAGTGGGAGACAAAGCAGATATAGAGAGAATGTTTAGAGAGAGACAAAGCAGAGATAGAGAGAATGTTGAGAGAGAGACAAATCAGAGATAGAGAGAATGTTGAGAGAGAGACAAAGCAGAGATAGAGAGAATGTTGAGAGAGAGACAAAGCAGAGACAGACAGAGGTTTGATATAGAGAGACAGAGGGAAGGTTGAGGGAGACAAATCAGGGGATAAAGAGAGAGGGTTGAGAGAGAGACAAAGCAGAGATAGAGAGAATGTTGAGAGAGAGAGAGACAAAGCAGAGATAGAGAGAATGTTGAGAGAGAGACAAAGCACAGATAGAGAGAATGTTGAGAGAGAGACAAAGCAGAGATAGACAGGGTTGAAAGAGGAACAAAGCAGAGAGACAGAGAGAGGGTTGAGCGAGAGGCAAAGCAGAGAGACAGAAAGATGGTTGAGAGATTGACAAAGCAGAGAAAGAGAGAGGATTGAGTGGGACAAAGCAGATATAGAGAGAATGTTTAGAGAGAGACAAAGCAGAGATAGAGAGAATGTTGAGAGAGAGACAAATCAGAGATAGAGAGAATGTTGAGAGAGAGACAAAGCAGAGATAGAGAGAATGTTGAGAGAGAGACAAAGCAGAGACAGACAGAGGTTTGATATAGAGAGACAGAGGGAAGGTTGAGGGAGACAAATCAGGGGATAAAGAGAGAGGGTTGAGAGAGAGACAAAGCAGAGATAGAGAGAATGTTGAGGGAGAGACAAATCAGAGATAGAGAGAATGTTGAGAGAGAGAGACAAAGCAGAGATAGAGAGAATGTTGAGAGAGAGACAAAGCAGAGACAGACAGAGGTTTGATATAGAAAGACAGAGGGAAGGTTGAGGGAGACAAATCAGGGGATAAAGAGAGAGGGTTGAGAGAGAGACAAAGCAGAGATAGAGAGAATGTTGAGAGCGAGACAAAGCAGAGATAGAGAGACGGTTGAGAGAGAGACAAAGTAGTGCTAGAGAGAAGGTTGAAAGCGAGACAAAGCAGAGACAGACAGGGTTGAAAGAGGAACAAAGCAGAGGGACAGAGAGATGTTTGAGAGAGAGACAAAGCAGAGATAGAGAGAATGTTGAGAGAGAGACAAAGCAGAGATAGAGAGAATGTTGAGAGAGAAACAAAGCAGAGATAGAGAGAAGGTTGAGAGAGAGACAAAGTAGAGATAGAGAGAATGTTGAGAGAGAGACAAAGCAGAGATAGAGAGAATGTTGAGAGAGAGACAAAGCAGAGACAGAGAGAGGATTGAGTGGGAGACAAAGCAGAGATAGAGAGAATGTTGAGAGAGAGACAAAGCAGAGATAGAGAGAATGTTGAGAGAGAGACAAAGCAGAGATAGAGAGAATGTTGAGAGAGAGACAAAGCAGAGACAGAGAGAATGTTGAGAGAGAGACAAAGCAGAGACAGAGAGAATGTTGAGAGAGAGACAAAGCAGAGATAGAGAGAATGTTGAGAGAGAGACAAAGCAGAGATAGAGAGAATGTTGAGAGAGAGACAAAGCAGAGATAGAGAGAATGTTGAGAGAGAGACAAAGCAGAGACAGAGAGAGGATTGAGTGGGAGACAAAGCAGAGATAGAGAGAATGTTGAGAGAGAGACAAAGCAGAGATAGAGAGAATGTTGAGAGAGAGACAAAGCAGAGATAGAGAGAATGTTGAGAGAGAGACAAAGCAGAGACAGAGAGAATGTTGAGAGAGAGACAAAGCAGAGACAGAGAGAGGATTGAGTGGGAGACAAAGCAGAGATAGAGAGAATGTTGAGAGAGAGACAAAGCAGAGATAGAGAGAATGTTGAGAGAGAGACAAAGCAGAGATAGAGAGAATGTTGAGAGAGAGACAAAGCAGAGATAGAGAGAATGTTGAGAGAGAGACAAAGCAGAGATAGAGAGAATGTTGAGAGAGAGACAAAGCAGAGATAGAGAGAATGTTGAGAGAGAGACAAAGCAGAGATAGAGAGAATGTTGAGAGAGAGACAAAGCAGAGACAGAGAGAATGTTGAGAGAGAGACAAAGCAGAGATAGAGAGAATGTTGAGAGAGAGACAAAGCAGAGATAGAGAGAATGTTGAGAGAGAGACAAAGCAGAGACAGAGAGAATGTTGAGAGAGAGACAAAAAGCAGAGACAAACAGAGACAGAGATGTTGAGGATTGAGTGGGAGACAAAGCAGAGATAGAGAGAATGTTGAGAGAGAGACAAAGCAGAGATAGAGAGAATGTTGAGAGAGAGACAAAGCAGAGATAGAGAGAATGTTGAGAGAGAGACAAAGCAGAGATAGAGAGAATGTTGAGAGAGAGACAAAGCAGAGATAGAGAGAATGTTGAGAGAGAGACAAAGCAGAGATAGAGAGAATGTTGATAGAGAGACAAAGCAGAGACAGACAGAGGATTGAGTGGGAGACAAAGCAGAGATAGAGATAATGTTGAGAGAGAGACAAAGCAGAGACAGAGAGAATGTTGAGAGAGAGACAAAGCAGAGATAGAGAGAATGTTGAGAGAGAGACAAAGCAGAGATAGAGAGAATGTTGAGAGAGAGACAAAGCAGAGATAGAGAGAATGTTGAGAGAGAGACAAAGCAGAGATAGAGAGAATGTTGAGAGAGAGACAAAGCAGAGACAGAGAGAGGATTGAGTGGGAGACAAAGCAGAGATAGAGAGAATGTTGAGAGAGAGACAAAGCAGAGATAGAGAGAAAGTTGAGAGAGTGACAAAGCAGAGATAGAGAGAATGTTGAGAGAGAGACAAAGCAGAGACAGAGAGAGAATGTTGAGAGAGAGACAAAGCAGAGATAGAGAGAATGTTGAGAGAGAGACAAAGCAGAGATAGAGATAATGTTGAGAGAGAGACAAAGCAGAGACAGAGAGAGGATTGAGTGGGAGACAAAGCAGAGATAGAGAGAATGTTGAGAGAGAGACAAAGCAGAGATAGAGAGAATGTTGCGAGAGAGACAAAGCAGAGATAGAGAGAATGTTGAGAGAGAGACAAAGCAGAGATAGAGAGAATGTTGAGAGAGAGACAAAGCAGAGATAGAGAGAATGTTGAGAGAGAGACAAAGCAGAGATAGAGAGAATGTTGAGAGAGAGACAAAGCAGAGACAGAGAGAGGATTGAGTGGGAGACAAAGCAGAGATAGAGAGAATGTTGAGAGAGAGACAAAGCAGAGATAGAGAGAATGTTGAGAGAGAGACAAAGCAGAGATAGAGAGAATGTTGAGAGAGAGACAAAGCAGAGATAGAGAGAATGTTGAGAGAGAGACAAAGCAGAGATAGAGAGAATGTTGAGAGAGAGACAAAGCAGAGATAGAGAGAATGTTGAGAGAGAGACAAAGCAGAGATAGAGAGAATGTTGAGAGAGAGACAAAGCAGAGATAGAGAGAATGTTGAGAGAGAGACAAAGCAGAGATAGAGAGAATGTTGAGAGAGAGACAAAGCAGAGATAGAGAAAATGTTGAGAGAGAGACAAAGCAGAGACAGAGAGAATGTTGAGAGAGAGACAAAGCAGAGATAGACAGGGTTTAAAGAGGAACAAAGCAGAGGGACAGAGAGATGTTTGAGAGAGAGATAAAGCAGAGAGACAGGGAGAGGGTTGAGAGAGAGACAGAGAGAGGGTTGAGCGAGAGGCAAAGCAGAGAGACAGAAAGAGGGTTGAGAGATTGACAAAGCAGAGACAGAGAGAGGATTGAGTGGGAGACAAAGCAGATATAGAGAGAATATTGAGAGAGAGACAAAGCAGAGATAGAGAGAATGTTGAGAGAGAGACAAATCAGAGATAGAGAGAATGTTGAGAGAGAGACAAAGCAGAGATAGAGAGAATGTTGAGAGAGAGACAAAGCAGAGACAGAGAGAATGTTGAGAGAGACAAAGCAGACAGACAGAGGTTTGATATAGAGAGACAGAGGGAAGGTTGAGGGAGACAAATCAGGGGATAAAGAGAGAGGGTTGAGAGAGAGAGTCAAAGCAGAGATAGAGAGAATGTTGAGAGCGAGACAAATCAGAGATAGAGAGAATGTTGAGAGAGAGACAAAGCAGAGATAGAGAGAATGTTGAGAGAGAGACAAAGCAGAGACAGACAGAGGTTTGATATAGAGAGACAGAGGGAAGGTTGAGGGAGACAAATCAGGGGATAAAGAGAGAGGGTTGAGAGAGAGACAAAGCAGAGATAGAGAGAATGTTGAGAGCGAGACAAAGCAGAGATAGAGAGAATGTTGAGAGCGAGACAAAGCAGAGATAGAGAGAATGTTGAGAGAGAGCCAAAGCAGAGATAGAGAGAATGTTGAGAGCGAGACAAAGCAGAGATAGCGAGAATGTTGAGAGCGAGACAAAGCAGAGATAGAGAAAATGTTGAGAGATAGACAAAGCAGAGAGGAGAGAGAGAGAGAGAGAGAGAGAGAGAGAGAGAGAGAGAGAGAGAGAGAGAGAGAGAGAGAGAGAGAGAGAGAGAGAGAGAGAAAAAAGGCTAGATGTCATGATCAGATGAGCTCCTGCTTTTATCAGCATTTTCTTAAAATAATATAGATACATTTTTTGTCAGGAACATATACAGGATGCTACCCTCTACAATATAACCCTCACTTCAAATCAAAACTCAAAACCTACAACCTAATTTTGGACGGAACTACGGAATAACCTTGAAGGTTTACAACTACCAAGGATTATTATTATATACAGCAAATTCTCTGGAAAACAACAGAAACCTGAAAACACCATCCAACCTGGAACTGAGTGAGTAATGTTTAGTCTGAAACAATATTTTATTTCCAAAAGCCAAGAAGAAAAATACACTACATTACTTTATAAGGACTGAACTTTAACATAATTCTACCAAGCTTGATACAGCTTCAATTAGCACTGACATGTCAAGTGAGAGGTGTCAAAGCCCTTTAGCCCTACAATCTAAGCTAGATGCCCTCAATCTCACACAAATCATCAAGGAATTCACCAGGTACAACCCTAAATCTGTAAACAAGGGCACCCCCATAGACCCCCATCATCCTGACCAACTGGCCCTCCAAATACACCTCCGCTGTCTTCAACCAGGATCTCAGCGATCACTGCCTCATTGCCTGTATCCGCTACGGAGCCGCAGTCAAACGACTACCCCTCATCACTATCAAACGCTCCCTAAAACACTTCTGTGAGCAGGCCTTTCTAATCGACCTGGCCCGGGTATCCTGGAAGGACATTGACCTCATCCCGTCAGTTGAGGATGCCTGGTCATTCTTTAAAATTAACTTCCTCACCATTTTAGATTTTTTTTTACCTTTATTTTTATTTAGATTTTAAATAGATAAGCATGCTCCGTTCAAAAAATGCAGAACTAAGAACAGATATAGCCCTTGGTTCACTCCAGACCTGACTGCCCTCGACCAGCACAAAAACATCCTGTGGCGGACTGCAATAGCATCGAATAGTCCCTGCGATATGCAACTGTTCAGGGAAGTCAGGAACCAATACACGCAGTCAGTCAGGAAAGCAAAGGCCAGCTTGTTCAGGCAGAAATTTGCATCCTGTAGCTCCAACTCCAAAAAGTTCTGGGACACTGTGAAGTCCATGGAGAACAAGAGCACCTCCTCCCAGCTGCCCACTGCACTGAGGCTAGGTAACACGGTCACCACCGATAAATCCATGATTATTGAAAACTTCAACAAGCATTTCTCAACGGCTGGCCATGACTTCCGCCTGGCTACTCCAACCTCGGCCAACAGCTCCGACCACCCGCAGCTACTCGCCCAAGGCTCTCCAGGTTCTCCTTTACCCAAATCCAGATAGCAGATGTTCTGAAAGAGCTGCAAAACCTGGACCCGTACAAATGAGCTGGGCTTGACAATCTGGACCCTCTATTCCTGAAACTATCCGCCGCCATTGTCGCAACCCCTATTACCAGCCTGTTCAACCTCTCTTTCATATCGGCTGAGATCCCCAAGGATTGGAAAGCTACCGCAGTCATCCCCCTCTTCAAAGGGGGAGACACCCTGGACCCAAACTGTTACAGACCTATATCCATCCTGCCCTGCCTATCTAAGGTCTTCAAAAGCCAAGTCAACAAACAGGTCACTGACCATCTCGAATCCCACCGTACCTTCTCCGCTGTGCAATCTGGTTTCCGAGCCGGTCACGGGTGCACCTCAGCCACGCTCAAGGTACTAAACGATATCATAACCGCCATCGATAAAAGACAGTACGGTGCAGCCGTCTTCATCGACCTTGCCAAGGCCCATATTCTTATCGGCAGACTCAGTAGCCTCGGTTTTTCTGATGACTGCCTTGCCTGGTTCACCAACCACTTTGCAGACAGAGTTGAGTGTGTCAAATCGGAGGGCATGCTGTCTGGTCCTCTGGATGTCTCTATGGGGGTGCCACAGGGTTCAATTCTCGGGCCGACTCTTTTCTCTGTATATATCAATGATGTTGCTCTTGCTGCGGGCGATTCCCTGATCCACCTCTATGCAGACGACACCATTCTATATACTTCCGGCCTGTCCTTGGACACTGTGCTATCTAACCTCCAAACGAGCTTCAATGCCATACAACACTCCTTCCGTGGCCTCCAACTGCTCTTAAACGCTAGTAAAACCAAATGCATGCTTTTCAACCGTTCGCTGCCTGCACCTGCACGACTGACTAGCATCAACACCCTGGATGGTTCCGACCTTGAATATGTGGACATCTATAAGTACCTAGGTGTCTGGCTAGACTGTAAACTCTCCTTCCAGTCTCATATCAAACATCTCCAATCGAAAATCAAATCTAGAGTCGGCTTTCTATTCCGCAACAAAGCCTCCTTCACTCACGCCGGCAAACTTACCCTAGTAAAACTGACTATCCTACCGATCCTCGACTTTGGCGATGTCATCTACAAAATTGCTTCCAACACTCTACTCAGCAAACTGGATGCAGTTTATCACAGTGCCATCCGTTTTGTCACTAAAGCACCTTATACCACCCACCACTGCGACCTGTATGCTATAGTCGGCTGGCCCTCGCTACATATTCGTCGCCAGAGCCACTGGCTCCAGGTCATCTACAAGTCCATGCTAGGGAAAGCTCCGCCTTATCTCAGTTCACTGGTCACGATGGCAACACCCACCCGTAGCACGCGCTCCAGCAGGTGTATCTCACTGATCATCCCTAAAGCCAACACCTCATTTAGCCGCCTTTTGTTCCAGTTCTCTGCTGCCTGTGACTGGAACGAATTGCAAAAATCGCTGAAGTCGGAGACTTTTATCTCCCTCACCAACTTCAAACATCTGCTATCTGAGCAGCTAACCGATTGCTGCAGCTGTACATAGTCTATCGGTAAATAGCCCACCCAATTTTACCTAACTCTTCCCCTTACTGTTTTTATTTATTTACTTTTCTGCTCTTTTGCACACCAATATCTCTACCTGTACATGACCATCTGATCATTTATCACTCCAGTGTTAATCTGCAAAATTGTAATTATTCGCCTACCTCCTCATGCCTTTTGCACACAATGTATATAGACTCTTTTTTTCAACTGTGTTATTGACTTGTTAATTGTTTACTGCATGTGTAACTCTGTGTTGTCTGTTCACACTGCCATGCTTTATCTTGGCCAGGTCGCAGTTGCAAATGAGAACTTGTTCTCAACGAGCCTACCTGGTTAAATAAAGGTGAAATCAAATAAAAACATAATAATGGCAGGAGAGTCACACAGTCTACTCCAACCACATGGAGACGCCTTAGAAGCTGCCTCCTGCTGTTCAGAGGTCATTCAAATACGGTACCCTGTGTATGTAAAGAATGATAAGGCAAGAGAAGATTACAAAATTAAGCTCCTTATGGAAAATCAAGAGACACTTTTTGCTGACTGTCACATTCTGACCTTAGTTCCTTTGTTTTGTCTTTGTTTTAGTTTGGTCAGGGCGTGAGTTGGGGTGGGCAGTCTATGTTCCTTTCTCTATAATTTGGGATTTCTGTGTTTGGCCTGGTATGGTTCTCAAACAGAGGCAGCTGTCAATCGTTGTCCCTGATTGAGAACCATACTTAGGTAGCCTGGTTTTCCCTGATTGAGAACCATACTTAGGTAGCCTGGTTTCACTTTTGAGTTGTGGGTGATTCTTTTCCGTGTCAGTGTTTGTTCCACACGGAACTGTTTCGGTTTTGTTATTTCACTTTGTCGTTTATTGTTTTGCTCAGTGTTCATTATTCTTATTAAACAATATGGACACTTACCATGCTGCGCATTGGTCCTCCGATCCTTTCTACTACTCCTCTTCGTCAGAATCACAATCGTTACACTGACTATAACAAAAATGGGAACATCAGCAACCTTATCTTCCACACAAACCATCCCCTGGCATGGCACAGTGCTATATTAGCACACTACCCCTTTATTAAGAGAGGGGGTGTTAACGAGGGGTGGAAACTCAGGATACTTGACAACGAGGACTCTGAGTCAGCTAATATAAATCTCTGGAACAGTAATGGTACAGGGCAACCCCAAACAGTTTCAGCTTGACTTTCACCTAATCAAAGAATTAGCCCAACAGGAGAAGCTCTCCCTTGAGAAAGATACCCCCACCCCGAGCGGGTCAGACCAGACCTCTTCATTATATAACCTCACAGACGAGCCACCCACAGCGGAAAGTCAACCCCCCAGCACAGAGTACTACCCTCTCATTGAAATTAAGGATACATTTACCCAGCTGGAGGTAAGGCAGGTGGAGCTGGAACAGCAGGTGATCACACTCCAGTCAGCACAAACCCAGACAACAGTCCAGCACAACAACACCTCCTTAACCAGACCCGGAGATCTGGAGGTGGAGAGAGACATATCTGCATTCTGGACAGTGGTAAGACAACTTCAACAGGAGAAAGAGCAGGAGCAGGAGAAGAACAGAGCATTAGAGGATAGGATCAGACTGCTGGAGGAGAGGTTGAGGGGGATATTGTGTGACTGAGAACAACCCACTAGAGAGGTGGCCACCCCCACAGAGAAGCCAGCAGAACAGCCCACCTCAGCACCCAACAAAAGTCTCGACACCACAGCACACCACACCAGACCCTGACCATTGCGTCGACATCACAGCAGAACAGACAAATCAAGCCCAGGGCTCTCACCCCCTCTGAGCACCCCCCCCCCCGTTAGCCACCCTGATAGCCCTTCTGACAACCCCCTCCCCACCGTTAGCCACCCTGATAGCCCTTCTGACAACCCCCCCCCCCGTTAGCCACCCTGATAGCCCTTCTGACAACCCCCCCCCGTTAGCCACCCTGATAGCCCTTCTGACAACCCCCCCCGTTAGCCACCCTGATAGCCCTTCTGACAACCCCCCACCCCCACTGAGAACATACACAAGACACAAGACACAGTCCTTATGGACTCAAATGGGAAATATACACAAGAAAAAAAAACGTTTTCCCAAATGCAGTGTGTCTAAACTCTGGCGTCCAAACACCCAGCGCGCCCTAAACCTACTGTCTGAGGACCAACTAGGTTCACCTAGCCACATAATAATACACACAGGCACACACTACCTGAAAGCACAGCAGGAAAGGGTGGCCACAGCACTGAAGGGAGTGATTGAAAAAGCTTCTTCTACTTTCCCCAACTCACAAGTGGTTATCTCCACCCTCCTACCACGAAAAGACTTCCCCCCTGCCACAATACAGCGGGTAAACGCAAGTATTTCCCGTGACTGTGCCTCAAAACCAAATGTTTTCCTGGCCCACCACTCCACCCTGGACTTGAACAGCCTCTATGACCAGGTCCACTTCTACAAAGCAGCAGTGACCACCTTCGCCCGGACTCTAAAGGACATCGCTCTCAAATGTATCCCCAACACTTCACACAGGAGCAACAAATCAATAGACACCCCGCCCAGACCAGCGAGACACCCTCCCAAACCTGCTGGACCCCCCCCCCCCCCGGACCTACACATAGAGGACCCACGCCAAGAGGACTTACATCCAGACCACAGCACCACCAGCCACATCCACACCCCCACCCTAACCAATCAACACCCCCCCACGTCAACCATGCCCACACCCCATTTAGGCCCCTTCAGATCAGAACTATGCCCCTCCTGCCCACCCCATGCACCCCACTCCCGCAAAGAGGGCCTCAACATGAAAGTCACACATACGTCCAGGCAGTGAGCGGGCAAACAGGCCCAACCCCCACTCTTACACTAGCCCAAGCCAATGGCATGTACCAGATGCTCAGCAGGCTCTGCTCAGACTTACTCGTCTGAGGCCAAACCACACAACCAACAACTTTGGACACTTTATGGAACACAAAGCCTTCACTATATCATCCTGGAATATCCAAGGCCTGAGGTCTTCTGCCTTTGGCCTAAAGAGCAGGAACCCGGACTTCACCAAAGAAATCGGTAATACAGACATTGTCATCCTGCAAGAAACCTGGTATAGAGGAGACGGAGACACTGGTTGCCCTCTAGGTCACAGAGAGCTGGTAGTCCCATCCACCAAACTACCAGGTGTGAAACAAGGAAGGGACTCAGGGGGTATGCTAATTTGGTATAGAGCAGACCTAACTCACTGTAACGACTTCCACCGAAGTTGTTCCCTCTCCTTGTTCGGGCGGTGTTCGGAGGTCGACGTCACTGTCTTTCTAGCTGCTATCGATCCATGTTTAATTTTTCCTTTTGTTTTGTCTGTTTTACACACCTGGTTCCCATCTCACGATTGTGTTCCTTATTTAACCCTCTGGTTTCCCTTTCTGTTTTGTGCGTGATTGTCTTTCGTGTGTTGGAGTTCGTATCCTGTTTTGTCTTTGTTTTATAACAGGATTTTTGTTCCGTTCTCGGGTTGAGTAAATACAGTGGTTTTACTCTTACTTGTGTCCATTGCCTGACTCCTTCATATCCTCTAGATAGACTCTGACACTCACTCCATTAAATTAACCAAAGCAGGAACATTTTACATTTGGCTACAAATTCAAAAGGAAATGATCTTAACAGAGAAAAATGTCCTCCTGTGTGCTACCTATATCCCCCCAATAGATTCCCCATACTTGAATGAAGACAGCATCTCCATCCTGGTGGGGGAAATCAATCATTTCCAGGCCCAGGGACATATACTAGTCTGTGGTGACCTAAATGCCAGAACCGAACATGAACCTGACACCCTCAGCACACAGGGGGACAAACACCTGCCTGCAGGTGACAGCATTCCCTCCCCCATATTCCCCCCTAGGCACAACTATGACAACATAACCAACTAAAATGGGTCACAACTCCTGCAGCTCTGTCACACGCTGGGTGTGTACATAAGTCAATTGTAGGCTTTGAGGGGACTCCTATGGTAGGTACACCTATAGCTCATCTCTTGGCACTAGTAATGTAGATTACTTTATCACTGACCTCAACCCAGAGTCTCTCAGAGCCTTCACAGTCAGCCCACTAACACCCCTATCAGACCACAGCAAAATCACAGTCTACTTGAACAGAGCAATACTCAATCATGAGGCATCAAAGCCAAAGGTACTGAGTAGCATTAAGAAAAGCTACAGATGGAAGGAATGCAGTTTGTAAACCTACCAAAAAAACAATTAGGCAACAACAAATTAAATCCCTTTTAGTCAATTTCCTGGGTAAAACGTTCCACTGTAATAGTGAAGGTGTAAACTTGGCAGTAGAAAATCTTAACATTATATTTGACCTCTCAGCTTCCCTATCAAATCTAAAATTCTCAAATAGAAAACCGAAGAAAATGAACAACAATGACAAATGGTTTGATGAAGAATGCCAAAATCTAAGAAGGAAATTGAGAAACCTGTCCGGGACTCCAAAAATTTAGAGTCCCGGAAAACATGAGTCTACGCCTTTACTATGGTGAATCACTAAAACAATACAGAAATACACTACGGAAAAAGAAGGAACAGCACATCAGGAATCAGCTCAATGTAATTGAAGAATCCATAGACTTGAACCACTTCTGGGAAAATTGGAAAACACTAAACAAACAACACGAAGAGTTATCTATCCAAAATGGAGATGTATGGGTAAACCACTTCTCCAAAATGGAGATGTATGGGTAAACCACTTCTCCAAAATGGAGATGTATGGGTAAACCACTTCTCCAAAATGGAGATGTATGGGTAAACCACTTCTCCAATCTTTTTGGCTAAGAATAATAAATAAAAACATATACAGGATCAAATACAAATCTTAGAATCAACTATTAAAGACTACCAGAACCCACTGGATTCTCCAATTACCTTGAATGAGCTTCAGGACTAAATAAAAACCCTCCAACCCAAAAAGGCTTGTGGTGTTGATGGTATCCTTAATGAAATGATCAAATATACAGACAACAAATTCCAATTGGCTATACTAATACTCTTTAACATTATACTTAGCTCTGGTATCTTCCCCAATATTTGGAAGCAAGGACTGATCACCACAATCCACAAAAGTGAAGACAAATTTGACCCCAATAACTACCGTGGGATATGCGTCAATAGCAACCTTGGGAAAATCCTCTGCATTATCATTAACAGCAGACTCGTACATTTCCTCAATGAAAACAATGTACTGAGCAAATGTCAAATTGGCTTTTTACCAAATTACCGTACAACAGACCATGTTTTCACCCTGCACACCCTAATTGACAACCAAACAAAACAAAGAAAAAGTCTTCTCATTTTTTGTTGATTTCAAAAAAGCCTTCGACTCAATTTAGCATGAGGGTCTGTTATACAAATTGATGGAAAGTGGTGATGGGGGTAAAACATACAACATTATAACATCCAGGTACACAAAAAACATGTGTGAAAATAGGCAAAAAAAACACACAAATTTCTTCCCACAGGGCCGTGGGGTGAGACAGGGATGCAGCTTAAGCCCCACCCTCTTCAACAGATATATCAACAAATTAGCGCAGGCACTAGAAAAGTCTGCAGCACTCTGCAGCACCTCACTCTCCTAGAATATGACGTCAAATGTCTAATGTTTGCTGATGATCTGGTGCTTCTGTCACCAACCAAGGAGGGCCTACAGCAGCACCTAGATATTCTGCACAAATTCTGCCAGACCTGGGCCTTGACAGTACATCTCAGTAAGACCAAAATAATGGTGTTCCAAAAAAAAGGTCCAGTTGCCAGGACCACAAATACAAATTCCATCTAGACACCATTGCCCTAGAGCACACAAAAAACTATACATACCTTGGCCTAAACATCAGCACCACAGGTAACTTCCACAAAGCTGTGAACGATCTGAGAGACAAGGCAAGAAGGGCATTCTATGCCATCAAAAGTAACATAAAATTTGACATACCAATTAGGAACTGGCTAAAAATACTTGAAATAGTCATAGAGCCCATTGCCCTTTATGGTTGTGAGGTCTGGGGTCCGCTCACCAACCAAGACTTCACAAAATGGGACAAACACCAAATTAAGACTCTGCATGCAGAATTCTGCAAAAATATCCTTCGTGTACAACGTAGAACACCAAATAATGCATGCAGAGCAGAATTAGGCCGATATCCACTGATTATCAAAATCCAGAAAAAGAGACGTTCAATTCTACAAACACCTAAAAGGAAGCGATTCCCAAACCTTCCATAACAAAGCCACCACCTACAGAGAGATGAACCTGGAGAAGAGTCCTATAAGCAAGCTGGTCCTCGGGCTCTGTGTTGTCTGTTTGTGTTTGTGAACAGAGCCCCAGGACAGCAGCACAATTAGACCCAACCAAGTTATGAGAAAACAAAAAGAGAATTACTTGACACATTGGAAAGAATTAACAAAAAAAACAGAGCAAACTAGAATGCTATTTGGCCCTAAGCAGAGAGTACACAGTGGCAGAATACCTGACCACTGTGACTGACCTAAACTTAAGGAAAGCTTTGACTATGTACAGACTCAGTGAGCATTGCTATTGTTTATTTCACTTTTGTATATTATCTACCTCACTTGCTTTGGCAATGTTAACACATGTTTCCCATGCCAATAAAGCCCCTTAATTTGAATTGAGTGAAGTGGATACTAATTTCTCCTCCTTCTTGGCCCTCCTTCTGCAGCCCACACTGTCTTTAAGAGGAGATGAATGTACAGAACATGGAATATCCCCATGGCGCTCTAGTGATTATTATGGTGATGATGGCGATGATGATGCTGGTGATGATGATGAGGATGATGGTGATGGTTCGCACAGAGACGGACTGCCACAGAGCAAGACCATGTCCTCACAGAGAGGTCACTCTCTCACTGTCGCCTCCACAAAGGGGTATGATCACAAGAGAGAGACATGGGTAAGAGAGAGTAAGAGAGAGAGAGAGAGAGAGAGAGAGAGAGAGAGAGAGAGAGAGAGAGAGAGAGAGAGAGAGAGGCAACTGAAATCATCGATCCATTCCAGGCTGTCTGAAAAAGCCAAGGGCTCCACTCCATCGTGCCCACAGTGCATATATTTCTCCCACAGCCTCAGATGCTGTGCTGCTCTCCTGGCTGTGCCTGGCCCTCCACAGTGTAATGAATGGGACACATAATCACAGGATGCTAGGCCAGGCTTCATTATTCTGTGATAAGCAAAGCAGCAATGCCTAAATCAAGTGGCATAGAAAGGCATCTGACACCTAGCCTTGTGGATGAGGGCTCTGACTCATTGCTGACTGGATCAGACAAGGGCCCACTTTTCACTTAACTGACTAATATCCTTAGGTGTGGTAGAGAGGTGTGGTAGAGAGAGATAGAGAGGTGTGGTAGAGAGAGACAGAGAGAAGGTGTGGTTGACAGAGAGAGAGAGAGAGAGAGAGAGAGAGAGAGAGAGAGAGAGAGAGAGAGAGAGAGAGAGAGAGAGAGAGAGAGAGAGAGAGAGAGAGAGAGAGAGAGAGAGAGAGAGGTGTGGTAGAGAGAGAGAAGGTGTGGAATAGAGAGAGAGAGGTGTGGTAGAGAGAGAGGTAGAGAGGTGTGGTAGAGAGAGAGGTGTGGTTGACAGAGAGAGAGAGTGACAGACAGCAACGCAGCACCCGAGACCTGCTGGGGAGTGTGGGTGAGGATGAGTCTGGGCTGCAGCCCTCCCTACCTGGGAGAGGAGATCCTGGGGTTTGCCTTCCCAGGCCGTGGGGCATCTCCCTGCAGCGCGTGGACAGGTTGAGGATGGCCGTCGCGGCCATGTGAGCAGCCTCTGTATCCTGTGTGTAGTCAAAGCTGCTCTTACTGCAGGTGCTGCTGGCGCTGCTGCCGCCCCCTCCTCCTCCCCCTCCGCAGCTCAGACTGCTGCTGCTGGGAGCGTATCTGCTCGTCGTGCTGCTGGGAGCGTATCTGCTCGTCGTGCTGCTGGGAGCATAGCTGCTAGTCGTGCTGCTGGCTGGGCTCTTACAGTAGTGTTTGGCTGCAGGGAGGGAGCACAGTGGACAGTTCATACACATACATACTTAACACAACATACGGAACACGACATACGGAACACGACATACGGAACACGACATACGAAACACGACATACGGAACACGACATACGGAACACGACATACGGAACACGACATACGGAACACGAAATATGGTACACGAAATACGGAACACGACATACGGAACACGACATACGGAACACGACATACGGAACACGAAATACGGAACACGACATACGGAACACGACATACGGAACACGAAATACGGAACACGACATACGGAACACGACATACGGAACACGAAATACAGAACACGAAATACGGAACACGACATACGGAACACGACATACGGAACACAAAATACAGAACACAAAATACGGAACACGACATACGGAACACGAAATACGGAACACGACATACGGAACACGAAATACGGAACACGAAATACGGAACACGACATACGGAACACGAAATACGGAACACGAAATACGGAACACGACATACGGAACACGACATACGGAACACGAAATACGGAACACGAAATACGGAACACGACATACGGAACACGACATACGGAGCACGACATACGGAACACAAAATACAGAACACAAAATACAGAACACACATGAAGGACAAAACATTATACATGTACACACACTCATACAGTACATGTATACAGTACATGTATACAGAACACACATACAGAACACACATACGGAACACACATCCGGAACACACATACGGAACACTCATACGGAACACCCATACAGAACATGTATACAGAACACACATACAGACCATGTATACAGAACACTCTTACAGAACATGTATACAGAACACTCATACAGAACACACATACAGAACATGTATACAGAACACTCTTACAGAACATGTATACAGAACATACATGCAGAACACTCATACAGAACATGTATTGAGAACACTCATACAGAATATGTATACAGAACACATATACAGAACACTCATACAGAACACTGATACAGAACACTCATAGAGAACACTCATACAGAACACACATACAGAACACTGATACAGAACACTCATACAGAACACTCATACAGAACATGTATACAGAACATGCATACAGTAACAGACAATAATGATACTGAAGCAGAAGGCCAGATTTTACCCCCCAAAAAGAACAATATGAAATGGAGGTGTATAGAAAGACATGACATATACATTTAGAGGACACAGACAGACAGACAGACAGACAGACAGACAGACAGACAGACAGACAGACAGACAGACAGACAGACAGACAGACAGACAGACAGACAGACAGACAGACAGACAGACAGACAGACAGACAGACAGACAGACAGACAGACAGACAGATAGATAGATAGATAGATAGATAGATAGATAGATAGATAGATAGATAGATAGATAGATAGATAGATAGATAGATAGATAGATAGATAGATAGATAGATAGATAGATAGATAGATAATTACTAACACCTACAGGGAAGTCTTTCAATGGAAGGTTTGCTCCATGGTGAATGCTGTGTGAGAGCAAATGATTGTGCTCTTGGTTGGAGAAAGAGGAGAGGGCGACAGAGATGGAGAGCACGAGGAGAGAGCTAGAGGGAGAGAGAGAGCGCGCAAGCAAGAGGGATGGGAGTGGTGTGAATATGGTCTTGGCAGTAAGGGTTTGCAGGCAGCAGAGTGTGTGAGCGAGCGGGGAATGCAGAAGCCCTGAACACATCCACATTACAGGGAGCTGACACAAAAACCTTCCAACCAGCAGCTCCAAAATGAATCAAACAAATGGGTTGTGTTCTATGTTCATCTCCAATCCAGATTGGGGTTTGTTCTCTCTAATTGTGAAGTATGCAAAATCAAATTGATGGAAATAAAAACATTGGTTTTAGGCATGCACATGTACTGTATTTCAATAGTTCATCTGCATTGTATAAGTGTCGAGTCTATCGCTAGTTCAACATATTTACAACATTGTCAAAGCACAGATCTAGAATCTGGGAATAATGTGTGTGTGCGTTCGTGTGTGTGTGTTCGTGTGTGTGTGTGCCAACATGCGTGCGTGCATGCATCAGAGAGCACAAGCAGTCGTTCCCTACCATCATATCCTTTGGGTGAGTCGTCCGTGTCCCGTCCGTGGGCCTTGGGGGCCAGGCCTGTCTTCCCCCTGCTGTAGACGTGGTGCTGGCTGTCGTAGCCTTGGCCGTAGTCGAAGCTGGTCTTGGAGTACTTCTCCAGCTCCTTGGCCAGGTTGGAGCGCGGCGTGCTGGTGGACACGTTATTTTTGTAACCGTACTGTGGGATCTCCAGCTGTTTCACAAAGCACATTGGCCTGGAAGATAACCATGGACAGGGGGGGGCGTGTTTGTGTACACGCGGTGAGAGCGGTCTGACTGTCTGACTGCATGGTGTACGTCCTCACTGAACCACTAGGGGGACTTCATTTGTAAGAGCATGAATCATAAGCGCTGCTACGGTAGGCATTCTATTGTTCTTTCTACATCTACATGAAGTAGGATTTGAAAGCAGAGAGAGTGATGGAGGCCAGTGTTTACATTCACGGCTACAGGGAATGCACTGGGATGAGCGGGGAGGCTGGGGGAGTGGTGGTCATGTGATGAGGGTGTGAGTGAGTACCTCAGCACACGATCTGAAGCCTGGCTGGACTTGGGGCCCCCGTCACATGGGATGTGCTTCTCTTGGACTTTAACCATCTTCTCTGCAGCGGCGATGGGGCACCCCGAGAGACTGCAACAGCATTCATACAATGGAGTGAGGCCTAATTAGCCAGAACACACTCACACATGCACACACACAAACACATGTACTGTATGCTCGCACGCACACACACACACACACACACACACACACACACACACACACACACACACACACACACACACGCACGCACGCACGCACGCACGCACGCACGCACGCACGCACGCACACACACACACACACACACACACACACACACACACACACACGCACACACGCACACACACACACACAACCCACTTGCACAGACACATAAACACCCCCCCCCACACACACACGTGCCTACACTCTGCCTCTCCGATAACAGACACATCCTATCAATCAACTAAATTTGGCTTTGATTTAAACAGAATTGCACATTTTAAGCTATAAAATGGAGCCCCACGTATGAATTATGTATTTCCTATGGCCTAGTTTTTTATTGCAAAGCCGGAGCTTTGCAGATACATATTATTGGCTGCCTGGGCATGAGGGGCTGCTGAGCTTCAGAGAGATCCCCTCATCTAGATACTGCAGTCCTTTCAGAGGCATTCTGGGTAGGCTCAGTGGGGAGAACTGATTAACCACCTTGCCAGCTACTGTACTCCCTTCTCTCCTCCACACCTCCTCTACATGACTTCCCCTGTTGTCCTCTCCTCCTCTTCTCCTCTCCCCCTCTCATCCTCACCTCCTCTACATGCCTTCCCCTGTTGTCCTCTCCCCCTCTCCCCCTCTCCCCCTCTCATCCTCACCTCCTCTACATGCCTTCCCCTGTTGTCCTCTCCCCCTCTCCCCCTCTCCCCCTCTCCCCCTCTCATCCTCACCTCCTCTACATGCCTTCCCCTGTTGTCCTCTCCCCCTCTCCCCCTCCCCTCTCCCCCTCTCCCCCTCTCATCCTCACCTCCTCTACATGCCTTCCCCTGTTGTCCTCTCCCCCTCTCCCCCTCTCGCCTCTCATCCTCACCTCCTCTACATGCCTTCCCCTGTCGTCCTCTCCCTCTCCCCCTCTCTCCTCTCGTCCTCTCCCTCTCCCCCTCTCGCCTCTCATCCTCTCCGCCTTCCCCTCTCGTCCTCTCCTCCTCTCCCCCTCTCGCCTCTCGTCCTCTCCTCTACATGCCGTCTCCCCTCGTCCTCTCCTTCTCTCCCCCTCTCTCCTCTCGTCCTCTCCTCTACATGCCTTCCCCTGTCGTCCTCTCCTCCTATCCCCCCTCTCGCCTCTCGTCCTCACCTCCTCTACATGCCTTCCCATCTCGTCCTCTCCTCCTCTCCCCCTCTGCCCTCTCCCCTCTCTCCTCTCATCCTCTCCTCTACATGCCTTCCCCTGTCGTCCTCTCCTCCTATCCCCCTCTCGCCTCTCGTCCTCACCTCCTCTACATGCCTTCCCATCTCGTCCTCTCCTCCTCTCCCCCTCTGCCCTCTCCCCCTCTCTCCTCTCGTCCTCTCCTCTACATACTTTCCCCTGTCGTCCTCTCCTCTTCTCCCCCTCTCGTCTCTCGTCCTCTCCGCCTTCCCCTCTCGTCCTCTCCTCCTCTCCCCCTCTCTCCTCTCGTCCTCTCCTCCTCTCACTCTCTCTCCTCTCGTCCTCTCGTCCTCTCCCCCTCTCTCCTCTCGTCCTCTCCTCCTCTACACGCCTTCCCCTGTCGTCCTCTCCTCCGCTCCCCCTCTCTCCTCTCGTCCTCTCCTCCTCTCACCCTCTCTCCTCTCGTCCTCTCGTCCTCTCGTCCTCTCGCCTCTCATCCTCACCTCCTCTACATGCCTTCCCCTGTCGTCCTCTCCTCCTCTCCCCCTCCCGCCTCTCGTCCTCTCCGCCTTCCCAAGTCATCCTCTCCTCCTACCCCCCTCTGCCCTCTCCTCCTCCTCTTCTTCCCCCTCTCCATCTCTCATACTCCCCCCTCTTCCCCTTACCTCCTCTCCTCCTCTACCCTCTCTCCACCTCTCGCTTTCTCCTCCTCTTCTTCTCCTTTCTCCCTCAAATGTTCACCTTATAAGATGCCTCTTCATACACATACAAACCAGTCACTCTCACATACAAACAGGTCACTCTCACATACAAACCAGTTACTCTCATATACAAACCAATTACTCTCACATACAAACCAGTCACTCTCGCAAACAAACCAGTCACTATCGCATACAAACCAGTTACTCTCACATACAAACCAGTCACTCTTACATACACACCAGTCACTCTCACATACAAACCAGTCACTCTCACATACAAACCAGTCACTCTCACATACAAACCAGTCACTCTCACATACAAACCAGTCACTCTCACATACAAACCAGTCACTCTCACATACAAACCAGTCACTCTCACATACAAACCAGTCACTCTCACATACACACATGTCACTCTCACATACAAACCAGTCACTCTCACATACAAACCAGTTACTCTCACATACAAACACAACCTCTCACATACAAACCAGTCCCTCTCACATACAAACCAGTCCCTCTCACATACAAACCAGTCCCTCTCACATACAAACCACTCACTCTCACATACAAACCAGTCCCTCTCACATACAAACCAGTCACTCTAGCATACAAACCAGTTACTCTCACATACAAACACACCCTCTCACATACAAACCAGTCCCTCTCACATACAAACCAGTCCCTCTCACATACAAACCAGTCACTCTCACATACAAACCAGTCCCTCTCACATACAAACCAGTCACTCTCACATACAAACCAGTCCCTCTCACATACAAACCAGTCACTCTCACATACAAACCACTCACTCTCACATACAAACCAGTCCCTCTCACATACAAACCAGTCCCTCTCACATACAAACCAGTCCCTCTCACATTCACACCGGCAGTGCTTTTGTGTGAGAGATGAATGTGGTCTCTGGGCCTCTCCTAATAGTTTCATATCCGTGCCATAAATAAAACATTGATACAGCCGGAACACACACACAGTCACAGACAGACACACGCAGATTTCAAAGTGGTGAGGACCGTGTGACAAACTGACAGGACTGCTGTCAGTATCATCGAGTTTCCATGACAACAGCGAGGAGGAGAGAATTGAGAGACACATGTACAGAATTCTCTCTTTTTTTCATATGTCTTGCTATGCACTGCTCCCCAACACTACTAATGACTACATGGTGTGCGTGCCAGTCCCAAAGGACGTGTTCTATATAACATAGCCTCCAGCAACTGGGGATGGTAAGGGAGGTGTGTGTGTGTGTGTGTGTGTGTGTGTGTGTGTGTGTGTGTGTGTGTGTGTGTGTGTGTGTGTGTGTGTGTGTGTGTGTGTGTGTGTGTGTGTGTGTGTGTGTGTGTGTGTGTGTGTGTGTGTGTGTGTGTGTGTGTGTGTGTGTGTGTGTGTGTTATTGTCTAGGTACCTATATACAGTATGTACAGAACATTGACAAACTAACTTGTTGGAAAGGTGGCATCCTATGACGGTGCCACGTTGAAACTCACTGAGCTCTACGTTAAGGCCACTCTACTGCCAATGTTTGTCTATGGAGATTGTGTGCTCAATTTTATACACCTGTCAGCAATGGGTGTAGCTGAAATAGCCGAATCCACTAATTTGAAGGGGTGTCCACAAAATGTTGTATTTGAAGGGGTGTCCATGGTGTACAGTATATACATTATGTATAGGTGTGTGTTTGTGTGGCGCAGTATGCAGAATGTACTCATCTTAGCATCCTCCAGGCTTTGTGCTGCTCTACTGGGAGACCGTGGCTCAGCCTCTAAACCCACCTAGCTACAAACAATAGATTCCTGACCCTGAGATACACTGGCAGCCAGTGACTATGACAACCCCACATATTCCTCTTTTTTACTTTTTTTCTCTCTCTTACATCCTGAACATAGAGATCAGACTATAAATGTAGCTATTCCATTATTTATTATTTTCTTTCCCAGTGCATGCCCTGCCTGGTTGCCAGCCACTCACCTGCGATGGGAGTTCCTGTTGCTATTGACATGGCCACGCCCCGAGCAGCCAGGAGTAGGGCACTTTAGAACATTTTCATACATTGCAAGAACTTAGGACAGACAGGGAGAGGTGAGAGAGACAGCGAGGGGTTAGGAGCACCCAGAGTCAGTCGTTATTGTCCAATTATAATTTGTTAGTGAGCAGAAAAAGTGTCATGCACTGTTACGGTCAACTGTCCTGTTGATGCTCATGCAAGCAGCAGAAAAATAATGGATTGAATCAAGCAGCATTCAAATGTAGTCGGCGTGTTGTTAGTCATTCTGAAGCATCTTGATGGACTAATCCATAAGAATTGAAAATGGTATGTAGGCAGACATTTGCTGTGATATTTAATGTTACATATGACATATTATAAACTGGGTGGTTCAAGCCCTGAATGCTGATTGGCTATCAGACCGTATATCAAAGGTATGAAAAAACAGTTCTGTTTACTGCTGTAATTACATTGGTAACCAGTTTATCATAGCAATAAGGCACCCGGGGGTTTGTGGTACATGGCCATTATTGTTGCGTTGTGCATAAGAACAGTCCTTAGCCATGGTGTATTGGCCATATACCACACCTCCTTGTGCCTTATTGCTTAAGTATATCTTTCCTTTACAGAAGCAGGAATAGAGGTAAGTCTGGTAAAAAATAAGTAGTCTCACAAAGATATGCTTTTATGTATAGAATCTATAGAGGAGACATCACTTTGCATGCAGGCATGGACATCGATCAAGCCGGGTGAACGCAAAGAAAGAGAGAGCATCCCCATGCTGATCGGAGGACAACCTCACGTGTCAACCCAACACAAGAACCATGGCAGGGCATTTAGTGGAAAAGAGGTACCCAGAAACTCAAAAGAAAATGAGAAAGAGGTTGTTCTACATTGCACTACGAGAGGGCAACAAACAGTCTAAATGCCCCCAAGCACAGTCAGTACGGAATGCAGTGTGCAGCACTTACTTTCTGGTGGCACCCTGTCCTTGTGGGGGCAGCCTGACAGGCTCCTGTGGTGGGGGTAGAGACCCGTGACGTGGCCTGTCCCATCACAGCCCGGGGTTGGACACTTACTCTCCTTCTTGTCCCCCCCTTGAGGAATCTACCAAGGATAAAAAGAAGGGGTGGGGTGGGGGGAAGTGGGGGGGGGGTGTTCAAAAGTCATCTATCTAGGTGAGTGTCCGACTGGTTACTACAGCATGTCACCCCTACAAACTGAAATGAATGGAATGTCCCATCCACTGTTGTTTACCAAACTTCATTTAGAGTGTCATATATTCATATTGTATTTGAACCGTATTATCCTCCCAAATTTAGAGGGGGTAGGACGAAACACAGACTATAGTCACACCTGATTTATCAGTTTATCATGGCAATACATGTTCCCCCCACATTCACATTCCCCCCACGCTTGCTGCGGAAAATCTGTGCAATTGTTCAATCCCAACATCCCAGAAATGCAATTTTATATTTCATAAAAAATTGACACTTGCTGTAGAGATAACACAGAATGACTAAGCCTGTGTGAAACTGGCTTATCAGCAGTTCTCCCATATGTCTATCTGGGGCCTCGCTATCGCTACCATCTCCACCAATCCTCAATGGTCCCCCAAGGACAAGGAACAATCCCAACTATGTTGAGCAGAGGCCGTGTGTATGAACATTGTCTCTGTGCGTCACAGCTAGATTTTTTAAATTTAGAACTAGTAATGGATCACAGAGCTATCAATATTCCTGACCCCATGGCAACATTAGAAAAATGAATACCCCCCCCCACCCACACAAGGCCATAGTCCCTGCCTTTGATGATGAAGACTTTGAATTTAAATAACTTGATGATAGATTATCTAATGCGATTATGACCATTCGAAAAAAAGAACTAGCATGTTGCCAGATCTGTAAGGTCTTACCAAAGCCTTATATAGCCCTGGGTCTTACTAGTACAGTCACCTATATGGTCTTCAGACTACAATTATACTTAATATTCCTTCAGACCTCCCCACCAGCTTCATGTGCTAATGGAAGTTAATAACATACCATTACAGTACATATCTGTGATGACCACCAATGGGTGATCCTTAATAATAGTCATTTTGTTATGCGATTTTTGCATGATTTGAGGCCTGCCATTCAACATCCTGTGGCTACTGTTGGCAAGACGTGTTGCGGAAGATGACGAGCAATGGGCAGAATTACCTGGAGAAATTACTTCAAGTGACTTTGGATTTCTACTACTTCAGTATAATAGGAACTTAAATGTCACATATTATAAGGTTAAATAATGCCTGAACATCCAATTCAGTGTGGTTTCTGAATATAGCTGTCCTCTTCCCTTCAGATGAACAGTGATAACACCCAACATTGGCTACTGCATATATTGATCTGACGCCTCTATGTCACACCCTGATCTGTTTCACTTGTCTTTGTGATTGTCTCCACCAGACAAACCGGTATAAATCCACAGGGGATAATGGGGAAGGTGGGCGACACCTGGAGGGGGTCCAGGTGTCGCCCACCTTCCCCATTATCCCCTGTGGATTTATACCGGTTTGTCTGTTTGTCTGTTGCCAGTTCGTCTTGTTTGTCAAGTCAACCAGCCTTTTTTGTATCAGCTCCTGCTCTCAGTCTCTCTTTTCTTGTCCTCCTGGTTTTGGCTCTTGTCTGTCCTGACCCTAAGCCTGCAGCTCCTGCTCTCAGTCTCTCTTTTCTTGTCCTCCTGGTTTTGGCTCTTGTCTGTCCTGACCCTAAGCCTGCAGCTCCTGCTCTCAGTCTCTCTTTTCTTGTCCTCCTGGTTTTGGCTCTTGTCTGTCCTGACCCTAAGCCTGCAGCTCCTGCTCTCAGTCTCTCTTTTCTTGTCCTCCTGGTTTTGGCTCTTGTCTGTCCTGACCCTAAGCCTGCAGCTCCTGCTCTCAGTCTCTCTTTTCTTGTCCTCCTGGTTTTGGCTCTTGTCTGTCCTGACCCTAAGCCTGCAGCTCCTGCTCTCAGTCTCTCTTTTCTTGTCCTCCTGGTTTTGGCTCTTGTCTGTCCTGACCCTAAGCCTGCAGCTCCTGCTCTCAGTCTCTCTTTTCTTGTCCTCCTGGTTTTGGCTCTTGTCTGTCCTGACCCTAAGCCTGCAGCTCCTGCTCTCAGTCTCTCTTGTCCTCCTGGTTTTGGCTCTTGTCTGTCCTGACCCTAAGCCTGCAGCTCCTGCTCTCAGTCTCTCTTGTCCTCCTGGTTTTGGCTCTTGTCTGTCCTGACCCTAAGCCTGCAGCTCCTGCTCTCAGTCTCTCTTGTCCTCCTGGTTTTGGCTCTTGTCTGTCCTGACCCTAAGCCTGCAGCTCCTGCTCTCAGTCTCTCTTGTCCTCCTGGTTTTTGCTCTTGTCTGTCCTGACCCTAAGCCTGCAGCTCCTGCTCTCAGTCTCTCTTGTCCTCCTGGTTTTGGCTCTTGTCTGTCCTGACCCTAAGCCTGCCTGCCTTCCTGTACATTTGCCCTGTTGCGGAAATAAACATTGTTACTTCGACACGGTCTGCATCTGGGTCTTACCTTGTCCTGATACTGTATGGATCTTTAAAGTTTATAGAATAATAATTTGATCTTCAGTTCAACCAAATACATTAAAATGTTATTGGTCGCATTCACATACAGTATTTAGCAGATATTAATGCGGGTGTAGTGAAATGCTTGTGTTCCTAGCTCCAACAGTGCAGTAATATCAAACTATACAAATAAATCTAAAAGTAAAACATTTGAATTAAGAAATAATAGAACGAGCAATGTCCAAGTGGCATTGACTACACTACTGTAGAATACAGAATATACAGTTGAAGTCAGAAGTTTACATACACCTTAACCAAATCCATTTAAACTCAGTTTTTCACAATTCCTGACAATTAATCCAATACCTTGACTTGGTTGACCTTAAGCCATTTTGCCACAATTTTGAAATTATGATTGGGGTCATTGTCCATATGAAAGACCCATTTACGACCAAGCTTTAACTTCCTGACGGATGTCTTGAGATGTTGCTTCAATATATCCACATAATTTCCCGTCCTCATGATGCCATCTATTTTGTGAAGTGCACCAGTCCATCCTTCAGCAAAGCACCACCACAACATGATGCTGCTATCCCTGTGGTTCCCGGTTGGGATGGTGTTCTTCAGCTTGCAAGCCTCCCCCTTTTCCTCATTATGGCCAAACAGTTCTATTTTTGTTTCATCAGGACATTTCTCCAAAAAGTATGATCTTTGTCCCCATGTGCAGTTGCAAACTGCAGTCTGATTTTTATGGTGGTTTTTGAGCAGTGGCTTATTCCTTTTTGAGTGGCCTTTCAGGTTATGTCGATATAGGACTCGTTTTACTGTGGATATAGATACTTTTGTACCTGTTTCCTCCAGCATCTTCACAAGGTCATTTGCTGTTGTTCTGGGATTGATTTGCACTTTTCGCACCAAAGTACGTTCATCTCTAGGAGACAGAACACGTCATCTTCCTGAGCAGTATGATGCATGGTCCCATGGTGTTTATACTTGCGTACTATTGTTTGTACAAATGAACATGGTACCTTCTGGCATTTGGAAATTGCTCCCAAGGATGAACCTGACTTGTAGAGGCCTACAACTTTTTTTCTGAGGTCTTGGCTGATTTCTTTAGATTTTCCCATGATGTCAGGCAAAGAGGCACTGAGTTTGAAGGTAGACCTTGAAATACATCCACAGGTACACCTGCAATTGACTCAAATGATGTCAATTAGCCTATCAGAATCTGCTAAAGCCAAGACATCATTTTCTGGAATTTTCCAAGCTGTTTAAAGGCACAGTCAACTTAGTGTGTGTAAACTTCTGACCCAGTGGAATTGTGATACACTGAATTATAAGTGAAATAATCTGTCAGTGGACAATTGTTGGAAAAATTACTTGTTTCATGCACAAAATAAATGTCCTAACCGACTTGCCAAAACTATAGTTTGTTAACAAGAAATTTGTGGAGTGGTTGAAAAACTAGTTTTAGTGACTCCAACCTGAGTCTATGTAAACTTCCGACTTCAACTGTACATATGAAATGAGTAAAACAGTACGTAAACATTATTAAAGTGACTAGTGTGACCAGGGCAGACGAGTAGCTACAGTATTAAACTTTCAGATCAACGTCTTTTCTGTCCTTTTGAATGTTACTCAAAACACAGCATCTCTGTCCAACGACCATGAACGCCACGTGCCACCACCACCCCTCTGATACTACCATAATGACCCGGTCTGAAATGTTGCTCATTCATCTGCTCTGAAGCTATCTTATAGATTAATAACTGCATACACAGAGATGGGATGGCTCACTCCCATGCCTGACAAGCCAAGCGTCTGATGTTAGCATGCCAGACTATTTTAACAACATAAGTTTGAAGTCGACGCTGCCACTGCAATATACAGCATGGAGACCAGCTGGGGGAAATGTTTCTGTCCTCTCCCAGGGAGGAGCTGAACTACTGGGCAAGGGGTCAAGTAAACGTCCAATATTACTAGATCCATGTGCTAAAAAAGATATCTGAGTTATTCAGCTTGATGTTACATAATTCTGTTTCTGTGGGCCCTATTGGCATCTGTTGAAACCTATTTTCAGCTGATAGCCTTCGTCTTTAAGAGTTCATTTAATATCACGTCTACATACAGTCCATACCTTTGTCTGTACATTATGCCTTGAATATATTCTATCGCGCCCAGAAACCTGCTCCTTTCACTCTCTCTTCCGAACATACTAGACGACCAGTTCTGATAGCCTTTAGCCATACCCTTAATCTACTCCTCCTCTGTTCCTCTGGTGATGTAGAGGTTAATCCAGGCCCTGCAGTGCCTCTCATTTGTTGACTTCTGTAACCGTCAAAGCCTTGGTTTCATGCATGTTAACATTAGAAGCATCCTCCCTAAGTTTGTTTTATTCACTGCTTTAGCACACTCTGCAAACCCGGATGTCCTAGCCGTGTCTGAATCCTGGCTTAGGAAGTCCACCAAAAACCCTGAAATTTCTATCCGTAACCAAAACATCTTCAAGATAGAACTGCCAAAGGGGGCGGTGTTGCAATCTACTGCAAAGATAGCCTGCAGAGTTCTGTCTTACCATCCAGGTTTATACCCAAACAATTCGAGCTATTTTTAAAAATCCACCTTTCCAGAAACAAGTCCCTCACCGTTGCCACTTGCTATAGACCACCCTCTGCCCTCAGCTGCGCCCTGGACACCATATGTGAATTGAATGCCCCCAATCTATCTTCAGAGCTCATACTGCTAGGTGACCTAAACTGGGACATGCTAAACACCCCGGCCATTCTACAATCCTAGCTTGATGCCCTCAATTTCACACAAATTATCAATGAACCCACCAGGTACAACTCCAAATCCGTTAACACGGGCACCCTCATAGATATCATCCTAACCAAATTGCCCTCCAAATAAACCTCTGCTGTTTTCAATCAAGATCTCAGCGATCACTGCCTCATTACCTGCATCCGTAATGGGTCTGCGGTCAAACGACCACACCTCATCACTATCAAACGCTCACTAAACCACTTCTGTGAGCAGGCCTTTCTAATCGACCTGGCCCGGGTATCCTGGAAGGATATTGACCTCACCCCGTCAGTAGAGGATGCCTGGTTATTCTTTAAAAGTGCCTTCCTCACCATCTTAAATAAGCATGCCCCATTCAAAACATTTTGAACCAGGAACAGATATAGCCCTTGGTTCTCTCCAGACCTGACTGCCCTTGACCAGCACAAAACATCCTGTGGCATTCTGCATTAGCAGAAATTTGCATCTTGTAGCACAAACTCAAAAATGTTCTGGGACACTGTAAAGTCCATGAAGAATATGAGCACCTCCTCCCAGCTGCCCACTGTTATAATTGTGAATTTCAATAAGCATTTTTCTATGACTGGCCATGCTTTCCACCTGGCTACCCCTACCACGATCAACAGCCCTCCATCCCCCACAGCAACTCGCCCAAGCCTCCCCATTCCTCCTTTACCCAAATCCAGATAGCTGATGTTCTGAAAGAGCTGCAAAATCTGGAGCCCTACAAATCAGCCGGGCTAGACAATCTTGACCCTCTATTTTTAAAATGATCTGCCCTATTACTAGCCTGTTCAACCTCTCTTCAAAGGGGGAGACACTCTAGACCCAAACTGCTACAGAACTATATCTATCATACCCTGCCTTAATAAGGTCTTCGAAAGCCAAGTTAACAAACAGATTACCAACCATTTCGAATCCCACCGTACCTTCTCCGCTATGCAATCGGGTTTCAGAGCTGGTCATGGGTGCACCTCAGCCTCAAGGTCCTAAACGATATCATAACCGCCATCGATAAGATACATTACTGTCTAACTGTATTCATCGACCTGGCCAAGGCTTTTGACTCTGTCAATCACCACATTCTTATCGGCAGACTCAACAGGTTCACCAACTACATCTCGGATAGAGTTCAGTGTGTCAAATCGGAGGGCCTGTTGTCCGGACCTCTGGCAGTCTCTATGGGAGGGCCACAGGGTTAAATTCTCAGGGCAACTTTCTTCTTTGTATATATCAATGATGTTGCTCTTGCTGCTGGTGATTCTCTGATCCACCTCTACGCAGACGACACCATTCTGTATACGTCTGGTCCTTCTTTGGACACTAACCTCCAGACGAGCTTCAATGCCATACAACTCTCCTTCTGTGGCCTCCAACTGCTCTTAAATGCAGTAAAACTAAATGCATGCTCTTCAACCGATCGCTGCCTGCACCTGCCCCCCCGTCCAGCATCACTACTCTGGACGGTTCTGACTTAGAATATGTGGACAACTACAAATACTTAGGTGTCTGGTTAGACTGTAAACTCTCCTTCCAGACTCACATTAAGCATCTCCAATCCAAAATTAAATATAGAATTGGCTTCCTATTTCGCAATAAAGCATTCTTCACTCATGCTGCCAAACATAGCCTCGTAAACCTGACCATCCTACCGATCCTCGACTTCGGCGATGTAATTTACAAAATAGCCTCCAACACTCTACTCAACAAATTGGATGTCTACCACAGTGCCAACAATTGTGTCACCAAAGCCCAATATACTACCCACAACTGCGACCTGTACGCTCTCGTTGGCTGGCCTTTGCTTCATACTCATCCCCAAACACACTAGCTCCAGGTCATCTACAAGTCTCTGCTAGGTAAAGCCCCGCCTTATCTCAGCTCACTGGTCACCATAGCAGCACCCACCCGTTGCACGCGCTCCAGCAGGTATATCTCACTGGTCACCCCCAAAACCAATTCCTCATTTGGTCGCCTTTCCTTCCAGTTCTCTGCTGCCAATGATTGGAATGAACTGCAAAAATCACTGAAGCAGGATACTCGTATCTCCCTCACTAGCTTTATGCACCAGCTGTCAGAGCAGCTCACAGATCACTGCACCTGTACATAGCCCAACCAACTACCTCATCCCCATACTGTATTTATTTATTTATTTATCTTGCTCCTTTGCACACCAGTATCTCTACTTGCACATTCATCTTCTGCACGTCTCCCATTCCAGTGTTTAATTGCTATATTGTAATTACTTCGCCACCATGGCCTATTTATTGCCTTAACTCCCTTATTCTTCCTCAATTGCACTCACTATATATAGATTTTTTCTACTGTATTATTGACTGTATGTTTGTTTATTCCATGTGTAACTCTGTGTTGTATATGTCGAACTGCTTTGCTTTATCTTGGCCAGGTCACAGTTGTAAATGAGATCTTGTTCTCAACTGGCCTACCTGGTTAAATAAAGGTGAAATAAAAATCAAATTAAAACAATTAAACGAAATGCTGTTGACACTGAGTGCAACATCAATACTGTACAGATCAGGTTGAAGATACTAGCTGACCTAAGGGCTATTGTGTGAATGGGGAGAGTGTTGAGAGTTTCAGGAAGTGGTTACCTTTAGGGTAGTATGCTCTCTTTGACCCGTCGTGGTGCATTCTGGACTTGCGCTCCTCAGCCCCGCTGCTCTGTCGGGGGCTGTGCTCGCCGCGATGGTGGTGATTATGATTGTCCCTCCGGACCACCGCATGATGTCCCTCCAAGGCCATGCGGTCCCTCATGACCTTGGCTCGCTCCGACTCCATAGCAATGGCCTTCTCCAGAAGGGACAGGTTGCCTTTTGTCATGTCGAAGGCCTCTTCTGAGCGATCCGAGGCCACCGATGTGGTGTCCTCATCCCCGTCCTGGTGGCAGCTGGCCGAGTAGCCCGTCCTTGAGGCCGGGCTCAGCTGCTCCTCCAGCTTCATCAGGTTGACCATGTCTGAGTAGTTGCGCTCCAGGGACCCACGCTCGTCTGGCTGCTGGCCCTGCTGGCAGCTCTCGTACCTGGGCAAGTGGTGGTGGTCCTGAGGCTGGTGCTGAGCCTGATGGTGCTGGTGGTCGGTTTGGTGCAGTAGGTGGTGGTGGGGCTGGTGAGGGTGGTGGTTCTGATGTGCCTGGTAGTGGTGCAGGCCCGGGTGTCCAGGGCGGTCAGATGGAGATGTCTCGTTTAGCTTGCGGGCCAGGTCAAAGCACTGGTTCCTCAGACACTCCAGGCTGTTGAGACACACCTCCTCTTCGCTCTCCTCAGCCTGACCCCTGACCCCATGATGGTGGGACCGCCCGTTGGGATGCTCGCCGTCATCCACCCCTTCTAGGCAGCCATCTTCAGGCAACATGGCACCGTGGCCCTGCGCCAACAGCTTGAGTGAATCCACTGTCTCCCTGACCACGTCACTGTCCAGGTCCACGCTCAACTCGCCCTTCCTGCTCCCGCCGTGCTCGCTACCCTCTTCCTCATCATCATCATCGTCCTCGCCGGCACTGTTGGAGGAGTTGCTGTTCATCTCTGACTCGGTCATGGCCTGGTAGGCAGCGTCCTCTGCTATCTTCCCCAGGTTGAGAAGGGACTTGGCCACCAGCTCATCATAGTTTTCATACTCTTCCCCGTTAGGGCCGATGTTTGGACCGGGGCCGCTGTTGTTGTTGTTGTTGTCCTTCTGTCCCATCGAGTGATGCCTTGATTGTCCACTATTTTTGTAGCGGTTCCCTGTGGTCATGAAAGGAAGGATAGACCTTTCAGCCCTTACTATAGTTGGATAGACGAAGAACAAGACCATCATAGTTTAATTCTTTGGGATATTAATATGAAATTCAACATCTTTCAAAAACATTCCATCTAGTTAGATTTTGATCTGCCTTTGATCTTGCAGTTCTGTGATTTTTATATATATGCCATTTAGCAGACACTTTTATCCAAAGCGACTTACAGTCATGTGTGCATACATTCTACGTATGGGTGGTACCGGGAATCGAACCCACTACCCTGGCGTTACAAGCGCCATGCTGTACCAACTGAGCTACAGAAGGACCAACTATCAACTTACTATCAATCCCTTCAATGTATTACTTACTGTACAATGGTTTGGCTATTAATCATCACATTTAGTGGATTATGTTTGCATTAATAGTTTGATGTACATCATATATTTGGCCAGTCATTGCCAGTATTAAGTCCTTTAAATAAAACGCGTAAAAGTCAAATCCAATGTATCTAGTACGACTAATAAACCAAATGCCTTTTAATTCATCCATTCAAATTAATTTACTTTTCAACTAATCATGGATCATGAGTCAATGTGGTTGTAATAATACATTTCAGTGTTGATTTTAGGGACAGCGGCATATGAGACCGCGGGAGGGAATGAAAGAGGCGTATGAGGTGTTCCGGTTCGGGAGCACGAAATGTCCTCGGAGAAGGTATTTCCATGGGGGGGGGGGTTAATAACTCGGTGAGCTCCTCTCTCGATAGCTCTTGAAGGCACTGTCAGAAGCGATTGAGGACAAGATAGATAGAGAGAGAGGGAGACAGAGAAAGATGGAGTGCCGATGTGGGGAGAGCAGGCGCATCTGGTGCACCGAAGGTAGAGAACCACTTATTACACCCCCCTTCCTCCTGAGGACCTTACTGGCCACATGCTCACGGAGACCATCATGCCTCTGCCCAGACAGACCCCTTTCACCAATTCTATTCTCTCTGAGGTATTATGCCTCCGTCTCTCCATGATTGGGTATGGCTCTCAATGGCCACATCAAAGGTGCATCACTTTGATTAGAAGTATATCTTTGATTCAAGGACCTCATTTCTAGTGGTGGCTTATTAGTCCAGCAAATAACTCCCAGCTCCACCCAACTCTATCACCCTCTCTTATTGCCCCAGAAACATTGGAAATATGCACTCACCTGGCTCATGGTGCACTTCTTCCTCCTCTTCTTCCTCATGTTCATCTTCATCACCCTCATCCTCCTCCTCCTCTTGCTCCTCCTCTTCTTCTTGCTCTTCATCATCCCCATCCTCTGCTTCCTCGTCATCCTCTATCCCATCCTCCACCTGTTCTATCTCTACTGGCCTGACTACCGCTTTCTCCCTCTCCACCTCTTCCTCCTCTTCCCCTTCCTCATCACCTTGCTCCTCGTTATCCTCCGAAAATCCTTCCTCCTCCTCCATCTCTTCTCCCTCTTCCTCTCCCTCACCTTCCTCCTGGATCTCCCCCTCTAACTCCCCCTGCTCCTTCTCCTCCCTCTCATCCATGGGTTCAGGTTCATAGCAGGGGAAGATGGCAACAGTGTCCTCCTCTGGGTCGTGAGGGGTTAAGAAGGGCCTCCTCTTGGGGGCAGGCTCCAGAGGCTGTTTCTCCTGGGTCTTCCTCTTTTTGGCCAGGGGGCAACCATAGACACTAAATACAAGACATGAGAGGAGTAGAGATTTGTTCAATGGCCTTAATGAGATAAGGGTTCTGTATCTCTAGAGATACCGTGTTATAGCCAGATATAGCCAATCTGGCACAATGTTAATGACTTCTATATCAGTTCAAATCTGGAGGATTCAAAATGCAGTCCAACAGGCTCAGAGAGGACGTCAATCATTGCATAATGTCAACTAAACAAGAATTGAAATATATATTTTCTAACCAATTGTACATACATACAGGAAAATACATTCTCTACTTCAATTACATTCCCAAACGCCACTGCATTTCAAAAACCCAGCAGACATCGTTTAGAAGACTCAGCCTCCAAAATGTAAAACCAATGCTTATTCAACCAGCCCTCAATTACACAACCAGCCCTCAATTACATTCCCATAATAATCATTAGCTGTTGAGAGATTTCCATTTAATTGCTCAAAAACAGTGAGTGAAATTATGCATGGTTTTAAAACCTCTCTGGGATAGGGTCTAGTTTCCTGAATTTCTGCCTGACTGACATGCCCTGTTACTCAAGCCCAGAAGCCAGGATATGCAAAATTGGTAGCATTGGATAGAAAACACTTTGAAGTTTCTAAAACCGTTCAAATAATGTCTGAGACTAAAAGAGAATAGATATGGCAGGCGAAAATCCGAAGATTCCACTAGATGTCAACAGTCTTTATTCAAGATTTCAGGTTTTTTGAAAAACAAGCAAGAATTTAGAGTTTTGGTGAGGAGATCACCGGAACAATCATTCTTTGGGCGTGCGGGGGAGAGGGCGCGCGCTTACTCATTTTGCTTTCCTATTGAACATACTACTTTCCATATGAAATATTATAGTTTATTTACATTTTAGAGTACATGAGCATTAAATAGAAATGTCGTTTGACTTGTTTGGACGAAGTTCAGAGGTAGCTATATGGACTCCTATGTCTGCATGTTGAACGAGTGGATTACTGAAATTACTTTTTGGGATAAAAAGAAGGATTTTATCGAACAAAATGACCATTCATGTTGTAGCTGGGACCCTTGATGTGGGGTGCCGCCCTAGACAATCGCATGGTATGCTTTCGCTGTAAAGCCTATTGTAAATCAGACAACGCAGTTAGATTAACAAGAATGTAATCTTTTAAATGATATAAGATATTTGTACGTTCATGAATGTTTAATATTACAATTATATATTTGAATTGCGCGCCCTCCAATTTCACTGGATGTTGTCGGCTGGTGTCCCGCTAGAGGGACGCATAACCCTAAGTTAATGTGGATGTCAGGAAATCAATTACTTTATTTCCATATCTAGGGGCTTATTTATAGTTTGGAAGGAAAAGTTGAAGATTGCTGTTCTTTATCAATGAGACTAGATTAGACTGTGATGAGATGCCACAGTTATTTGAGTGGATGTGAAATAGTAGTAGTAGCCTGGATTCCACACGCAACATTGCTCTGCCTGTTCCACCATTGTTGAAGGGAAACAAAAGTGAAACAGGGGGATACTCAGTGTGGAGTCCACTGGGGCACACTCCAACACTCAGACATCATTTACAAATGCAGTATATGTATTTAGGGAGTCTGCCAGATCAGAGGCAGTAGGGATTGATATATATATTGATAGGTGCGTAAGTCAGACCACATTGCTGTCCTGCCTGAGCATTTGATATGTAATGAGTACCTTTGGGTGTCAGGGGAAATGTGTCAGGGAAAATGTGTCAGGGGAAATGTGTCAGGGGAAATGTGTCAGGGGAAATGTGTCAGGAGAAATGTGTCAGGGGAAATGTGTTGGGGAAAATGTGTCGGGGGAAATGTGTCAGGGGAAATGTGTCAGGGAAAATGTGTCAGGG